>NC_136917.1:111485650-112086905 GCF_949752795.1 Hyperoodon ampullatus
TCCCCGCTTTTCACCTTCTGGAGCACTCCATCTATACCTCTTGTACCATCTGCCCTTATACTTATGTTTTGTCCACCTTCTCCAGGGAACTATATATAAGGGGCCTGGGAACCATCTTATTTACCATTATGGACCCTGTAGCACAGCAACCTGCACAGAGAAGGTGGTCACACAATGACTCCTGAACAGACCTTACCATGTTCTCAACCCAGCCTCAGGGGCAATCAAACCAAAGCCTCAGAGTCACAAATGTCTAGCACTAAAATGCTTATTCCTAAAGCTCTCCTAACTCAAAATAACATGAGAAACCAGACGTACCTCCAGATTTCCCCTCTCCTCTTTAATACAATCCAGTAAAGGAGGGGGAAAGAACTTTCCATATTCTGAGAAGTTCCTGTGCTTCCCAGGGTGCTCTGGCCCAGAGGGGGAGGTTTGAGATAAGCCTCCCAAAGTCATTCCCACCATGGAGATTCCCAAGCACTGGCCTGGATCAAACCCCAGTTGCACCTGTCACCTTGTGCATCACCTCATTATTCCCAAGAAAAATCCATCCTGATTCTACTAAAGCTTGTTGTTCTAATGACTTTTTAATTATCTTCCCCCTTTCATCCTCCTTAGTTGCTAACGTGTCAATTTCAAGAATTTCTTGTTTAAATGGGTGCTCCTTTTGATGATGACAACTGCTCCAGTTAAAATTCCATTAAGTACTTCACTCAGAAAGCTTATTTAAGTGATCTGAGCTAGAAACTACATAGAATCTTGAGGCAGGTAGAAAAGCAGGGGTCTATGCTTCCATCTGGGTGATCCTCTTTAAAATCTGGACACTTTGTCTGACTTATTGCCCGATTTTTTATTATGTTACCAGTAAAGAAATGTTACTATATAGTAAAAAAAAAAAAAAAAGCTGTTTGCTAACTTGGCCGTGAAATCTTTTTTATTTTCATCACAGAAACACTGGATGAACAAGGATCACCTCCTCCAACCCCTATGTTGTACCAAGCTGAGGAGGTAGGGAGATGTGCCACAGGAATCCTTGATTAGTCCCCTGAGTGTTTTGCTTGATTTATTCATTTAACAAAAATTTACTACCTGCCAGGCACTGGCCAAGGTACTGACAGTACAGAGGTGAATAAGACAGACAAGGCTGCTGATCTCATGAGCTTATATGGGAAGACTGTCCAGCCAGAGGGATAAACAAGTGTAAAGGCCCTGAGGCAGAAATGACCCAGGTGTTTCTGAGACACAAAAAGGAAATCAATGTGACTGTAGCCTAGCAGATGAGGGAGCGTGGCAGGAGCAGGGGTTAAAGAGAGAGACAGCATCCAAGTCTCATAGGATCTGAAGGCCTTGGGAAGACAAATGTGCTTTATTCTAAGTGTGATAGGAAGTCATTAGAGAATCTAATCAGGAAACCAGATGATCTAATTCACATTTTTAAAAACCACTTTGGTTGTGTCATGGACAATGAACACTGTCTCATACTTAACTTTTCTCCCTATATCTCTGTTGTAATAGGGAGTGTTGCCTTGGAAACTAAACTGAAGAAGTCATCTTAATGACCTAGCTTCCAGGCTAGGTCGTCATATTAGCAGGGAAAGGCTGGAAGCAGTACAGGTGCTTAAGGTAGACACTGGAGGAGGAGAAGGCTCTAAGGCTCAAGGTCATGGACGAGGACCATGGCAAATTATCTCTATGCCAAATATCATGCTACACTCTTTAGCCAACCAGCCTTAATTCCACCAAGAACTTTCCAGTGATAACCCTTTAGATTACACCATTCTTCCATAGACAACTGACTGCAATTAGCCTTTTATCATAGAAGGTGGCTAACCTTGCTCTCCTTCCACAAAGGCTAGAGGGAACTACAGGAATTTTCTCTTCTAACTAGCCATTGTATTCATTCTACTTTCTATGCAGAAGTAGGAAAGTTGTAAAGAAAGGAAACTAGGGCTCCAGAAGGAATGGTGGGGAAACAGGGGGCCAGCAAATGCGGGGTATGGCAGCTGGATAATACCTCTTTGAATACTTCGTTTTAGCTTGTTACACAGATCCACGCGGGGGTTATCTACATGCTCTTCTACAGATCCTGGGCTTTGTTCTGGAGAAGAAAGGCCTCGGCTAAGATCCAGCGGTACTTTACCAGTGTGTGGTGGTGGGGATGCAGCAGGGCTGTGAGTGGTGGTGGGACTGCTGGACGCCGAGGAGGTGGTCAGGTCCAACGCTCCTATCCTTGAGTTCAAGGGAGAAGTCAAGGACAACTTTCTGGCCCTCACTGGGGAGGACGTTCTGGACACAGCCAGTGGTGGTGGGGAAGAGAATTTGCGACACAGGTGCGGGGATTTGCCATCCACCAAGTGTTCACCTCTGCTATTCTGGCTGGTAGCAAAAAACAATTCCAACGACCTAAAAATAAGAGCAAAAGCTATTAACAGGTTGTAGCCAAGTGAAAATGAGTCCCCTGATGTCATTCAAGAACATGCTCCCTACATTAAAAGGCCACAATATCATCACACTTCTGCTGCTGGATTCACCTTCATTTAAATGCTGCATGTATACCACACACTTGCCAAAGGAACACAGACACTATTTAGGCTTAGTCTAATCCCCTGCTACTAAACTGTGGTCCAAAGACAAGTAACACTGGTAACGGGCTCCACTCCAGACCTACTGAATCAGGGCCTGCAATTTAACAAAAAAGGAGAAAGAAAAGTCCCAAACAATAGAGTTATCTTCCAAATATTCACAGAGCAAGCAAAGGCCACTTGGAAACTTTAACTGCTTCTCTCGGGAACTACCTGTGACCTCGACTGCCCCCCTTCTACTGGCGGGGGCCTGGCAAGTTCAAAGGCAAGCCAGTGCCCTGCAGAGCAGGGCTGCCCATCTGCACGGAGACCCAGGGACCAGGTGGGCCACACTTTCATCACAGGGTAGTGCCGGGCCTACCTGACGGGGATAGAGGTGAAAGGCCTCTTGTATATGTCAGAAAGCTTCCCCAGCACCACAGCTGCCGTCGTGAAAATCCGATAGGTGTGCAGAAAGGTATTGAGGAAATCAATACTAAGAAACCGCAGGTCTGTCAGTCGCTCCAAGAGGCGCTCCACGCTGGCATAACGGATCTGGGGCACTTTGCAGGAGTTGAGTGTTTTACTGAAGCAAATGTCAGTGTCATCCTTGTGAAGACGGGCATCAGACCTAGGCACAAGGCAGGAACATGAGGACAAAACCAGGGCGCGGCTGCCTCTCAGCCCCTGAGTATCTCAATATTTGTAAATATATACTTGTGTCTGGGCTTCCCCTTACATCTGATGAAAGATGTGATAGGACATATTACATACAACAAAGCAGGGCCGTAAAAACATCAAACGTGCCATTATAATTTAGGAAGTTCAGAATTAATTGTGGAGACGTTAATAATTCATTTCACTCTGTGAATTCTTTCTGCAGGGGAGGAAAAATAATTTTCTCTCTACCCTCCTGAGTTGTTGGCTGAGACCCTGTGATAAAAGACAGATTAACAAGAGAAAAATAAACAAGTTTATTAACATGTATACCTCACGTATACATGGGAGATAACCAGGGGAAAATGAGAAACTCACGGAGGTGGCTTAGAACTCAGACTTAAATACCATCTTATAGGGAAAGGGAGGTGGGGGGTATGTAGGCCTCTCAGGGGAGAGTAAACGGTTTTTAGGAAAGATGAATGAACCCTTAGTATAGATGGAAGGTATGATAGTTTGTGACAGTTTGCCTGGGTGTGATGTCAACATCTAGTCTCTCCTGTGACAACTGTCAATCTTCCATGGTTGGTCAAACTCCTGGTAAGGGGATTTATGACAACTGAGTTCCTTTTGGAGAATCTGTCTTTAGGCAGAAAAGAAGAATTCAGAAAAATCCTCTCTCTGCATTTGCTGTTTTTCAAGTGCCTATAGCTCAACATAATCAATATGCCACAGTGGCATATTATAGGGTGGCATATTCCGCTACCCTTCACTTCTTTCTCTGGTTCAATCATGTTTTATTAGGAAATTAAAGCCAAAGCCCTATTTAGGAGGGGCACTGCTTATGCCCTCAAATCAGAATATCAGAAGTGTGATTAAAAAGTAGCAGGCTGGGGCTTTCCCTGGTGGCACAGTGGTTGAGAGTCCACCTGCCGATGCAGGGGACACGGGTTTGTGCCCCGGTCCAGGAGGATCCCACATGCCGCGGAGCGGCTGGGCCCGTGAGCCATGGCCGCTGAGCCTGCGCGTCCGGAGCCTGTGCTCCACAACGGGAGAGGCCACAACAGTGAGAGGCCCGCGTACCGCAAAAAAAAAAAAAAAAGTAGCGGGTGACGGTCTCCCCACAGAGGGGTGGGGAGGAAGAGGAGACCCAAATATCACTGCTGTTATCCGTGGTTATTTCTTTTTCTCACTTCTAATTTTGTACATCTGTGCTTTCCTCCTTTTTTCTTGATTAAACTAATAGATTATATTATTAGGTATTTTCCCTCTGGAACCAGCTTTTTGATTGATCAATTCTACTGTTTTTCTATATTTTAATTTATTAATCTCCATTCTTATCTTAGTTATTTCCTTCCGACACTTTCCTACAGTTGATTTTTGTCATTCTTTTTCTAACTTCTTGAATGTTAGAAAAAGAATGCTTAATCCATTTCATTCTTTCTGGCTGATAAATGCATTTAAGGCCAACCATTTTCTGATTACAATTTAAACCATAAATTGTGTGAAATGTTGTGTTTTCCTTACATTTTCAATATTCTACAGTGTTAAAAATGTCTTCATAAAAAAAGTAATGGCTGTAATATAGGCAGTCAACTCTTCTAAAGATTCCCCCTGAACAGTGCCCACCTGCAGTGCTGGGCTTTTCTCATTCTCTAAAACCTCCCACCTGGCTCCTCCTCAACCCATCACCCTGAGGCCCTCGCACTGGAAGCCTGCGGCAGCCTCTCCAGATGGACAGCAAACTGGAGGGAAGATTCACACGGCAGCCCTCAAGATCCTTGGCTGTGCTCAGAGCCCTCAGCCTATGGTGCACCTTTGTTAGAAAGGGCAAAAGAAGCTGGCATAGAGGCCACGTTCATAAGATGAAAAGCTTGGAAGCTGAGGCTGAATCCAAGTGGGGCTCAAAGAAACGCATACCTTGGCTAGGACTGCCTGTAGCCTTCACGTTCCCATCTGAGACCCCATGTCCCCCTTCATGACAGCATGTCAGAACAGTCAATGAAGTCCTGGATTTCACCACTTGATTAAAGGATACACTACAGGGCCAGCGATGTTCAGTGAGGCAGCTGCTTGCTAAGAATCAGCTGGCTTGTTGTGAGTGAGTGCCCTTAATTAGCCCTTTCAGCACTTCAAGGGATTTTAAGTTATATATTTATTTTCTTTGGGATAAAAAGAAATCAATAGCTTCCTTAGCTTGCTCTTGGAAACGTTCCACCCCAAAGTAAGCTCAGTGCAGATGGAAGGACTTCACTTGCAGGCTTGAAAGAGCATTTTAAAGGAGTAGCTTACTTCTGGTGAGGAACTAAGGGTGGCCTGTTAGTTTTAGTCACATCACTGATCTCGAAAATACATAAGTGCATCTTTTGAGATTCTTGAAAATAGCATGGCTCTTTTTTGCACTTAGTATGTGACCCTCAACCAACTTTATTTTCCTGGTTCTTAATCCTTCTCATTTGTTAAAAGACCTTAGAAACTTTTATGAATCAACCAGTCTGTCTAGAGGATGGTTAATCGAGGTAATCACTTTTTCTCCCACCATTTTCCCACCTAAAATCTCTATTTTCCAAGAAAACTGAGGGCAACTATTATTAAAAGAAAGCAAGCGTTAGCCTATATACATAAAGCATAAAACATCACTTAAAGGGATATAATCACCTAATAAATGTCATGAGTTTTCATTCTATTCATAGTTTTGAGCTTTGCATCTTTTGACTATAATTACTTTAACCAAACACTAGGAGGAAAAAATATAGTGTAGCCAACATGAAATTGAAACTGACTAATTGCACCACTGTCCTTCAAAATTATTACTACAGTTTCATTTTAAGAAAGGAAATTAAATATTAGGAAATTATTTAATTTTCTTTTATTACATTGAACGAAATCTTAATTTCCTAAGGGACCCTCGAGAAGATACAATGCGTTACTTAAGCCTCCTACGATAATAACAACTCCTTTTTGGTAAACACTTAAAAAAGTAATTTTGAGACATCAAACCCAAATCACCTATTGTAATTAGTAAGTTTTAAAAGGAAGTGAGTGCCTGCAAAGTAATGCCATTAGGGTAGGATAATTTTTTCTTTTAACTCTGTAAAACATCTTTTTTTTTTTTTCTCGTTGCATGTAGCCAGAGAGATGTGCAAGGTGGCAAAAATACAGAATTTAGGGTAGAATAGTGCCATGGAGGAGACTATCAGAAGGAACAGAGAAAACTAATCCTCTTTCTCTGACTGAGGAGAACCAGGCTCAATGAAGCAGGGAAAAATAGAAGGAAGAAAGATATGAAATACATGAAACTCTGCCTTGGGAATATATCTAGTAGAGTACAGATGGGCATCCAAACGTGTGTGGCTCCAATAGGAAATCCCTACAGCCCACGAGACAGGTTTCTGTTCTCCCAGGAGAGTGGTTCCAACTCACTGCAGTGACCCTCCCTGTGCACCCAAACGCAGGAAAGTCTTGGTCTGTACAGGAGGCAATTATATCAATACAAATGAGATTGGACATGGGCATTAGTCAAACTGCCATCACAGAGGAAAGAAGATGCATTCAGGCGCCAGCCGTAACTTGGTCAGGCACAAAACTAAAGTTTTTCTCTGTACTAATTTTTAAAGTGAACAAAATGTATACATAGTGGGTGTGCAGCTGCCCGAAGGTTTAGGAGCTTATAACTTGGCCACCAAGTCCAACTTATTCTCATTCTAAAGCAGATTGGACTTTCATGGATGTCTAAGCTTCACGAAAGTACTCTTAATAAGGAATTAAGATAATATATATTATTTTGTGAAATATTAAAATAAGAATACTATGGTAGAAAACTAATAAGAAAACTAACCTGGTGATGTGAACTTAAAAATTAAGTCATAATTTGCAACTTTTGACTTAATATTCCATACTTGGTTTTAATTTTAGTATCATACATTTTTAACTGACCTGTTTTTTTAAAACTATACTAAATTAAAAACCTAGAAAACTGAATGCTAAAGGAATCTTTGCCCGAGAGTTTTAAAATGACCCTACGCAAAATATTTTAAAATTTGACTAGCAATTTAAAACAGTATCATCCTTTTATATTTTTTCTGCAGTAATTATGGCACTAGTATAATGTACTCTGCCTTCATCTGATACAATAATTAATAAGTTTTAAAGTTTATACCATTGGAATGATGCTAATTATAATTAATACCTATCAGAAGAGAAAAGTTGATGTTGTTTCTTTGTCTTAAACAGCTCAGACCTAAAAAAAGTCCACATAAAAAGGCATGGAAGACAAACATTTTCTTAGTTTCATGTAACTTTTTTGGAAAGATATAACAGGACTGCTTTTAAAAATACATTTTATTCTTAGAATTTGGACTGCAAATAACCAAAAAAGGAGAGTAGGGAACAATTTGGTTAGCTTGAAAATCCTCCCAAAACAATTTTTGAATTTGGAAACAAAAAAGTATGTAGAGACAAAAGCATTAATATAGAGAGCTATGGCATGCAGTTATTGATATAACTTCTCATTTTAAAATTAGTTTCCTTAGTGATCATATTAAATTATAGGATTTGCTTTTTTTTGTTTGTATGTTTTTGTTTTGTTTTTTCCAGTGTTGATCACTTTTTTTTTTAACATCTTCATTGGAGTATAATTGCTTTACAGTGTTGTGTTAGTTTCTGCTGTATAACAAAGTGAATCAGCTATACATATACATATATCCCCATATCCCCTCCATCTTGCGTCTCCCTCCCACCCTCCCTATCCCACCCCTCTAGGTGGTCACAAAGCACCGAGCTGATATCCCTGTGCTATGCGGCTGCTTCCCACTAGCTATCTATTTTACATTTGGTAGTGTATATATGTCAATGCTACTCTCTCACTTCGTCCCAGCTTACCCTTCCCCGTCCCCGTGTCCTCAAGTCCATTCTCTAGGATTTGCTTTGTTAACAAAACATATAGAGAGCAGGATGGCAGGCCTGGGCAATAGCCTCTGGGACAAATCCATATATAGGCTATGGGTAAATGGTACCATGGAAAAGCCAGTTAATTCATGTTGAGTGTCTTCAAAATCTAAATGTATCTCTACAACCAAATCTGACTAATATGATTCACACCCACGGAGAAGACAGCAAAAGAATCTGCCAAACTTTTGTCCACCCTCTGACACATCTGGCTATCACAATTTTACCTATGAACTTGGAATTTTTTAAAAAACTTTTAATTTTATATTGGAATATAGTTGATTAACAATGCTGTGACAGTTTCAGGTACACAGCAAAGTGACCCAGCTACACATATACATGTATCCATTCTCCTTCAAACTCCCCTCCTACCTAGGTTGTTACATAATATAAAGCAGCGTACCCTATGCTATATATGGTCCTTGTTGGCCATCCACTCTAAAAACAGCAGTGTGTACATGTCTATCCCAAACTCCCAATCTCTCCCTTCCCCCCACCCTTCCCCTCTGGTAACCATAAGTTAGTTCTCTAAGTCTGTGAGTCTGTTTCTGTTTTGTAAATAAGTTCATTTGTATCATTTCTTTTTAGGTTCTGCATGTAAGTGATACCATACCATAAGATATTTCTCTTTCTCTAACTTACTTCACTCAATATGACAATCTCTAGGTCCATCCATTGAACCTGAAAATTTTGAAAGGCTTTTTGTACTGAGGAAGGCATCTGAACAGTATGAAAAACTATTTTTCTATGCTGTGAGTCAATAAACTGTGAATCTGAAAAACCATTGTGATAATCTTATTATTTATAATGGCATATCATGAACTATCAATCACATTACTGTCAAACATATTCAGAGTAGGAAGCAGAAGCCTACTGAAACAATATTTTATTCAGGGTTTTACATTCTCTACCAATTTGATCCTGATTAAAATGTAAGAGAAAGGATTATCACACTTACTTAATCATATGTGGCACAGAAACTTTGGAATTTTCTTCAAACACTATAGTCATTAAACCATTACACCGTATGTTGTCCACACACTGTGAAATTAAAAAATAGACAGTTAAACCCACCTGAAAACCTAGGCGGAGCATATAGTCCCAGAATTATTTATAATCACAAAACAATTTAGTTTCTCATTTGTGCACATATGCACACACGTGTGCGCACACACACACACAGAGGCAGGGAAACATTACACACTGATGAACAGATTCAATATCCAAATACCAAAACTGTGCACCTGGCAAATGCTTGAGGATGGATATAAGGGCTACATTTTCCTAGAATGTGTTTCCCAAGGATTCTGAGCATAATGTCACATTGGCACAATTCTCTGGCAGTCCCAGCACTTCTTGAGAAGTTTACACCTCTAGTGAGGTATAAACTGCCTCTGCTATATTCATTCTCTGCCCTAGGGGGTGGTATGGGGCAGGCAGAGTAGAAATGGTGGCTTGCTTGGGTGGAATTCATCTTCTCTCTCACTAGTAAGCTCTGTGCCTGCTTCTCGGTGCTTTTTGCCAATAAATTCCCACATTTTACTAGCTTCTCTAGCAGTTTCTACTGGCACTGTGTTAGTTCGGTGAGGATGTATTGTATAATTTCTCCTGTTTCTGGCACACATAAAGCCCTGTTCATCTCCCTTCTCTTTTCTTTCAGGAAATTTTGCTAAATTTCTCTACCTTTTTTACTTATATCTATGTCTTATCAATTCAAAATTTCCCTTTGCAATCACTTTGGGTTACAGAAGGATTTATTTTGAATTATACGTATTCTCTTTAAACAAAACAGAAAATGAAAAAAAAGATTTAAACAATCTTTAAAATCAGAAATTACTTTTAGTTACTAGGATACCATGTAGTACTTTATGACTGTAATTAAATGGTGTGAAGAACCTGATTGCCACGTGATTTCACAGAGCTCTTGAACTCAGGGTTTATCCTAAACCCCAATGTCTAATAAAAGAATGAATATGCATATAAGAAACTTTGGGTCACTGGCATCCCCTAACTATTGATCCCCTACTTAGCATATCAGCCATTTTCATGCTTGTTTTTCCTTAAAAATTTGTTTCCTCATGTCTTATGCCATTATTTCAATGACCAGGTATAGAGGATCTCAACTTCTGGGAATAAAGTAGAATATCTTAAAGTTCCCCTCAATTCATTTCTTGAAGCACCTGGAATTTGGAGTTATCTTTTTATATGAATAATTATGGTTATCTAACTACAAATTAGGTTACATGTGCTGAGTTTATACTATATCTTATTCCCATAGGTGGATTACAAAAATACATATAGTAAGACAAAGTCAAAATTAGTAAGAAAATTAGAGAGGATTTGGATAAAGGGTGGAAAATAATAAGATGAAGCCTGGGATCAATCCACCACATGTACTTTATGTTGAGAAGTCCCAAACACTTGCTATACATGGTCCTCAAAATTAGCTGAGCTATGGAGCAGCCAACTCAAAGGGGGCCACATGATGAGCTACAAAATTCATGGTTTAACAGAAGCTCAATTCATCCTAGTCTGAGTCCAGAGGAAAATTATCTCACGGGTTCTCATAAAGAAAACACTGAATCATGTCGTGAACATTATCTCAACAACATGCTTAAAGTAATCACAGTTTTTACCAAACCATTTCTTACAAACTCCCTCAACACTGGATGAAGAGTACAGTTCCAGACTAACCACTCTGTGGTGGGCCCCAAAGAATGGGGGCCTGCCTTTGCTCGTCTGGTTCCAAGCACAGATTTCACACTCTGCAGAAAAGGGTATGTATAGGCTGCTCTTCTTTAGGCTAAATAAATGCTGCTCCTCCTATCAGTTTTGAGCAGCAGGAAGTTGGACATGGTATTCTTCCATAAGTCCTAAAACTGCAATATCCTAAGTTAATATCCAGTTGTATGGAGTCAATGTTTCCACCAGTGAACCAAGCTACCAGTAGGTGGGGTATCCTCTTAGGTCTCAAAACAGCCACAGGACCTCAAAGGAAGAGCTCTCAGTCAGGGCTAGATGAAAAGAGACGCCAATGACTCCATTTCTAAGCATGAACAAACAGGGGAAAACGAAGGGATGAGGCTGGCTGGTGTGTGCATTTATAATGGAGAAGACAGTAAGAGAGAGGGGGCCCGGGTTTGATCCCTGGTCAGGGAACTAAATCGCACATGCATGTTGCAACTAGGAGTTCTCATGCCACAACTAAGGAGCCCACCTGATGCACCTAAGACCTGGCACAACAAAATAAATAAATATTTTTTAAAAAGATGAATAAGGTAAACTACTTTAAATTCACTTTCCTAATTCCAGTGGGAAAATGGATTAACATTATCCCTGTCCTTATGAAACTATGAGTGGGGGGTTTGGAGGAATGGGGGAAAAGATTGTATGGGGACAGATACTGCACACAGACAGGGAAAGAAAGGAGGGGTTAAGAGATCCTTCACCCCAGTGACGTTTCTAGCTATTCCTTAGACTTTTCACTCTCACTGTTTCTGAGCAGAATGAGGATGCCACTTGGGTAACCAACAGAGGAAGTGGGAGGGCAGAGATGGTGTTTGGTAAGAATTGTGGCAAGTATATAGTGTTCCTTCAGTTTCCTTTAACTGTCTAAGCAATAATATAGTTACACAGACAACAGACTTAGGATGACTTAGGGCTATAGTTTTCACGTTTCGATTTTCTATTTGGTTCTTTGATCAGCCTGGTCCTTTTTACACAGTGATCTGTTCTTTTCTTTCCTTCCTTCTTCCTTTCCTCCCTTCCTCCCTTCCTTCCTTTCATAGCTTTATTATATTTTAAACATTCTTTTTCACAGTCTTTTCTAAGTTATCACTCTATTATCTGAAGTTCCAGCAGTGCTAATTATACTGCTCACTATGTCTTCTGACTCTCACTCTTGATAGATCTTTTACTCACAAGATTTGTAATTTTTGATTTTGAGCACCTTGTCATGAGCCCTGAACTGTTGAGGTGTTGCTAATGCAGTGACTTTGTGTTTGCTTCTACCAAGCATTCTGGGTTACCAACAGTCCAAATATTGTTTTTGCATTAATTTCTCAGTTTGGAATTTTCACACCATTTGAATACTATAACTCTGAATTTCAAATCCATAGGCCAGAAACACATTTGTTTTTCTCAAAGGAGCTTTTTAAAAATTCAGAACCCAAGGGGCTTCCCTGGTGGCTCAGTGGTTAAGAATCCGCCTGCCAATGCAGGGGACACAGGATAGAGCCCTGGTCCGGGAAGATCCCACATGCTGAGGAGCAACAAAGCCTGTGCACCACAACTACTGAGCCTGTGTGCCACAACTACTGAAGCCCACACACCTAGAGCCTGTGCTCTGCAACAAAACAAGCCACCGCAATGAGAAGCCCGCGCACCACAACGAAGAGGAGTAGCCCCTGCTCGCCATAACTAGAGAAAGCCCGTGTGCAGCAACGAAGACCCAAGGCAGCCAAAAATTAATTAATTAATTAATTAATTAATTAATTAAAAGAAAATTCAGAACCCAAGACAAAGACAAACTTCCTTATGTCTCTCCTGGCCTAATGGGTTTTTTGAGTTCTTATTTCAGGGAGGGGCAGGCTTCCAATGCCCAGGCCTCAAACAAGGATCTCAATTCCTTTAAGGGGCCCAAGGCTAACCCTCGCTCCTTTTGTTAATACCCCTTGGCCGTGGGACCAATATCCAAACTAAAATCATTCCCAAGCCTCTATGTCTTCAGTTTACATGCTGTCTACCCTGACTTTAAGTTCCCTTGTTATTTCTGGCAACTAGAGATTTCCCTTTATATCTGTAAATATCACCAATGTATTAAATTTTTTTATTATACTGATTTTATATATTAAACATTTCTTGTTTGTAGCTAGAAGGGATCTAAATCGGTGCAGTCCTCCACACTGCCAGAATTGAAACTTGGGATAAGTGTTTTAGATCCAAAAGAGAAGATTTATGTGACCACTTTTGAACATCTTATTATCCAATGTCAGATCTCATTCATAAATCTTTCTGATTCATTGTGTTAAGCATTAAAATTACTTTCAACAGGAAGAAAAAGAAATTTCCACTTACACTCAAGTTTCAGGAGAAGAAAATGTACGTGCAATCTGAACTATAGCTCAAAAGACCATGTAATAAGAAGTCATATTTAAATGTACAAAAACGTCTTTGATAACTGCCACACCTATCTGTGCGACGGATGAATATATATATATATACACACATATACATACATGTATATATAAAACATATTATGGTATATTTATAATAGAGGAGTGGTTTTTTTTAACATCTTTAATGGAGTATAATTGCTTTACAATTGTGTGTTATTTTCTGCTTTATAACTAGAGGAGTGGTTTTGAAATGGACTCATTTCTTGGAGGCTCCACAGACAGGCTTCAGTGACAGCAAGGGTGTGAACAAACAGGACTCCTGAGGGCTCTGGGTCCACCAATTCTACTTCAACCAGAGTATTTTGCCTTTATCTCACTTCCATTTGGCATTTTCAGTACTGCTACATTGAAGAAAGAGTTCTCTTCCAGAAAAAAGTTAAACTACAACAGAATTTATGCTTACGAATATGTGTATGAATATATTTATATTGGAAGCCATGGTATATATTCATGCTCATATAAGCACATATCTTGGTTGTGTTGGGGAGAAGAGACTGAGTCCTGGGAAAATGAATGCAGTTCACTCAGTTAAGAAGAAAGACATGAAAATAATCAGGATGTCACATATCTTTAAGGATATATTGAATTTATGTGAATCACTATAAACCTTGAAATTAATAGGATATTAACAAAAGCAGATTCCTAGGTCGTGGCTATTCTAGTTCAGTTTGTGATGACTATGACCAGGGTGGAGCCTGGGAATATGTATACCCACAAAAGCCCCAGGTAATTTTTTTGATTTATTTTTTGTTTCTTGGGGGTTTTTTTTGGCCGCACTGCACAGCTTGTGGGATCTTAGTTCCCCGACCAGGGATTGAACCTGTGTCCCTTGCAGTGGAAGTGCAGAGTCCTAACCACTGGATCACCAGGGAATTCCCTCCAGCAAGGTTTTTGGAGGGTCTTGCTTAAGGAAATATCTGGTCAAAGTCAGTGGTGTACTGTGTCACCATTTTTTTTTTTTTTTTTTACCTTCCTAATACTTCTAAGTAGTAGGAAGAACAGTAAATTCAATTTCTCTCTTTTAATTTCACCTTTTTATATTAAAGTAAAAAATTCCCTATTGATTCCAGAGAAGTTATTTTAAGGGAGGAAGCATGTCAGTGTGCTACAAATTTGCCTGTATTTTGACACATCTGCCCAAACCAAGAAGCTCAGAGGTGAATTTTAATTCTGCATTTTAGTTGATACCCATAATTATAGAAAAATCTGTTTAATACACCATTATGTATGACAGTAAGACATGCACAAATGAATGCACTATATTGAAATGAATGGTCAAATCTTCAGCCTCAAATTTTTCCCTATAAATAGATGAAAAAGGGAAGAATTATTGGTCAAGACCATTAACCACTTGCACATTTTGTTGGCGGCACCAATGGTTAATTATGACCTTGCTGGTGGAACTAAAAGTATAATTAGTCGTTCAAGCCATTGTTACTTCTAAAGATTACAGCTTCAGAGAGAGAGGCCTGACAAAGCTAAACATCTTAATTTTCGTATAGAGTTCTCTATGTGAAACTGGGATTGTATCAATAGTCAGGCACCACTTTATTATCTCAAATAAGAACTACACGTGATTAGTATAACATGGTACAATAGTTTAGCAAGGTGGTATCAAATCAAGCCAGGAAAAATTAAAATTTTTCAAAACAAAGAGTGACAAAAATAGATAGACAAAATAATGGAGAACATAGGACTTTGCCTTCCAATGCAGGGGTGTGGGTTTGATCCCTGGTCAGGGAGCTAGGATCCCATGGGCCTCATGGCCAAAAAACCAAGGCATAGAACAGAGGCAATATTGTAACAAATTGAATAAAGACTTTAAAAAAAGATCCACATAAAATAAAAATAAAATAAAATAAATAATAATGGAGAACATATTCATAATCTGGATTGAAAGAAAATGCTCATTTCCCTAGTCTGTAAGGATAGCTCCAATGGATAAATGTCCATCTGGTATAAACAGACAAGAAACAGAAACAGTGGAAAATGTTAATCTCACTGATAATTGCAGAAATGTAAATTAAACCCACTAGAAAGCAATATCACTTTTCCATTAAATAGGAAAATGTGACAAATGTGACAAAACTCAACATTGGCAGGACTTAGAAGAAAGGTGCACAGATACCTTGCTGATGATGTTGTGAAATGATGAGTTACATATTCCTTGTAGTGTTTGGGCAGTCTGTCGAGTCATGTATCATGAAATCATGGAAGTGATCAGGCCCCCTGTACCAGCCTTACCGGCTGTGGGTAAGATACGCCACCAAAGGACCTTTAAAAGGGGAGAAACTCCCTGTGCAAAGATGGCTAGCACCACATCATATATTAATGCTGAAACTTGGAAACTGCCTGAGTGCCTAATTATTCAGAAAGAGCTAGAAAAGTGGTAAGTTAACATGATAGAATATACATATATTGCTATTAGAAGACACCAATATGAAGAATTCACAGGAATATAAAAAGATGTAAAAAGCAAAAAATGCTGCATATATACACTTAGAGCCAAACTGTTCAATTATTTCTGTATAGCAGGATTGTGAGGTGGAAACATTTGATTTTCAGAACAGGGTTTCTCGAATTTAATTGTGCAAAAATGATCTGTGGAGTTTGTTAAACCTGGGGGGTGTCTGGAATGTGGGTTCAGGAATCTGTATTAAAAAAAAAAACCTTCGGACCTGCTGTATAAAAATATAAATAAAATTCAAAAAAAGAAAAAAACCTTCCGGTAATTATCTGTGGAAGACATTTTGATAAACATTTATTTACTGATCTGGGTGCTGGGAGTCTTTCTGGTTTCCTTTTTGTGTCCATATTTTTACATATACATGATAAAATATTAAAAAGTACATTTTCAAGCATTCTGTAGACTCATCTTAATAATGAATATGTCCAGAGGCATACTTGGAATACTGACAAATTCCATCAACATGTGTATAGCACATAATTTTCCCCATAAGATGAAAATGCTTTAAGCAGAGAACAAAGCCCGGTTGAGATGCCAGGCTGCTGGGCAGTAGGCTAGGCTCAATCAACAGTGGAGCACTCTGTCTCTACCACTCACCATTCAAATCCTGAGTCAGGAAAATCACTAAGCATCTCAGAACACTCACTACCATACTCAGCTTTCAGTAGCAGCTGACATAATCACTCCCCACTCCCTGATACATTTTCTTCACTTGACTTACAGGACACCATGTCCTCTTGGCTATCCTCCAATTGCTCTGCTGATTCCTTCTCTTCTTTGTTGTTCTCCATGACTCCTCACCCAGTCCATGGCCCTCTTCTCAGTTTATCTACATTTACTCCCTGGGTGATCTCAACAGGGCTTAAATACCATCTAAATGGCGTAGAGTCTCCCACCTGGACCTCCCTCCAAGCGCTTAACATCTATATCCCACTGCTTACTTAACAACTCCACTTAAATTACTTCCTCTTTTTCTATTTTCCCTCTTGCACATTCCCCTTCAGCCACACTAGCCTTCATGCTATTACTCAAAATATGCAGTGTCCTCCTACTCTAGAGTCTTTGCAGTGGCTGTTCCCTCTGCACTGCCAAGGGAACGACTTTCCCTTCATTACATATCAACACGATATTTCCATCACCTGCTGCAGTCTTTGTTTAGATGTCTTCTTCAAAATAAGATGATCACCTTTTAAAAATTGTACCAACCCCCATCTACCTCCAGTAGCCCAATCCTTCTTACCCTGGCCTATCACCCTCTGACATAAAATATTATATACTTACTTATTATGTATACTGCTATTTTCAGTTTTCCCCACGCTAGAATGTAAGCTACACAAGGTCAGGGAATTTTTTGCTGCTGTTGCCTCCTGTCCATGATATATCACAAGTGCCTAAATAGTGCCTGGCATACAGTATCACTGCATAAATATATTTACTGAATGGCTGAAATCATAAGTGTCAAAGACACACGATATCAAGGCTCTAAGGAACACAGTAATTTCATGTAATGATATCATTGTCCCTCAGAAAGATACAATTTTCTGTTGTTTCCTTCTCCAATTCAATTGTACATATAATCAACTTAATATATTAGTCATAGAAACTTGGAGAAACAGGAAGAAGTTGTATACTCAACTCAAGATGTAGACTAAGTAGAGAGAATCACTTGGATGCTTCTGGGAAGCAAAGTATTGGATCCTTTCTTTAAAGGACCAGGCATAGAATCATTCATGCACCCCATGGGTCTTTCTCTTTTAGCAATGCCTCACCAGGCCCCCTAAGGAAGATCACTTAGTGCTTTTATCAACTCTGTATCTTAGGAGCCCCAGTTACATCATAAGGTAGAAGCTATAAGCAGCTGGAAAAACATCTTTGCCTACACTCCAATTCTCCCTATTTTTCCTACTTATCTTGGCTTCACAACACATACAAAATTTTGTTGCATTAAGTTGTCTACTTCCCTTTCTTCCCTACTAGCCTGCCTATCTCCTTGAGAGCAGGTACCGTTGCCATATCCCTGGTACCTACACAGTACCTGGCAGCACATGGTGACTGCTCAATTAACGTGCATAGAATCAATGACTGATTCAGAGTCTCATCAGGTAAAAGATGTACTACAGAGACTTAATTAAAGTATTAATTCATACAGCATAGAGCTAATGAAAGTATTAATAAATCACCACAAGGATGTAATTACGCAAATACACAAGATCCCATATTTTCATTCCTTTGTTAACCAGAAAAGCAGCACCTTCACTTCAGCTATTTATTCATCATCAAAACAGTCCCGGGAGAAAAGAAGTAAAAATCCAGAATTCCAGTAGAGGATATTCAGAGTGCTAATAAAAGACTTAGATTAGGTTTGAGTCCTGACTCAACACAGTTGTGTATTTGGACAAATGCTTATTAACCTTCCAAACCTCAGGTTTCTCACCTGTGAAATGGGACTACTATTTCTGTTAGCCTTCAGAATACTACTGTAAGGGTCAAATGAGACTGTAAAATTTCTTTGACATACAAAAATAATTATTTTGCCCATTCATTTTCTTTCTATTTCCCCTCAGTTTTCAGTCACTCTGAAAAAAATTAAGTGTCTGAAGAACTATGATATAGTTTCTATTTATACCTAAGTCTTATACGGTAAGTTCCCTACATATGAGCCTTCAAGTTTCGAACTTCCAAAGATGCTAACGTGCGTTTGCATGTCCAATCACGTAAGTTAGTTCACGTGTCTGGCGTACATTGTCACATGCGTGCATCCTGTACAAGTGATTGTGCTTTTGTGTACTTTACTGTACAGTACTATATAGAGTACAGTAGTACAGTATCTTATTTCAAGCCCAGGATGTCCGGAAGCAAGTGCAAAAGTAGCAGTGATGTAGCTGGTATGCTAAGAAGAGCCAGCCATTGTACTGTACTACACTACTTTTCAAGGTAATGTATTGTAAGATTAAAAATGTTTTCTTTAATTTTTGTTTGTTTTTAAATGTATTATTTGTGTGTAAAAGTATTATAAACCTATTACAGTACAGTATTATATAGTCAATTGTGTCAGTTGGGTACCTAGGCTAACTTTGTTGGACTTATGAACAAATTGGACTTATGAATGCGCTCTCGGAACAGAACTAGTTTGTATGTAGGGGACTTACTGTATATAAGTACTATGAGCTCTTTGGAAAAGGAAGACAATGGGATCTATAGCATATGCCTTTCCTGTTTGCCCCAATCTTCCTTGAGTTAACAACTTTGAAGATAATAATCAAGCTTTCTTTTAATATTTTCCTTACACAGCTTCCCTTTTCACCTAGATTGGTTAATGGAACCAAAATTAATGTGGAGCTTGGATTGAAGAATGCCCAAGTCCAATCATCACAAAGTTTTGACATTCTTTCAAATGTTGAATAAATGAAGCAATTCCCTAACTGGGCATTGCTGATCAAGGAAAGGTAAGCAAATCTGTTCCCTAATTTTTTCTATATAAAATATAGGAGCTCATTTTCAGGCTTCATACTACAGACAGTATCTCTTCTTTGATTTGATTCCATAGTCCTTGTTAGCTGTTTTTGAATCTCTCACCATTTTCCTACCTCAGTAACAAATAAGAAAAAAAAAAAAAAATCTAGTGAGGTCACTGGAGAATTTATTACTCACAGGGCAATTTTAACACTGTCCAACACAAGTGATTACATTATCAGCTTGTAAAAAAGTGCCCAGAGGGCTTCCCTGGTGGCGCAGTGGTTGAGAGTCCGCCTGCCGATGCAGGGGACACGGGTTTGTGCCCTGGTCCGGGAAGATCCCACATGCCACGGAGCGGCTGGGCCCGTGAGCCATGGCCGCTGAGCCTGCACATCTGGAGCCTGTGCTCCACAACGGGAGAGGCCACAACGTTGAGAGGCCCACGTAACGCAAAAAAAAAAAAAAAAAAAAAAAAAAAGTGCCCAGGACACAAAATGCAATAACTACATTTCAAGTAAATTTCAAACAAACAACAACCACAAATGATTTAATACATGAAGACATATAGTGATACTGGTAGTGGCCACAGCAACCAGATATAATTTTCTAATAAAAATAAATTGACTCTAAAACTCCTTCCCAAAAGTTTATGTTGTAAAATTTAAAACAAAAACAAAACCCAACTTAGGGCCAAAGCCACTTGCTTACCTGACTGATGTCACTCGTCCAGGCAGCTTTCTCCTGGCGTGAAGGTGCTAACAAGACCACAGTGAAAGGGGCAGCGTCAGGAGGCTCCACCACTATTTTAAAATCCAGGTGTCCAAACACTTGCCCAGAACCTTTGGCTTCAACACATGTAAACCAAACAATTAGATGTGAACACAAAAGTATGAGTGATAATTGCTTTCATATGGTTCTAGTAATACAATCAATGTGCATTTAAATCCAGAATCTCATTTCAGCAATATGGTGCTTCTTGGGCATGGGGAAGGCTTTGTTAAGCTCATAAGCAGATGAAGAAACTGAGATCAGTAGGTTACTCAGGACCAGGATCCTGCTTTCCTTTTCATTTCATGTTTTTTTTTTTTTATTTCCATAATTTATGGAATTCCAACACACTAATTCAATCTCTTTCTTTTCTGCCACTGCAAAGTCACTATCAAGAGACAAATTCAGTAAAATATGAATTCCCAAAGACGGTTTAACCAGGTCACAGTTTAAATGGCTCAACAGAAATTTTCATGTATAAATGAATTCAGGGAGTTTATTCTTAACATCTTTCCTGCTTCCTTAAGCAGCTCTTCTTAGCTATGAATGAATAAAAACCATAGGACTATTTAATTCTAATATAATTCTAAGTGATAGTATGTGACTTACAGTCTTCATCGCTTGTATCGGGCTCCTCAACCAATGTACATTCTATTAGAGAGAGAACTCCACCTGTCTGGAAACAGACCAATTTTTCATTAAGAGGCTAAGAGTCTTTCACAGGTTGGGAACCTGTGATTTGCAAACCTTACATTCAAACTGCCACAAAAGAAAATAGCAATTCTGCTTCATAATTTTTCATAGAGTCCAAAATTAAACTTAGATGTGTAAAAGTAATTGAATTCATTGAACTTCATGGTTCTTCCCCCCCACCGACTCTCACTCCCGATGTTTATAAAATTTAGCAAGTCAGTCTATGGGAGACTATATAGCACCTTAGGGGCCCCGTAGAGTGAATGCAGCTCAGCAAAGGGCAGAACTCTCCAACCAGGAAGTGATTTAAGCAGTAGGAAGCCTTTGTTGTGATGTTGGATAATATTTTCAGGCACTAATAATGGAAGGTACAGATAGGCAGACTTCTTCTGTTAAGAGCCAGCTAGTAAACCTTTTAGGCTTTGCAAGCCATGTGATCTCTATCGCAACTGCTCAAATCTGCTGTTCTAAAAAAGCATGAAAACAGCCAGGGACAATATGTAAGGAAATGAGTATGGCTGTGTTCCAATAAAACTTTATTATCAAAAACAGGCAACAAGCTGCGGGCCATAGTTTGCTTACTCCTGGTACTGAGCAAGAAGATAAAAGAGCATTTAGTAAATATTATATAATCAGTACACTGCAGTAATTTGACAAGATTTTTGTAGCTCAGTAGTCACCAACTAGCAATTTTGTCCAGGTTATGATTTTAATTGCTCTTCTTTATGGCAATGCACACTTAAATTTCTATTACTTTGGATCCAATTGACAACAAAGTAAATGTCAGGATTGGTAACTGTATATTACCTCACCATGAAATCTGACAATCTATTTTATGATAGCAGGCATAGGAAAGTCATAATTAAGTTAACCTCAATGCCTCTTAAGTGCATGGAACATAAATGGAATAGTCATATAAAACCAGTACCTTGAGCAGATGCAGCTTTCCTCCTGAACTTCTTGTACAAATTAAAAAGTGTTTTGTAAACAAGAAGCATTGTCTTTCTCCTTCCTTTTTCAAAGACAATGAACCCAGGCGAACTTTACTAAGTTTCCCCCTCTCAACGGAAGGTACTTGAATAAGAGAACCTGGTGATCACAAAAGTGAAGAACACACAGTAATTAAAATTCTGTCAAGTGAGAGCTGTTCCTGATGTAAAAACACTAGGGCCTGTTTCCCAAGATACCAAGGATTTATTTGATGCACCATTGGAACAAGTAAATCCCCTGCACTCTGAGCAGAAGGAACAATGCATTACATTCTAAGGGTTGCACTAATTCCTACTATTTTTGTAAAACACTTTAGACTTGATTATCTATAAGGTGGAAAATAAGTTTAAAAGAAAGCCAAACTGAATTCAAAGAATGAGGCACTTCTGCCCTCTGTCCTTCATAATCTGATCTCAATCAATTTATTTACATAAGAATAAGGTATATATTATATAATTAGATAGAGTAATAAAATAACATAATAAAAAGCAAATTTAATTTTCCTGGAGCACTGAAGGTAGATAAATAGCATTAATACAGTTTACTTTGTATTTTAAAAATGGAATGTACAATACATGTACATTATAAAAATACACAAATTATACAATTCAATGCAATTTAGTTAAGGACTATTTTTAAAGGGCAGTCATTTCAGGTTACATTTAAATTATATGTGATAAAAATTTTTTGTGGAATCTAAATGGGAAAGAAACCACATAAATTCTATACCCAGAACATTCCTGTGAGCAAAACTGTCTTCCATTCAGTGTGAGAAGTTATGCATAGACTTTATATAGTTTCACCCTAATAATGACTGCCTGCTCCCCACAAGAGAAAATTTTAATCTAAGTTAAATATCAAACCAAAAAGTACCACAAAAGGTGCTAGCAAATACCTTGCCTCTGACTTCTGAAATGCCCTGAGCCAGCAATATTTCTACTATTTGTTTAATCCACCACCTACCCCAAATGCAGTCTTACAAAGGCTCCTTTCAGCCTCATAAGAACTATTAAATGACTATCACAAATATTAACAGTGGTCATCACTAAGAGATGAGATTGCAGGCTACTTTATTTTCCTCTTCATACATTTCCTGAGTTTCCCGATTTTGTTGTTCTTGTTTGTTTTAGAACAGTAAAACTATGATTGTGGGTCACAAAATGTTTACACTAACATCTGAATATTCCAAACAGCATCTACTTTTACAGAGATCTAAAGATGTGCTGGGGGTAAAGAACCCAAGTTTCTATGGATTCCCTGAATTCCATCTATTCAGGTGAGTGTTTATGTGGGGCTGCTTGACAAAGGCAGAATTGCTGAGGCAGTCCTGGGGGAGGGTGTGGGACTGGGGAATGAGGGTGGGAGAAGGCTTGGTTCCAGTGAAAGGAATGGGCAAGAAGGAGGAGAGGTAGATGGGAGCAAACTGGCAGAGAGCACAGGCAGCATGTAATTAAATATGAAGAATAACGGAGCAATGAAAAAAGCAGAAGGCAGAATGCTTAGAGGAGTAGATGGGCAAGTAGCAGCAGCGGCAGGATTGTATTCATTAGACCCCATGGGTGAAACCGAAGTCACAGGAGATCTTTCAGAGGACCTGGGTCATCCCTGCCAGGAGATGGCAGTGGATTCAGCAGCATAACAACTGAAAAGTCAGAAAGGGAATGGATGGGAAAAGACAGTAAGTTCTAGCTTTGCCATGGGCGGTCGTGAGTCATCCAGGCAGATAGGTTAGGGCAGAGCGGAAGACTGCAGCATAGACAGGTGGATAAGCGGGTTTGAGAGTCATTTTCAGAAGGGATATAACCAAGGCTATGAAAACTGGATAATAATGTGTTCACCGGTAAATGCTTCTAGCATTTAATGATTTTGTAAATCAGAAATTATAGAGTACAGTTAACTCATGTATTAAGCATTACCGTGAATTTTAACTTTGAGGTAAAAAACACCCAATGTTTCCTTGGCAACTATACACTAATATGCTTAATCTATAACTGTTCATCTCATATCCAAATAGGAGACTGTGTGCATTAGGTATGTACAGAAGTCTATACATCTGAATTAAAAGTGAGCAATTTCAACACTAGTTTATAAAATAAGCTTGTTGAAAAATAAGTTAAGTGGATTTTTTTTTTCACATCTCATCTTATGTTTGACATGATGTTTCAACACAACTATGAGACTTGAGGATTCCTTTCTAGTTAATACAAATTAGAGAACTCATAGTCTTGAATCAGTAATTCCTCAGTATCAGACCATTGCTGTGATACGATATTTTGCATCACCATCATCATCAGTCTATCTAATAATTGGGGTCAACTTACCAAAACACTTCTGTGTTTCAATCACTAAATTCCCATAGCATGGCATTCAAGACTGGCTAATGCCCTGATTCTTAATTCCACTCAGCAGTGTAAAAGAATGAAGAGCAATTTCCAGGTTATTGGATTAGGCGTTTGAGAAGGTATAACTATTTCTAGACCCCACGTTACAATTTCAAAGGACACTGGTACACTGAAAGTACATGATTTTGAGTCTGGGAATGATTAAAGTACCACAGAGGTTCATGTCTCACTCTCAATGCATCTAGCTCTAAATTCGGTCACCTTTATTTAACTTTCCTGATTCACATTTCCACCAGACAACAATGATGAATGGATTTTGCACAAAATGTCAACTTAAAGTGCCTTTATCTTCTAATAAATATTCATATATATTTCATGTTACTTAAAATAGACACCCATTCCAAAATTTAGATCTTGGTTTTTAAGGTTTATGTCATAATCTCACAGACACTAGTCTAGACGTATTTATGAACATTTAATCTTCACAACAACCCTAAAAGACAGCTACTACTATTAACCCCAACTTAAAGGGAGGAAACTGAGGCAAAGAGAGGTTAAGTAAATTGCCCAATATCACCCAGCAAGGAAGTGGAGGAGACAGGATTTGACCTCCATGACGTGGCTATATGTCTACCCATTATTGCCACAGACACTTTTGCTCAAGAAACTTTGAAAAGATTTTGGAAAACAAATGACAGTGTCAGACCACTGCTATGATATAGTCCTTTGCATCGTACTCATCAACCATCTAGTAATTGGAATCAATTTACAATAAAACCTGTTTTTTCAATCACTAAATTCCTACAGATTGACATTCAAGATTGGCTATCACACCTATTTGGAGGAGGCCTTTCAGATGACCTTATTTTTTCTAGTCCTCAGAATAAAAATTCATTTGAGATCGAAACCACATACATATTTGTACATAAGCGTTTGCACACGCACTCACGCATTGAAAAATAGACCATATATCACCCCTAAAAGTAAACAATGCAAATATTAGTATACAATTAGAGATAAACTATAGTCCATTTCATAGAAAGTAGAATATCTCAAAGTTAAAAAAACTTTTTAAGAACCCACTTCAACGAGTTTTAAAGCCTATTAAAGGTATCTAGTAAAAGTAATAATAGGAGCGACCAAAGCAAAATAATGCAAACTTTCCAAATTGTCCGTAATTGGATTACTTTCAGATTAAGGTTTGATGTTTTAAAACCACCTTTATTGAATAATTCCCAAACAGACTAACCAAACCAAACAACACAGAAAAATAACTGCTGAAAGGCAAATCATTATATCAACATCAATACAGCAATAACATCAGATATATTAATAGCTGACAGAAGCACCTCAAACATGTAGTACAGAACAAGCAATAAATAACATCTGGACATGAATCAAAGGGAGAAGTGGCTCATGACTGTTTTTCCCCCAGGTGCAATGAAAAAAAATAAGATTTTTTCATTGGATTCGACCTTCTAGCCTTTTTCAACTAAGTTTGTAGATATATGTTAAAGTTTATGTGTAATAATACTTTTCAGTCCAAAGTCCTTTCAGAAACTGAATACTAGTTATAAAAACTTTTGTTACCATTTTCACATAGTATACAGCTCAAGTCCTTTCGTAGGTATTTTTCAGTGAACTCCAATTACAAGAAGAATACAAAACAAGACAGCTGACATTCAAAACTGCAGTTTTCAACAAGCAATTCAATTTAATCCATTGTTTATTTTCCAGGTTATCTATAATGGAAAGCATTGTTCTAGGCAAGAGAGAATTCATAAAAACTGCCCTTCAGAGTTACAATTACTGGGAGAGACAGGCATGCAAGCAAGTGGATGAAATACATGCACCAGGAGCAAAGGGGCTCGGAAATGATGAGGACGGTAAATTCATTCTAACTGGAGGGAAGAGGAGGGGAAGATGAGAAGGAAATTTAAAAGGCTCTTTGGAGGTGTCTGACCTGAGCCTAGTAGGACAAGCAGACCTTCCATAGGCACAAGAAAGGTGGATAAGGGCATTCCTGGTGTCCAGGCTAGGGCCAGCACATGTAAAGGCACAGAAGCAGACAAGTGCCAGGAAGGCAGGAAGCCAATATGGGGACACGGTCTGTATGGAGGAATAGAGGGGGAGTTATGAAGGCCTGATGTTGTCAGCATTAGAGTCCACTATTACTTAAAGAAAAATTAATACTAAAGCCAAAAATGAGAAAGGTATCATATCCCGAAATATACTTCCAAACTTTAACGTACGTGTGATTTCTCTCCTTGTAAATAAATATGGAAAATAGAACAGCACGTGGTAAATTTTTTAAGTGTTCTGTGCAAAAATTAACGTGTGTAGCACAAATAATGTCTTGTTTGATGAGGTAAAAAAAGATTTTAAGCAGCACATTTTGGTAGGCACTAGAAACGCAAATATCTTCAAATAATATTGGCATGTTATAAACAGAAACCACATTAAAGGTTAATTCTAATTCCAAATTTATATGCCACTCCTCACCAAGTTCAAAATTATGATTGTGTGCAATATATTGCCACAAATCGATTTTGTGGGGCATGATCCCCTGCCCCCAGAACACCTGAGCACTTAAAAAGAACTTGGAGTGTGGTTTACATCCTGCACTCTGTAATGAAAGCCATGGAGGAATATGGACTGTTAGGTTGTTGCTTCTCTACAGTTTCCAGTACAAATATCTTCAACTCTTCAAAAGCTCAATTTACTGGGTGATGCCCCCAAAGCACACCCCTCAAACATGATACCTTCGCCATCACCGAAATATGGCAGGTCAAGTTGATAGTGAGACATTTCATCTGGCAACTGGAGTTACCAATTGAATCAAATCATATCATGTGGGGCCGATCCGGAAGTGCTGATGAAAAATGGGAACAAGAGACAGCTGTTTTCACTTCGGACATTGTCCCCACTGCTATGTGAAAGGGCTCTGAGTAATGCAAGTTTCTCTTGGGCCTTTGCCTGGATGTCGTCACCACCTGGCACTGCCACTCCAATCGGCCAGAGCAATCTGTCCTCCCTGGAGCTGCAGAGAATGTCCGGTCCACTGAGGAGGAGAGTCCAGTCAGAATGTAATTTACTGTCCCACTCGTGCTTTACTATTATTGTGTTGCTGTTTTTCATGGCCCCTGAAAAGAAACAGCACAAAGGTGGGCCTCAACCACAGCCTCGGTCAAGGCCATGGGGACATCCTGCATGAACAGCATCAATCAAACAGCTAAATCAAGCCTGCTCCAAAATGCTTTCCTGGATCTGCCGGTGATAATGTGACAGGTGCAGAGACCACTTAGGTGGTGGGTCTGCCGAACAAGGACTTACCTTGGCGGATGAAAGTTTGGCTAGTGTCCAGCAAAATATCACAGCCCTCTACGATCATTCTTTCTATGGCGAGGTTCTTCCTGATGTTTTCAGTGTCACTCACTTCATCATGCATAACCCTGTCAGACACAATACAGGATCACGGTAAGAGATTTTCTATTGCCCCAGCAGATAAGCAAAGGAGCTCCATCTGGGAAGCTAGGGTTTGAACTTGTATCAGTTTAACTGGGGCTGTAGGGTAAGTCATGCTGGACTTCTAGCCTTCATCAAGTCATGACTCAAAGCAAAGCAAATGTACATCATGATTCTTAAGGATAAGTGAGTATCCTGAGAATGCTGCTTGTAAAGGCAACAGGAAAGCAATATATTATTTTACGAACAGCTCCATTCATTGAAATTAGGATGCCATTTCTTAGAGGTGGAGTAAATTAGAGAACTTTATACCATTTATCCCATATAAGCTAAAGGAACACAGATGCCAAAACACTGAAAAGTCACTGATAAATCCAAAATATACATTCTCCGACTTCCTACCAAATATGGATGCAAAAATGCAACTAACAACCATTCTTCTATTATGATGAAAGAAATGTGAACATTTTCAAACTTAAACCAAAATATGCCTAATCTCAATTATATAAATTTACATGCCATAAAACCATTTTCAAAGATATTTTTTTTCTTGATTAAAATTAATGTGCATGCTGAATCAGCACCATCTCAGGAGCTAGCATTTAATGTTCAGCAGAATCTGAGAAGCTGGATTGTGTCTTACTTCTTGTTCCCTGGACATATATATTCAGTTTCCGCAAAAGACTAATGTGCTACTTTGCCATATCAAACCTTTATTATAAATTCTCCACATACCTGGACAGTTCTTCTAGTTTGGATTTAGCAAACTCCAGACTTTTCCTCTCCACATGCTCATGGGGAGTATGGGCTAGGAGTTCATGAAGTGTGATGATATACCTGGGGATCTAAAAGCAAACAAAGGCCAGCATGAGCAAAGGTCAGGATGAGTAACACTAGATCTTCTCTACGTGCCATCATCACTTCTGAAGAGCTCATCTCTACTCTTACAGTTTTGACTGTTTCACAAATACATTTTTTTAAGAAATACATTTAAAATGAACTATGCTTCAAATATCAAACACACACAAAAACTTCAC
This sequence comes from Hyperoodon ampullatus, assembly GCF_949752795.1. NCBI lineage: Eukaryota > Metazoa > Chordata > Mammalia > Artiodactyla > Ziphiidae > Hyperoodon > Hyperoodon ampullatus. The sequence goes on from NC_136917.1 coordinate 111,514,211, forward strand.
CAAGAACACATGAAGATAATAAAGTTTTATATTATAAAGAAACAATTATTTCCTCAGATTTTTAATATAATCATACATTTCTTTTTTTAATTTAATTTTATTTTTTATACAGCAGGTTCTCACTAGTTATCTATTTTATACATATTAGTGTATACATGTCAATCCCAATCTCCCAGTTCATCCCACCACCCCACTTCCCCCCTTGGTGTCCATACGTTTGTTCTCTACATCTGCGTCTCTATTTCTGCCTTGCAAACTGGTTCATGTGCTGTTTCTAGATTCCATATAGGCATTAACATACGATATTTGTTTTGCTCTTTCTGACTTACTTCACTCTGTATGACAGTCTCTAGGTCCATTCATGTCTCTACAAATGACCCAATTTTGTTCTTTTTATGGCTGAGTAATATTCCATCGTATATATGTACCACAACTTCTTTATCCATTTGTCTGTCGATAGGCATTTAGGTTGCTTCCATGACCTAGCCATTGTAAGTAGTGCTGTAATGAACACTGGGGTACATGTGTCTTTTTTTTTATTATAAATTTATTTATTATTTTATTTATTTATTTTTGGCTGTGTTGGGTCTTCGTTGCTGTGCGCGGTCTTTCACTAGTTGCGGCAAGTGGGGGCTACTCTTCATTGCGGTGTGTAGGCTTCTCACTGTGGTGGCTTCTCTTGTTGCAGAGCCTGGGCTCTAGGCATGCAGGCTTCAGTAGTTGTGGCATGCAGGCTCTAGAGTGCAGGCTCAGTAGTTGTGGTGCACAGGCTTAATTGTTCCACGGCATGTGGGATCTTCCCAGACCAGGGCTCGAACCCGTGTCGCCTCCACTAGCAGGTGAATTCATAACCACTGTGCCATCAGGGAAGTCCCCTGCTGGAAGATCTTTAATCATAGTTTCAATTTCATTACTTGTGACTGGTCTGTTCATATTTTCTGTTTCTTCCTGTTTCAGTCTTGGAAGGTTATACCTTTCTAAGAATTTGTCCATTTCTTCCAGGTTGTCCATTTTATTGGCATAGAGTTGCTGATAGTAGCCTCTTATGATGCTTTGTATTTCTGCAGTGTCCGTTGCAACTTCTCCTTTTTCATTTCTAATTTTATTATTTGAGTTCTCTCCCTCTTTTTCTTGATGAGTCTGGCTAAAGGTTTATCAATTTTGTTTATCTTCTCAAAGAACCAGCTTTTAGTTTTATTGATCTTTGCTATTGTTTTCTTTGTTTCCATTTCATTTATTTCTGCTCAGATCTTTATGATTTCTCTCCTTCTGCTAACTTTGGGGTTTTTTTTTTTGTTCTTCTTTCTCTAATTACTTTAGGTGTAAGGTTAGATTGTTTATTTGAGATTTTTCTTGTTTCTTGCGGTAGGATTGTATTGCTATAAACGTCCCTCTTAGAACTGCTTTTGCTGCATCCCATAGGTTTTGGATCGTTGTGTTTTTGTTATCATTTGTCTCTAGGTATTTTTTGATTTCCTCTTTGATTTCTTCAGCAATCTCTTGGTTATTTAGTAATGTATTGTTTAGCCTCCATGTGTTTGTATTTTTTATGTAATTTATTTCTAATCTCATAGCATTGTTGTCAGAAAAGATGCTTGATATGATTTCAATTTCTTAAATTTACCAAGGCTTGATTTGTGACCCAAGATGTGATCTATCCTGGAGAATGTTCCATGTGCACTTCAGAAGAAAGTGTAATCTGCTGTTTCTGGATGGAATGTCCTATAAATATCAATTTAATCTATCTGGTCTATTGTGTCATTTGAAGCTTATGTTTCCTTATTAATTTTCTGTCTGGATGATCTGTCCATTGGTGTAAGTGAGATGTTATAGTCCCCCACTATTATTGTGTTACTGTTGATTTCCACTTTTATAGCTGTTAGCATTTGCCTTATGTATTGAGGTGCTCCTATGTTGGGTGCACCCAACATAGGAGCACCTCAATACCTATGTGCTGAGTGCACCTATATATATTTATAATTGTTATATCTTCTTCTTGGATTGATCCCTTGATCATTATGTGGTGTCCTTCCTTGTCTCTTGTAACATTCTTTATTTTAAAGTCTATTTTATCTGATATGAGTATTGTTACTCCAGCTTTCTTTTGATTTCCATTTGCATGGAATATCTTTTTCCATCCCCTCACTTTCAGTCTGTATGTGTCCCTAGGTGTGAAATGGGCCTCTTATAGACAGCATATATATGGGTCTTGTTTTTGTATCCATTCAGCAAGTCTGTGTCCTTTGGTTGGAGCATTTAATACATTCACATTTAAGGTGATTATCGATATTTATGTTCCTTTTACCATTTTCTTAATTGTTTTGGGTTTGTTTTTGTAGGTCCTTTTCTTCTCTTGTGTTTCCCACTTAGAGAAGTTCCTTTAGCATTTGTTGTAGAGCTGGTTTGGTAGTGCTGAATTCTCTTAGCTTTTGCTTGCCTGTAAAGCTTTTGATTTCTCCATCAAATTTGAATGAGATTGTTGCAGGGTAGAGTAATCTTGGTTGTAGGTTCTTCCCTTTCATCACTTTAAATATATCATGCCACTCCCTTCTGGCTTGTAGAGTTTCTGTTGAGAAAGCTGTTAACCTTATGAGAGGTTCCCTTGTATGTTATTTGTCATTTTTCCCGTTACTTTTTTTTTTTTTTTAAAGAAGATGTTGGGGGTAGGAGTTTGTTAATTAATTTATTTATTTTGGCTGTGTTGGGTCTTCGTTTCTGTGCAAGGGCTTTCTCTAGTTGTGGCAAGCGGGGGCCACTCTTCATCGCGGTGCACGGGCCTCTCACTATCGTGGCCTCTCGTTGCGGAGCACAGGCTCCAGACGTGCAGGCTCAGTAGTTGTGGCTCACGGGCCTAGCCGCTCCGCGGCATGTGGGATCCTCCCAGACCAGGGCTCGAACCCGTGTCCCCTGCATTGGCAGGCAGACTCTCAACCACTGCGCCACCAGGGAAGCCCCTCCCCTGTTACTTTTAATAATTTTTCTTTGTCATTAATTTCTGTCTATTTGATTGCTATGTGTCTCAGTGTGTTTTTTCTTGGGTTTATCCTGCCTGGGACTTTCTGTGCTTCCTGGACTTGGGTGGCTGTTTCCTTTCCCATGTTAGGGAAGTTTTTGACTATAATATCTTCAAATATTTTCTTGGATACTTTCTCTCTCTCTTCTCCTTCTGGGACCCCTATAATGTGAATGTTGGTGCATTTAATGTTGTCCCAGAGATCTCTTAGGCTGTCTTCGTTTCTTTTCATTCTTTTATTCTTTATGTTGTTCCGTGGCAGTGAATTCCAACTTTCTGTCTTCCAGGTCACTTATCCATTCTTCTGCCTCAGTTATTCTGCTATTGATTCTTTCTAGTGTATTTTTTATTTCAGTTGTGTTGTTCATCTCTGTTTGTTTGTTCTTTAATTCTTCTAGGTCTTTGTTAAACATTTCTTGCATCTTCTCAATCTTTGCCTCCATTCTTTTTTCAACATCCTGGATCATCTTCACTATCATTATTCTGAATTCTTTTTCTGGATGGTTGCCTATCTCCACTTCATTTAGTTGTTTTTCTGGGGTTTTATCTTGTTTCTTCATCTGGTACATAGTCCTCTGCCTTTTAATTTTGTCTATCTTTCTGTGAATGTGGTTTCCATTCCACAGGCTGCAGAATTATAGTTCTTCTTGCTTCTACTGTCTGCCCCCTGGTGGATGAGGCTATCTAACTAATCATACATTTCTTAATCATAATTTTTGAAAACTGGTTCATAGAGAAACAGATATAGTTATCAGCAAGTCACGTGAGTCTGTACTTTAGATTTATTTGGCTGTTTATGGTTTTTTTTTAAATTGACAATCCTACTGCAATGTTCTCTTTAAGAATTAACACTTGGGAAAAGATATGTTCACCCTTATTTCATTCTGATCCTGTTTCACTTTAACTCATCCCTATAGCAGTAAAAAGCATTGTTTAATTAGATTATTTGTTTGTACTTTTGTTTATGAACAGGCTATCTGAATTCTCTTAAAGGCAGAAACACCACCAACCCTGTGAAGGGTTTAACAGACCACAGTGGAGATATAACTCGAGTTATATATGTTGATTTAACTCAACATATTTTTTACTGGCTTATAAGTTAAAAATTTTTAGAAAACAGGGGCAGTGTGTTAATTTTAATAAAAACCTGCATGAACAGCAGCTACCATAATGCTGCCCACAGTGGGTCAGATTGGGAGCTTGAGGTTGCATGTGCACACAATCATCCAGCAAAACATAAGGATTATTTCCCCATTTTACGGATAAGGAAACAAGGCATGAAGAGGTTCCATAACTTGCCCAATGTGGCCTCATAGTAAATGGCAGGGCCAGCCATGAGCCTGGCTCTGAGCAGTGCACTAGCCCAGTGGGTCTCTTCTGCAGTGACTGGGTTCTTACTCAGCACTTAACAGGACCTCTAAGAATGAAGAAAGTAAAACAGCTTCCCAAGGCCCTGCTCTCTTGCAGGTGGTGGCCTTCATTGGGTTATTTGCTAATATTTACTGAGTGTCCAGATTTATGCATTGGCACAGAGGGCAGTGCCATAAGCACAGACCTTGATCTGCAGCTCATACTCTGGGATCATGTCCTAGGAAATGTCATCCAGGTTTTGGAAGTGCAGACTCCTCAGTTATAGGAGGATGGGGCACAGGAGACCCCTCCCTCGGAAGCACATGGGAGGAGGCTTTCTGGCTCTCTATCCCATAAACTTCTCACTAAAACAGCTGGTTGGGACATTCCATTTGGTGAAGGCTCCTGGGATAAGTATGCTTTCAAATATTCCTTTTGCACAATGCCATGATTGATAAAAGTTTGCCTCTAAGTTAGTTCTACAAGAAAATCAAGGCAATCAATAGCTAATGTACTCAATTTTTCATAACAAAGAAGGCAGGAGTGGGAGAACCTGACTACTTATAATGCACTGAAAACCCACAAAACTAAGTTTAGTCAATAGCTTCATGATCCTCCCCCATTAATTAAATCTATTTTAGAGAGCTCCTTGGCTAAGCTTCAAGTGGATGGATTTGAAAGTAACTGGCCCACCTCATTTTCTGGTGGAGAAAGAAAACAAACCTGAAATTACCAAAGAGTAGGCAAAGGACTTCTGCAGAGAGAAATGGATAGCTCACCAAAGAGCTCATCTGTATATTCAAGCACTGATTATAAATCTGTCCCCCTGAAACCAAGGATCATAGCATTGTCTAGGTGAATCATAATTCTTCTTTCAATTATGAAATAATACTTGTCACTTTATAGACACTAATTAGCTTGCTGTCCAGTTACAGTAAACAGGTGACTAGAGCAGGAAGTGGTTACTTTCTGGAAGACCTCTAACAGTGCTATCTTTGTCAAAAGCAGATTTCATCATCTGCTGACCTATGGATGTATGAGCAGCTGAAGCCAATTTAAACAGTACCAGCTAAGCCACTGTTATTGCTAAATAAAAATTATGTTACTGACTACATTATTGTCTACAACAAATTTATTGGTAACATGAACTTACTTGTCTGATAGTTCAAATGAGGATACATTCACTGCATCATCAATTAAGGATAAATTCACTATAATTCCTCCATGTTTCCATAGTTCAGCATAATTCACTGACAGCAACAACTGACTTACTCAACAAAGGGCCCAGGAAGAGGTAGAATATAACACTTTTCTAAATAGACACAGGCTACCATACGACCCAACAATCCCACTACTGGGCATATACCCTGAGAAAACCATAATTCAAAAAGACTCATGTACCACAATGTTCACTGCAGCTCTATTTACAATAGCCAGGACATGGAAGCAACCTAAGTGTCCACTGACAGATGAATGGATAAAGAAGATGTGGCACATATATACAATGGAATATTACTCAGCCATAAACAGAAACAAAATTGAGTTATTTGTAGTGAGGTGGATGGACCTAGAGTCTGTCATACAGAGTGAAGTAAGTCAGAAAGAGAGAAACAAATACCATATGCTAACACATATATATGGAATCTAAAAAAAAAAAGTCATGAAGAATCTAGGGCAGGACGGGAATAAAGACGCAGACCTACTAGACAATGGACTTGAGCACACGGGGAAGGGGAAGGGTAAGCTGGGACAAAGTGAGAGAGTGGCATGGACATATATACACTACCAAATGTAAAACCGATAGCTAGAGAGAAGCAGCTGCATAGCACAGGGAGATCAGCTCGGTGCTTTGTGACAGCCTAGAGGGGTGGGATAGGGAGGGTGGGAGGGAGGGAGACGCGAGAGGGAAGAGATATGGGGATATATGTATACGTATAGCTGAACCACTTTTTTATAAAGCAGAAACTAACACACCATTGTAAAGCAATTATACTCCAATAAAGATGTTAAAGTAAATAAATAAATATACACAGGCTAAAAGTTTCCAGTTACAGTACCTCTCTTTCTCCCTCTGCCCCCATACCAAACTTTGCCTCAATATGCAGACTTAAGAAAAATTCTGGGCAGTGGCCCCTTGGCAGTATGAGCTAAGGCCACCTCTTCCATTCTTGTTCTACAGGAAAAAAGCATCACATCCCAGCCTCATCCCAAGGTATCCGGCCTACACTGACCTTCAGGACTCCTTAGTGAAAGGACCAAAAGAGAACAAAAAGGACAGAATGAACCTAGTAAAAACAACCTTCAAGTTTCTAGAAAGGGCAGTTTTCCCCCAAGTGTTCCATGTGGTCACTCCTAGGGAGAAGGCAGGAGGGAGAGACACCAAGGAGAATAAGGCCCTCAGGCAGCAACTCCAAAGTTTTCCCCTCTTGGTCTGTTCAAAATAGCTACAGAGAAGTGAAATAGTTATGGGGAAGTAAATAAATAAGAGCACAACTCAGCACTCTTTCAATTTGCACATTTCTTGGAGTTGGACCAATTCTGGCTAAATTCATTTTTTTTTTTTTTTTTTTTTTTTTTTTGCGGTACGTGGGTCTCTCACTGTTGTGGCCTCTCCCGTTGCGGAGCACAGGCTCTGGACGCGCAGGCTCAGCGGCCATGGCTCACGGGCCCAGCCGCTCCACGGCATGTGGGATCTCCCTGGACCGGGGCACGAACCCGCGTCCCCTGCATGAGCAGGCAGACTCTCAACCACTGTGCCACCAGGGAAGCCCTGGCTAAATTCTTTAAGTCTGAGGCTTTGCCCAGCATCTTTTGGTTACCCTGGTCTTAAAGAAACCAGAGAACCTCAACATCTGACCCTTCAGCTAAATTCTAGGATTTGGGGCCACCACAGTCTTGGAGGGAGGGATCCTAGACTATTAGAAAGCTCCTGGCAACACCACAAGTTGCCCAGCCCAAACTTCCAGAACCTGTCTAGTCCCCCAGAAAGCTAGAGCTCTGGGAGAGAATTAGAGCTCAGCTGCCCCAAGTTCAAAATTAAGACACAGAGATTCAGATTGTTTTAATTATGTTTCCCAATGCTACAAATGAAGGGTGAGCAAGACATGCAGGTCTCCTAAACATTCTCGGTCCAATGGTCCTTTTCTGACATTGTGGGAATTCCCTGGCATCAATCAAAATGCCAAGTTGTTTTTATTGGGCTTAAACTCCAGGGGGAGGAAGGAAGGTTGGTAGAAGAATATCTCAGCATTTTTCAGAAATCCAAAGGCCTTTGCAAGGCCCTACATTCAACTGTGTTTGGATACCTCACCTAAAATGCAAGTACAGTTCTGCCATTTTAAACCATTGAGAGACTCACCAAGGGGAATAAACAGTACTTGAAAAGACATTACTGGGCCTTCAGAAAGGGAGGGGGGAACCTCTCTGAATGTGAACCTCTTCCACAATCCTACCTTTGTATGTTCATCTAAGCTGGGGATTGCTAGGCAGATACAAGTTAGGGTATTTAATCATAATCTAGAGGTAACTGTCAAAGATTCAAATAGAATCTTAGAACACTGAACTATATAAAATTTGTTTCACTGTAAATAAAATCTTAAATTATAACTTTGTATAAGTTATATATATAAGGTTTGTATAAGGTTTTTAAAAAGCAATTTTTTTCTTTGTAGTTTTTCTGATGAAATATTTGTTCAGAGAGGCAAAGAGTTAAACAATTCAGTTCCACAGGAGAAAAAAAAAAAAAACACAATAACTGTATAAAGTTTCACTCTACTTAGGTTGTTACAAATGCATCCTTTTGGTTTTGAAAAAATGTCACTAAACTTCTATGGTGACTTCCAGGATTTCAGTCAGGAGTGACAAACTTTAAGACAAACAATTATGAACCAGAATATCATTTCTCTCTGAAGCTACAAAATGATCAGCTGGGGTCAGAGAGGCTGGTTCCAGGGGACAAAGCTCTCCACAGAAACCGTAACACACATGATTAGGAGAATCATTTTGCCACATGACAGTTCAGAAGCCTGGCCAGAAGCCCCACAAATTCCACAATGGGAACGCTCAATGCTTTTCCGAAAGAACAGAATCAACACTTTTTAAAAGGACAGGAGATTCAATTCACATCTTGGCCTCTGCAGTTCTCACTAAAGAGCAGTAAAGTCTTAGATATAGGAAAGAATGCAAGTGTACTTGATCCTTTGGGTTGCTCTAATCCCAAAAAGTAAAGGTCAGGACAAGCCCCAGCCTCACTGCAGCAACCTGACTAGGGGCCAAGAGTCCCCAGGCCTGGCCAGTGCCTCTGGCTCCTTTGTCTCCACAGCCTCTGTGACAGGGAAGGTCCTCCTTTTGTTCTGCAGAGCTCCAGCCAAGGAAGACTCAGCAGCAATCACAACAGGGCAGGAAAACAAGCACCTTCCCAGCAGTCCTTCCACTCTCCCGGAACCTTTTATGCAACCAGCACGCACTGGAACATTTGCACAGCATCCTATTTCTGTAAACTTAATAATATTTTTAAACACGCTGGAGGAGGAGACTCCATGGAAGAGGTCTGTGAGGAATCTTTCTATAAAGAGAAATTTGTGCCGCTTTTCAAAAAAATCATTCCTTATTTGTCTCAAAAATTCCTGATTTTCTTACCTACACTAGACAGACTAGAGAGAGGATGTGTGGCATAAATTTGTTTATCTCAGGGTCAAGCTAAAGATGACAGATGATGGATATGTGCTGTAACCCCCCACAGGGAATACTTGCACATATCACGCTGGTCACACTGGGTATCAGTCATATCGAGCTGGAACCAATGACTTACAAAGTGCATCCCAGGTGACTTACCTGAAACATTGGATAGGTCAAGAACGTCTCCAGCATCCTCCCCTCACAGGCAGGGTTAGCTTCGTACTGTTTTAAGAGTTTGTCAAAATCTCTGTTTTGCTTACAATTGGCGAGCACTTGGAGGCTGTACTGGTGATTACGCACAAATTCTTGATAAATGTTCAGCATGGGGAGCAAAATATCAAACAGATCAGCTGGAAAGAAGAAGTAAACATGGCAGTTTCTCTTGATGCTCTGTAAATTATCCAAGGTACAGGGAGAAACTGTTCACTCTGCAGGAATGGCAGAGAGCAGCTCCTGGCACCAGGTGTCACACTACATGGCCCCAGTCCAGCTGCCTGAATGACTGACCTGGTAGAACACACCCCACAGTAGAGCCCAACTCTAGCCCCCAAAGAACCATGACAGGCCAGGGGAAAGGATCAAAAGGGCAATGAGACAGAGTCCCAGTGCCTGAGGAAGCTCACAGATCATTACGGAAATTCAGACAGCTTAGGTAGAAAAACATTGAAGCTATTTTACTCTAACTGTAGCCATATTAAGAGAAAGTCTTCTCTCTCTAAAGCATGGACTTACCTAAAATTAAAGTAGGCCAATTGGCTATCCTTGCCTTCAGTCCTTGATGAAATATTTCATGAAGAAACATGATTGTTTCACTATAAAAAATGAAAATATAATTTAGTCACTGCAAAGAGTCCATTTCATTAAAGAAGTCCATTGAGTCCTTAAATCCTTAATAAATACATGATATTCATGTCTCTGAGGGCCTCCAAACTATACACCCAATAATGACATGGATTATACCAGCTCCCACAAAGCAATTTACCTTTCAGACAACCTGAAAACCTCAAAGAAAATGCTGAGCTAAGCCTCAAATTTTGGAAGATGGTAAGCACCAAATCACTGTCATATACCCTCTTTATCGATTTATAATAAAAACAGCTTTCCACTGTTAGGATGTAGCCCTTCTTCAACAGATAATCAGAAAATTAGTTATGATCCTTCTCTCTTCAGATTTAATTCTAGATGCTAACTCGGGGAAAGCTCTCTTTCACTAAAATGAGTTTTGACAGGAGAGAGGGGGAAAGACTTGACAGACCTCTACCATTACCACTCCTAAGACACCCATGACAGAAATGTAGAGGAATCCTCTAAAAAGGATGGAGCCTATACAGATATACTAAACTGAAGAGATACATACACATAAATTAGAGATCCAAATTTCTAAAAGGTTCAAGAAGGGTAGCTACCAAAGTAACATTTGCTTTCTCTTCACTAGAAGGAGAACATTTGCTTTCTCCTCATTCCTACTGGAATGAGCCTTTGAAGGCTTTTCTGAACTATCCATCAGCACAATCTAATACAGGATTATTCATGTCAGTGAAATACTTTGGTTTGTTGTAAGTCCAATTCCACTACAAGAAACATCAATGGGAAGTCCCTACTATTTCCAAATGGTCCATGAAAGACAATAGACGCTGCTTGAAGACAGTGGTTTGTTTTTCTTGGATAGAAATTTTAACTAAGCAGTGTTTGTTGTTTAATGATTTCAACCAAATCTAGTTTGGTAGATACTGTAGATTAGTCTTTCAATCTCCATTCCATCCCCCTTCTAGGTGGAGAGGATACAGAGGTGAAACTACATTTCCCAGGCTCCCTTGCAGATAGGGTTCTAGATGTAAATTCAGTTCCACCCACAGATGCACTTGGTAAGACATGGAAGGCATTACATTTTTTAAGTATAAGCTCTGTGTTGAAATTCAAAATAATTGATCTGCCTAGGACTTCGATTTCAGAGGCAAGGAAAGAGAATGTAGTTAAACAACAGAAATGACAACAAACATCCGATAAGCCTCACCTCTAAAACCGTAACTCTTCAAATCTCCATCTGGGACCAAGTATAGTAAATAATTGCTAATCTGTATGAAGAGCTTACAGCTTTCCAAAAAGAGGCACAGTATCTTGATTCAGAATTTAAATATGACAGACCTGGCCTTCCACATTGCAGATAGGAAATCCAGTGGAAACATCCCTAGAGGCAGCCTAAGACCAATGTGGTACAGGCTTTGATGGCATCGCTATCAGAGTACATTCACAATTCTGTCCATTGACATTAGAACTGTTGAAACTGCATACTTAGGAGACTGAAGTATCATCAAAATGCTACCTGTATAGCCTGAGGATCAAGAGCTACCCCTCATTCCCTTAGGACATCTCACACACTTGAGTGGAGCCACTGCCGCCCAATGTGGGGAAACCTCGCAACAGAAAAGCTTAGCTTTTAATCTTATGCTATCAGACTACCGCCCATCATCCTTCCATTTTCCAGTCTTCTACAGACCCCCAGCCACTCTTTTAACACCCTGAGCTCTTAGCTCCCAGATCACTGTCAGTTCTTTCCCCAACACTACTCTTGTCATAATTTTTGGTGACTGCAATACGCACACAAACAACATTCCAATGACGTAGCCTCTCTCGGGTCTTTGAACTTCTTCCTCTAAGGGTCTTGTCTTCCATTAACCTCAGTCAACACTACCTTAATCATACTCTAGACCTTGTCATTGTCAATAACTGCATCCCCTTCCCTATCTCAGTTTCAGGCACACTATTCTATGACCATCTCCTTATCTTTGAGTTCATTGCCTTTGGAAACCTGACTCCCAAATCCCTTCCCACCACCAGGACCTGAATCCATTGATCCTGTCACCTTATTGCTGACCAAAACCCCTTCACAACATCATTTCCTTCTTGGAACAGTTTAGATTCCATGGCTCAGTGTTATAATCCCTTCCTTGCATACACCTTCAACTCCCTTCTTCTTTTCTCACTTCATCATAGTAATCTCGCACAATACCAGTACCAGTTAAACCCAACCCTTCACCCACTCTGCACCTGCACCCATGCAACTGAAAGTGGCTAAAGAATATACAGCTACTCACCGTAAAGTCATAACCACGAGCCTAATATGGGCTTTTAGCACTACCTAGCAGTTATATTACACTTCCCTCATCCCATCCATTCAGTTTTTTGCTCCTTGATCACTATTTTACACTTTTTCCTCTCTTCCCTGACCCTAACACTTCCCTTCCATCAGCACTGTTACCCGATGTCCTTGCTTCCTACCTGCATATGTGTCCAGTACTATCCCTTCCCTGTCCACCTAATTCCAATCTCTTGACTTATTCACCACATTCTATCCACTTCTGCCTATGCAAGTTTACCGCTCCAGCAATTCTGCCCTCTCTTTCCTACATCATTCCCCCCCTCATTATTGGTGTCATTTTTATCCCATCTAAACACACACACACACACACACACTTCTTTATATTTTTACATTTACTTCCAGGTACCACCCTGTTTCTCTGATCCTCTTTACAGCAACCCTCCTTGAAAGAGTTTTCTCTACCAGTTCTCTCCAATTCCAATTCCCCTATTATCACCTAATCAGCCTTTGGTCCCCCATTAAAGTTACCAATATGCTCCAAGTTGTTAACCCCACAGTCAGTTCTCAGTTCTTATTTTATTTGACCTGTTTAACACAGTTGCTCATTCCCTCTTGCCTTGGCTTCCAGGACAGCCCATCTCCTGGTTTGCATCCTACAACCCTAGCTGATCCTCTTCATTCCTGTTTGATGGCTCTTCATATTCCTAACCTCTAAATGTTGGCATGTCCCACGGCTCAGTCCTTGGTCCTCTTCTCTCGTTCATTTGTGCTTACTTCCTTGGTAATCTCATTCAGACTAACAGCTTTCAATACTTTCCATATGCTAGTAGACTCCCAAATTTATACCTCCAGCCCTGAAATCCAGACTAACAGCCAATCCTGCTCACTTGATTTCTACATTTGGAATGGCTAACAGCATCTCAGACTTGACAGGTCAAGATAAAAACTCTCCATCTTTTCCGCTAAACCTGTTCTTATGTCAATCTTCCCCACTTAATAAATAGCAACTCCATCCTTCTAGTTGTTCAGGTCAAAATCCTTGGACTTTTCTGCAAAATCCACATCAAACTCACCAACAAATCTTATTGCCTCTACATTAAAAATATACCCAGAATTCAATCATTTATCACTACTTCCATTACAGTCATCTCTTGCTTAGACTATTGCAATAGCCACCTAACAGGTCTCCCTGCTACAGTCATCTCTCACCTGGTTTATTGAAATAGCCATGAAAGTGATCTCCCTACAGTCTATTTTCAACAGAGAACCCAGAGTGAACTTTTAAAACATAAGTCATATCATGCTACTTTTCTCCTCAAAACCCCACCAATCTCTCCCCATCTCATTTAGAGTAAAAGCAAACATCTTTACAATGTCCTACTGTTATCTCTCTGACATGCCCCTTCACCCACACTGATCTTGGCAGTTCCTCAAACAAGCAAGGCTGGCATGCTCCAGCCTCAGGCCCTCTGCACAGGTGGTCTCCTCTGTTTGCATCACTCTTCCCCCAGGTAGCCACATGGCTAGCACCAACTGCAATCTCTGCTCAAATATCAACTTATCTTTGAGGTCTTCCTAAAGATTGACTAGAGAAACTATGGGACATTCACATAATGTAATAGCATGTAGCAATTTTTTAAAAAATAGAATGCCCTTTAGGTAGCAGTATGGAAAGACGTCCAGGATATATTAAGTGAAAAAAGCAGGTATATATTAAAGTACTTGCCTTTTGTGTAAGAAGGGGGGAAATAAGACTGTGTATTCATGTTTGATTGATCTACATCAAGAAACACTGAAAGGATATAAACAAAACTAATGAAAACAGTTACAGATAGCAAGTGAGGAAAATGGGGTGGGCAGAGACAGAGTTAAGAGTGAGACTTCTAACTGCTGTTTGATGTTTTCACGTTGTTAAATAATTTTTTGAACCATGTAAATGTATTCTCTACTCAAAAACAAATAAATAACTAAAATTTTAAGTAAAATATCCAAGCAGTCCCTTTCCTCCCTTCTCCCCTTTCCTTCTTTATTTTTTCCACAGCACTCATCACCATATAAAATACTGCATCTTTCACTTATTCACTAATCATTGTCTATATTTCCACATCAAAATTTAAGTTCCATGAAGGCAGGGACTTTCTGCTTTGTTCACTGATGAATCCTCAGCAGTAAAGGCACTATAAATCTTTACTGAGCAAATAAATTTACTAGAGATTCTCAGGCCCTCTGTCAGTTTTTGTTCTTCCTAAAGTACTTCTGTATAGATTACATGTAAAGACCCGTTAATCACTCCATTTCCCTCAGTTTATGATGGAGAGAATCTTCCCCAGCACGCACTCAATAACAAGAAAACATACGTGAAATAGAGAAGAAAAAGAGAAAACTAGATGCCAAGATTCAAGATAAAGATATGAAAATTGGGCGGCTTCCCTGGTGGCGCAGTGGTTGAGGGCCAACCTGCCGATGCAGGGGACACGGGTTCGTGCCCCGGTCCGGGAAGATCCCACATGACGCGGAGCGGCTGGGCCCGTGAGCCATGGCCGCTGAGCCTGCACGTCCAGAGCCTGTGCTCCGCAACGGGAGAGGCCACAACAGTGAGAGGCCCGCGTACCGCAAAAAAAAAATAAATAAAATAAGATATGAAAATTGGGGGTAATAATGAAACGCCAATGATAGCTTTCTTATTTTCAGTATCATAAGCTCATAAAGGTGAATTTATAACTCTTCTGTTAAGTAAGTAATGTAAAAATTCTTTTAAGAAACACAAGTAGGTTTTTCACACAGCTCTTTAATTTATGCCAAGACAAACCTGTTGAGAAAAATACTGCTGACATCATCGTGGCTGATGGGGGGCTTCTTGGAGCTGGCTGCCATGCGCAGGGGCCGCAGGAAGCCATTGACCAGGATGTAGAGCTGGTGAACGTACTCCGACTCAGCCTCAACCATGGTGAACACAATCTGGTTTCTCTTCCTCATACTTTCAGCATGAGGGGAACAAATGTAATCCTGCACAATGGTCTTCCATTTCCTTCTACATAACCATCCTCGCATGAAGCTCTGAACCTACAGAACAACAACAAAACAAAAAACAAAACAAGAATCTCAGGGCAGTGTGAGACGGCTTTCTTAAGCCAGTCAGTGGGGTGTCCATCCTGTGCCATACACACCCTGCTCTTTCATTGGTGCACTGGTGAGCCCACCACCAGAATAAATAATGTCAGGCTTTGGACCAGATAGCAGAAAAAAGATGATTTTAAAATAATATTTTTCTCAGCTTCACAAGTTTCTTCCACTGTTTAAGCTGTTTAAGCCTGCCTATAAGGACATCAGAAATTAGTAATATCACATATTTAGTTGTTAACATTTCAAGAAAGGAATAAACTAAAGGTTTATTCTTTAACAACATAGAACCAGATATTAAAAATGTTTTTAATTGTGGTAAAAAAACACACATAAAGTTTACTATCTTAATAATTTTTAAATGTATAGATCAGTAGTGGTACGTATATTCACATTGTTGTAGAAACAGATCTCTGGAACATTTTCATCTTGCAAAACTCAAGCTCTACAACTAATTAAAGAACAACTCTCCATTTCCCCCTTCCTTCAGCCCCTGGCAACCACCATTCTACTTTCTGTTTTTATGAATTTAATTACTTTAGGTACTCATATAAGTGGAATCATACAGTATCTGTCTTTTTGTGACTGGCTTATTTCACTTAGCACAATGTCCTTAAGGTTCATCCATGTCGTAGCATACGTCAGGATTTCCTTCCTTTTTAAGGCTGAATAATATTCCGTAGTATATATGTACAACATTTTGTTTATCCATTTATCTGTTGATGAACATTTGGGTTGCTTCCACTTCTTGGCTATTGTGAATAGCGCTGCAATAAACACAGGAGTGCAAATATCTCTTCAAGATCCTGCTTTTGGTTCTTTTGGATATATACCCAGAAATGGGATTGCTGGATCATATAGCAGTTTTATTTTTAATTTTTTGAGAAACCACCATACTGTTTTCCATAGCAGCTGAACCATTTTACAATCTCACCGACAGTGCAAAAGGATTCCAATTTCTCTGTATCTTCATCAGTACTTGTTATTTTGGGAGATTTTTTTGATAGTAGCCATCCAAGTGGGTGTGAGGTGATATTGCACTGTAGTTTTGATTTGTATTTCTCTGATGCTTAGTGATGCTGGTCATCTTTTCATGTGTTAGTGATTTCTCTAAAGAATCACCTTTGAGAGAAATGTCTATCATCTTTAGAGAAATGTCTATTCAAATCCTTTGCTTATTCTAAAATCGGGTTTGATTTTTTTGTTATGGCTGAGTTTTTTTTTAATTAAGCTTAAAAAATAAGTGTTAGAGATCAATTCATAAGACCCCTTCTTTTTACAGATGAATAAAGTCTAGTTGCAGCTTTCCTGTGTGGTTAGTCACACAGGAATGACTTGGCCTTCTTATACCTGCTTTTTGTCAACTATAAGGACTCTCTTTTCCAGCCACCTGGGCAAAACACATGTTAACAATTTACAGTGGTGTTATTTTGTGGAAAAACAAAAACAAAACAACAACAAAAACAAGAAATAAAGCTTAAGATCAATTTTGTAGGAACATGAAAGGCTCTAAAATTGATCTGAATTCCCTAGATATGATTTGAAAAATAAGAGGCAAACTGGACAAAGTGCACTGGCCTTTGTGTTTCAGCCAACAAACATTTACTGAGTGTCTTTTAAGTGCCCAAGTAAATGCTGGGTGCTAAGCAGATAGGTATATGTCATAATCCTTAACCCAAAGGTTCTGCTACTAACCTGCTGGGTGAACTTGAACTCTGGGCTCCATTTCCTTATCTATAAAATAACTGACCAAAATATCTGAAGTCCTTTCTAAATATTAAAAAAATTATGATAATTTAGTAGGATTTGTTATATCTAAGTGGCAGATTCGGCAACAAAGCAGGTTGCAAATTCATATACAATTAAAAGCATTAAATTACTACCAAATATTTTTTTTAGTATCATTGTTTTCTTTTCAACACATTCTTATACTTTTTATTTTTTTACACTATTTCACCCATATGGTCTAAATTATCATGCACTTAAACAACCACTTTTCTTTTGCAATATTTAAAATTATCTCATTTACCAACTGATGTCAGCATACTATCAATTTTTATAACAGGCATTCATACAGTTGCCATACCTCAAACAATAAAAATTAAACACATCTTAGTAGAATTATGTGGAGGAAATTATATGCATATTATTTGGAGAAATCTAATAGGAAATATCTGTGAACCAATTTCAATTTTTGGTCTCTTGTAGTTAAAAAATTATGTTGATATTTATAAAGATCAGAATAAAGAAACTAATTCATTTGTAAACATCCCTTTCCACACAGACATTAGCTTGACTGGGGACACAATGGACCACAGAGTTAAATTCAAAACCTATTTAACAAGTTCAAAAATGAGGTTTTAAAAAAATTATTTCTATTAAGAAATAAGAAGATAGAAACTGTAAAAATTGTGTATTTCCATTTAACAGAAGTATTTTCAAAAATCAACTTAACCGAGTTTTGTGTTAAATAAAATATTTCTATTTGCTTGGGCAGGTATTACCTGCTGAGCAAAAGCTGGCTTACTTACTTACTATCAGTTTCTAAAACAGGACTTTACTACAATTGTTATTTTACTGATACCTTTGTTTATATGCAGCTGCATAAGCATTCATCTTGTAACAATAAAATAAAGCAAATCCAATTAAAAAATTTTTTAATTCTAAGAGAGGAATGTTGTTATTTTACTTTGTTATTTCTTGAAAACTGAAAACAGTGCAACTTAGCCCTAAGGAGCATTTCTATTTCAAATTCTGAGCAATATTTAAAGTTTTACTGCAACTGAAGGGGAATAATTACTTAGCATGAGAAAATAGGAATAAGAAAAAATTTAGAAGAAATAAAGTTCTTTAACTGTGAAACTTTTCACATAAAGCTGAGTAAGTGCTTTTATGCAGGACAATTAAGATTATGGAACTCAAAATCAAGATGACATAAATCAAACAAAGTAGAGTAGAGTGAGTGCCAGGGTCTGGTTAAATGCAAAAGTTGTACAGTTGTAAATGACAATAAGGTGAAAAGAGCTGCTGATTATGTGGATGTTAAACAAGAAAGAAACAACAATAAACCAGAAACCTGAGCAGATGTATTGATTCACTCAATCTTCTCACATGTTCAAAACAAAACAAAACAAAAAATTCTCTAAATAAGCACTGAAGACTAAAGCTAAAAGAAATGTTTTTGAAATGCAATTTAAAAACTACTCCCCCCAAATATAAAAGCAGCACAAAATCAGAAGATTCAGCAGCACTTAAATAACCCAACTGGAGAACACTACTGTCTGGCTTCATGACTGGCTTTGGCATCCTTCTCACAGAATCTACAAGTAGATTCCCAGAACTGGAAAGAAATCTCAAGCTGAAACTTTTCGAGAGAAGTAACCACGTGTGATCACTCTGAAGGGCAAGTCCGGGAGCCATCGGAAGAGAAATACCAAGACTGTTCCCAGCTCAGAGTCAGGGTGGCAAAGACATCACTACAGAAATCAGACATCACTACAGACATCACTGGTCACCACGCTCTCCCAAAGCTGGAAACCCCCAGCATCCTACCTTTTTAATCTTCTTGATGTCTGGATCCTCATCTTCTTGATTGCTTTGGTAAGGTCGCATTCGTTCCTTGGTTTTATTAAGAGCGATAATCTATAACACAAAATTGGTCCATTTCATGATTTAGGAAATACTAGACTATAGCCATAAATCATAGGAAGTTATGCCTACAAGGGAGCTTATCCTCAGGAAATGTTCACTTTGTATGCACCTTATCTTCCTTCGGTGCTGAGGCAGGGGAAGCCTGAACTTCACCTCAGGCTTGTTTTGCTATGCTACTAACAAAAGTGCTTATAAGAAGTGACTGTGGGGCTTCCCTGGTGGCACAGTGGTTGAGAGTCCGCCTGCCGATGCAGGGGACACGGGTTCGTGCCCCGGTGCGGGAAGATCCCACATGCCGCAGAGCGGCTGGGTCCGTGAGCCATGGCCGCTGAGCCTGCGCGTCCGGAGCCTGTGCTCCGCAATGGGGGAGGCCACGACAGTGAGAGGCCTGCGTACCGGAAAAAAAAAAAAAAAAAAAAAAAAGTGACTGTGGAAAGTGTGAACTGGGATCTGGTTTAGAGAAATGTTAGTCCAAAACTGGGCCCTGACTGCCAGTGATGACCAGACCAAGGTCTTCTCAGCATCTCAGTGACATGTCAATCATCTCACCAAAGGCAGCTTCCTGTAAAGCCCTGTGATCTCCAAATGCAGTGACACTCAGCTCAAAGCTCTTGCTTCCTATCATCAGCCTGTGGCCTTCCGAGTACACACAGTATAGCACTCACAGATCTCCTTGGGAAAATGGTAACTGCAAAAGGAACTTCAGAGCCCAGGGGTTGGTCCAAGCCAGCCAAGAAAAGACAAAAAGACAAAAAGAACTGAAACAACTTGGGATCTCTTTAAAGACCCAGCTCAGTTCTGTGACCTACGAAGGGGGACTCAAAACCAGGTAGCCTCTGAACTACACTTAGTAATGAAACTCCCTGGACTATCACTCAATTGCAGGCTCTTGCAAACTTAAGGACCTACTCAGATTTACTAACAAGCAAACACTTAAAACACTGGGGTTATAACTGCCCCCTCTGCCCTGTCTTTACATTTTGCCCCATTACCAAATACTTTCTTCTGCCATTTTTCTGGCAGGGAAGTGGGAAAATAAAAGGAGTAGGAAATAAGTTGTGGTTCCTGTCAAGCGACCACACAAGACATACCTGCTACTGACAGTTTCTAGCTGCAATATATATTCAGACTAAAACAGAACAGAGTGAAGACAGAGAAGCACACACAAATAAATATTGGGGAACATCGCTTGGTGCTGAGTTCCTCTCATGGAGTAAATGCCAACCTCTTTCACTTAGCAGACAAGCATCTGCTCCAGCTAACTGTGGCGAAGACAGAACACAATAATTTTGTTTTAAATTACAGTGCCTGATATAGTCTTTTAAGATGCAGGTTTGTTAAGTTTTCTGTTGCTGTTTTCACTATCTCAGATTTCAGGGTTGGATCGGGAAGTTCACAGCACTAATGATAACGGTGAACAGTCTGCAACTTATCATCATCAGAGAGGCAATCATATCCCAATAGGAATCAGCTTATACCCATGCGCTATCTGCTGGAGGTGATGTACACAGGCGGCAGGAGGTGAAAACCCTCCCAGGACTTGCACAGTATGTCTTAGAAGAAGACGTGAGGAAATGGAGAAGAAAATGTTGAATGACAGAAAAACGACAAGAAGTTACCAGGGCTGAGGAGCTGCACTGTTTCTGTCAACAGTGATACAGTTCGTAGTAGTAGGTTTCATTCTGTCCTATTCTTTTCTTTGGAGCTAAGAAGACACTACTGCACCACTGGTCAAAAAGAGTAGAAAAACCTCACTTGCTACATTCCTCTTCAATTCTTCAGATATTGATCACTTCCCACAAGGAATGACAGGACAGCAAGGGAAGGTATACTCAGGTTTCTGTATACAGATGGAGGCACCTTGGAGACAATGGAGGACCCAGACACACCACCATGGCTACTGGCTCCACGACCACCTTCTGCTCTCATTGGAGTCAGTCTCACTACCTGGGGGTGCAGAGCCTGAGGAGTTTTTAAACTTGGAGCGGGGCTGGGAGTGAATTCCAACTTCAGGAAAAAATGCACCCTAGCATTATGTTTTATACTTTAATGAGTTTTTCAAAATTCTAGAGGGGAGAAGGTTGGACTCCTGAGCTTGAGAAAAAGTCAAGACTTTCTGAATTCATGTTTGGACCTGCCTTAGTTGTCATCTGGGCTTTAATTGAATCCATGACAGACTCACAATTATCATTACCATGAGTCAATCTGAAAAACAGTTAAATATTACGGTCAATTCTTGAATAGTCAAGCAAATGAAGGACATCAGGAGCACAAATAATTTAAAAATAGCATATTATCCTGACATTTTACTGTAGCGTATTTACTTAATCCTAACATAGACAATACATTCACTTCTCATGCATGTGTTGATGGCAGAGGAACTAAATTTGGGATCAAATTTTTGCCCTCATAGGCCTTAAGTAATGACGAGGAGATGACAATAAACATGAAACAATGAGAAGGAATCTATCAACTGGGAAATACCTCTGATTTAAGCCTTTCGATTTCTGTATCTTGATCTTCAAGTTGATGTCGGAGTTGGTTAGCTGCAATTTTTTCTGTCTCTACGATCTGAACTAGATGAATGTACTTCTGCATTAACACTTCCCTCTCAATCAAAATGTCTGCATAACTTAAGAGAAAATTACAGTTAGTCACTGAGATATTGTTCTACTACAGTTCCATACAGAACAGCATATACTACATTTATTTACAAAGAAGCCATAAACATAGTTTGTTAGCTAACTCTACTTTATGTAAACATTAATGTTTGGCTTACATTTGGTATCCTTTAGCTATACAGAATTTGAATCATCATCATCTTATATAACCTTTAGAAGAGCTCATTTAACGATGGCTGCGACCCACAACTTTGTCATATAAATGAGAAAGATGCAAAGAAAATCTATTGTTTTATAAAGAAAATAGTGGATCTCCTTTAACAAAAACTGAAGTCGTTGAATTGATGGCACATATTCAAACTCTTTTACTGGGTAAGGCACTAGCCAATCAGAACAGACCTGCCACCGAGCAGAATGAATGCAGGGACCATCAGAAGAGGCACTGGCTGGGAAGAACGATGATGACTGTACCAGTGACCACCAGCCCAGCCTGGCTCTCTTTAGAATTATGAGACCATTGACTTCTCTCTTTCCAAAACCAACAGAGGCAAAAATTTCATTCTAAAAATAAGTGTAGATTATTGGGCCCTAAAATCATCAGCCTAATTTGTGTACACTGCTTTGGTCAAGTGTGAAAAAGTCAAAGTTCTCTCTTAGAGTTTTTTATTGATCTCTGTGGCACCTAGATTTTTGCTTCCAGATCTTCTTGCACTATTCAGGGTAGCAAAATGTATGTTCCTCCATTCACATAATCTTTCCCAAATGCTATGATAATAGTAATAAATAATAATAACTATTTATTGTGTAGGATGTACCACATATATTCTCATTCTCCCAGCAACTCCAAGAGATAGGCTTTATCACCCCAATTGTACAGAGAAAGAATCTGACCCTCACAGAGGTCACACAGCTAGTAGGTGGCAGGGCTGGGATTCAAATCGAGGTCTGTCTGACCCTAAGCCCATGTTCTTAACCACAAGCTAAACTGTCTCTCTAATGAGAAACAGCACACTGGATATAAAGAAGAATATTACAACAGACATGTTTTGAGATATCTGCCCACCTGAGATATCTTCTACCCACTTACCTCTTCTTTGAGAACTTGGGCTGTGGTAGCCATGTTTATAACACAAAATCTGCCCTCATGACAACTTCACTGGTCTAAAAAAAGATAACTGGCCCAAGCTAAACAAACTGGATTCTTTCTCCTTGGAATCTTGGATTGTGCCTCTGACTTATTTGCTTGAACTGAGATGATATGAACTTGGAAGCTGAGGTTACTACTGTTGGTTAGCTATATTTGGCCACACCCATGCCAAAGCAAAGTAAGTCTGCTGAGAGAGAAATGAATAAGCAGATGTTCAGAAAAACAGAGACAAGAGAGACAGAAAGGTAATAACTTCCTGGGTTCCTGTTGGCTTCTAGTTTCTGGTTCCAGACCCTCATGATATCTGAATATAATTTTCCCCTTGGGTTTGGTGAGATACTATTGCAGTTTCCACCTAATAATTTCTCTTTTTAACCTAAACTAGTTTGAAATATCTTTGTGTTACTTGGAACTAAAAGAGTCTTAAGACAGTTCTAAAATCACAATTTTAGTTCAATTATCTCACATTCTCAGCACTTACATCATGTGTGCCATTAGTGTTAGAAAAAAAAAATACATAGTGTCAGCAATATTTTTAAGTCACTTGTTCTAAGAAATTACCCTAAGAGAGTAGAAAGAAAGGCTGTGTAAGTGTAAGTGGGAAGAGGGGGAAAGAAGAAAAAAAGAGCACAGTCTTCATAGAAATATGCTTTGGAGTACTTTAAAAGGAGAAAGTAATAACAGAGCATGAGAAAATTAGTTAATATAATGAAAATTCTGCCCTTTCTCATCAATTTTATTAGAAACATGCCAAATTTCTTACAAATATGTTAGATCAGTGTTAGGTAGCAAACGAGTATTTTATTTTCTCCTATAAAAAGAAAAAGTCCAGACCAGGATGTGCAGCTGAATTCATGCAGACTCATCACTGATATCTGCCTCCCTTCACTTCCAAGATCCCACTGAAATGCTAGAAAATTGTTTTCTGTTTAAAGAATGAAACCAAAACAGCATAACAGCATTATAAAACAGGAAAATATGCTTTCAACAGACCAGAAGTTTTATGAAATTCCATAAAGAGAAAAACCAAGTAGAATCAGAGTGGTGGGAAAAGTAGAGCAAGGAAACCACACATGCAGACCCCTTGCAAAAGCATGGTTCCCACCAAGAATGGCCAGAGATGGGCTTCCCTGGTGGCGCAGTGGTTGAGAGTCCGCCTGCCGATGCAGGGGACACGGGTTCGTGCCCTGGTCTGGGAAGATCCCACATGCCGCGGAGCGGTTGGGCCCGTGAGCCATGGCCGTTGAGCCTGCGCGTCCGGTGCCTGTGCTCCGCAATGGGAGAGGCCACAACAGTGAGAGGCCCACGTACAGCAAAAAAAAAAAAAAAAAAAAAAAAGAATGGCCAGAGATGCTCCAAGCCAGAATCAACAAATACAAAGCACAGGAGTGGGCAAGGGAACGATCATCAGGGTCTTTCATTAAAAAGTGACTACAAGGGCTTCCCTGGTGGCGCAGTGGTTGAGAGTCTGCCTGCTGATGCAGGGGACACAGGTTCATGCCCCAGTCTGGGAAGATCCCACGTGCCGCGGAGCGGCTGGGCCCGTGAGCCATGGCCGCTGATCCTGCGCGTCCGGAGCCTGTGCTCCGCAACGGGAGAGGCCACAACAGTGAGAGGCCCGCGTACTACAACAACAACAACAACAACAAAAATTGACTTCAGAACATCTGGAAGTTAGGCTCCTCCTCTTCCCATTCTCCAAGATAAAGAAATAAAAAGCACAACTGGCAGGAATGACATGCCCTCAAAGTCACAGCCCAAGACCTGCTCTCTGTAGAAAGGGGGCCACCTTCCTGAAGAAGGCTCCTCACGGGAAGGCTAGACTCAGAGAGAACACAGCTTGGCTTTACACCACACATCCACTGTAGACAGAAGAGAGAACCAAAAAAGGAAAGGCACTGAAAAGGTCTAGGAGTGAAATACACTGTATGAATTTTCTATTGTGTAACAAATTACCACAAACTTAGTGGTAACAACACATATGTATTATCTCACAGTTTCCATGGGTCAGTTTAGCTGAATCCTCAGCTCAGAGTCTCATAAGGCTGCAATCAAGGTGTCAGCCCAGGTGCATTCTGTTCTGGAGGCCTGAATGGGAAAGAACCCACACCCATATTCATTCAGGCTTTTGGAAAAAGTAATTTTCTTGCAGCTATAGAACTCATGCAGTTTGCTTCTTCAAGGCGAGCAGGAGAGTATCTCTGACCTCAGGGAAGGCCTCCATCCCTCTTACATTTGATTAAGTCAGGCCCACCCAGGAAAATCTCCTTTTTAATTAACTAAAAAAATCGACTGATTCAGGACCATAATTACATCTGCAAAACCCCTTTTCCTTTGCCATAGAATGTAACCTAATCAAGGGAGTGACTATCTCATCATGTTTGCTATATTCTAGTAGCTGATAGCAAGTCACAGGTTCCACCCATACACACTACAGGGAATAGAATCATACAAAGGGGAGTCCCAGCCAACCTTCCTGCTGTCTGCCCACATACCTGAAAAGGAAGCCTACACAAGTGGCAGAGACCCTACATTCACAGTCACAATGTAAACCCAGGCCAGCTACCTGTAATAACCCTCAAGATCCTTCATTTACAAACAAAGATCACTAGACACTTGAAAACCAATACCAAAGAGAAAGTAGTAGGCAGCATGTAAGATGACCCCTAGTGGTCCCTGCCTTCTGGTATTCATGTTCTTATGGAACCCCTTCCTCTTGAGTGTGAGCTGGACCTAAATGACTTACTTCTAAGGAACAGGATATGGCAAAAGTGATGGGATGGCACTTCAAGATCAGTTTACAAGGAGACTCTGGATTCCATCTTACTAGCCTTCTCTTGCTGTCTTGCCGGTTTGTGCTGGAAGCCAGTGCCATGTTGTGAGCTGCTGCACGGAGAGGCCACATAGATGGAAACTGAGAGAGGCCCCCAGCTAACAGGTGATGAGAAACTGAGGTTTCAGTGCAACAACTGGTAAGGAAGTGAATCTAGCCAACAATCACGTGAGTGAACTTGGAAGCAGATCCTTCCCCTTCTGAGCCTTCAGATGAGACTGCAGACCTGGATGACACCTTGACTGTTGGCTTGCGACCTTAGGGCAGAGGCACCCAGCTAACTCGTGCCTGGATTCCCAACCCACAGACACTGTGGGGGACAATAAATTGTTTATTCTTTTAGGAATTGTGGAGTAAACTGTCAAGCAGCAAGAGTTAATAAATATAGCTTCAAATGAACAAACAGAAAAGATACTAGAGAAACAAGGCTAATTCAGGTAACAGAGGTTTATTATCTTCAGAGAGATACAGAAGGATAGTAGAGCCACAAGGCAAAAAGGGGCTGCCATGGAAAAGGAGTAATCAGATAACAGGAAGAGTTCTTGGAAACAAAAACAATTATTAAAATTTTACAGGTCAATGAATGTGTTAACCAATGGCTGAAAACTAAGCTGGGTGGTTGCAGAGAAAAAAAACACTGAACAGAAATACAAAGAGGTAAGAAATAAGAAAGAAAACTGAGCAGCATGGAGTACAGATCCAAGAGGTCTAAAAACTATCTTATGGAAGTTTCAGAAAGAAAAAAACAAAAACGAAAACAGAGACTGTGATGGGGAAGAAATAATCAAGAAATCAAAGAAGACTTCCTCAAACTGTATATGGTACAGTTTAAATAGAAAGGCTAATCCTAGATCAGCTCGGTGCTTTGTGACCACCTAGAGGGGTGGGATAGGGAGGGTGGGAGGCAGGGAGACACAAGAGGGAAGAGATATGGGGATATATGTATATGTATAACTGATTCACTTTGTTATAAAGCAGAAACTGACACACCATTGTAAAGCAATTATAATCCAATAAAGATGTTAAAAAAAAAAGAAAGGCTAATCCAAATGCCAGAGAGAATAAATGAAAAAAATTTAACACCCTGACACACCCTAGTAAAATATCAGATCTCTAAGGATAGAGAAAATGTATAAAAGCTTCCAAAGAGAAACCACAGGTTAGCTAAAGAAAGCAGCAAGTATCAAGATGATACACTTCTCATCAGTAACCTCAGATGCTAGATCAAAATAGACAATTGAAGGAAAATTATTTTGAACCTAAATTCCTACAGCCAGGCAACCAGTCAATCAATCAAGTGCCAGTTCAAGATAGAAAGAGTTTAGTAGTGACCACGCTTACTACAGGAGAAAAATTATGAGGAGGTTTTCCAACCAAACAAAACAGAAAACAAAGACAAAGATGACATGGAATGCAAGAATACAAACCTTTGATGAAGTAAAGGACACTAGAAAGAAATCAGAAGAAAATGCATGCAAGGTTCTCCTTCAAGGAGCAAATATACAATTGCATATGATTATATTTCATTCTCTGTGGAATCAAACATCAGCCGTGATAGTTGGTACGTAATATTTGTAAAACCATGATGTAAATATCCCTCAATGTTTTTTAATTTTGAGAATCAACAGAGGCTTAATTAAATTTAGAGAACAGAAGGTAAATGTTTAAAAGTTTATAAATAGAGAACAAATAAGGGTTAGAAAAGAGAAAAGAACAATAAAAACACATTAAATGTCTTAATTTATGTACCTCATAGCAGAGAGTCAATACATACTGCCCAAAGTTGATAAATTAATCGAGGTTTAATGATATTATTTTAAGATAAAAAGTCAACCATTGTAAAGCCAAAAGTAAGTAAGTAACAAAAACAGAGGGGACAGAGGGAGGAGAGGTAAGAGATATTCAAAGAGTGTTAAATTCTTCATCTTTATAGCAGGGTGCCAATAATACTGCCTAAAATTACTGAGTCAAGAAATAGACATAAGGACTTTATAGAATATAATATATGAATGACTAATAAATACAGGAAAAAGATCCTACTTAATCAAAGTAGTCAAAATTGTTTATCAAATTTATCAAGAGTTTTAGAAAACAGTGCTACTCGGTGCCAGTAAAGATACGGTAAAATGGGTACTCTCTACTGGAGTGAGCCATTCCAGAAGACAATGTCATAATATGTATCAGGACAGGTTAAAAAGGTCATACATATCCTTGGTCACAGTAATTTCACTTCTAATAATCTAACCCAAGAAAAATAAAGACTTGCAAAAAATGTACAAACAAGATGTTCATTCATTAAAATAAATATACAAAAATGGGAACAATCTAAATATATGTGTATATAATGTGGAAGTGATTAAAAAAGCAATAGTACATCTACACAATGGAATGATACAAACCATTTAAAATCATATTTTAAAGAATAGTGAACATAATGGAACATACCCAAGACTTACTAATAAATGAACAATAATAACAAAAACCCCAGATTAAAATAAATATGATTTGTGCATGCACATGCATACATGTTCACTTGCAGAGAGAAAATTATGTATATCACAGCTACAAGGGGTTGGAAAGTAGAGGAGAGAAAGACGGAAAGATAGATACTCCAAACACAAAAAAGGAGTTTTCTCTGGTTGGAGCAATTATGGGTCATTTTTAATCACATCTTTTGTGCTTTTCTGTATTTTTCCAACATCTCTATAATACTAAGTGGAACCCCACACACACACGCACAAGTCCTAATGGCAGTTATTTACTCTGTGAGGTGGGATTATGTGATGTTTATTTCCTTCTTTATAAGTTTCTGTGACTCGAAATTCATTCTTTCATTCAATATTTATTGACTGTTATGTACCCAGAAACTGTTCAAAGCACTGGATACAGGAATAAACAAAGTAGGAAAAAAAAATCTGTGCCCTGGTGGAGTGTATACTGTACTGCGGAGCAAAAGACAATAAAATAAACAAGAAAAATGTATAGTATGTTACCTGGTGATGGTTACCTTAAAGGAAAAAATGGAGGAGTAGGAAAGAAAGTGGGGGAGATGGGGTTACAATTTTAACCAGGGTGTAAGAGAGGGTCTCTTTAACCAAGAGACCTTCAACCAGGGTCTCACTGAGAAGCCAGCACTGGAGTAATGACCTGAGGAGTAAGCCTTGTGGCCAGCTGGGGGAAGAGACTTCCAAGTAGAGGAAAGAGCAAGTGCAAAAGCCCTGTGGTGGGAGTGGGTCTGGCCTGTGTGGGGAATGGCAAAGTGGCCAGTTTACTGGGGGGAGTATGTGAGAGGTAGAAGAGGGAACAGGATTCTAATGCATGTAGACCAATATAGAGTCTCAGGTTTTTACACTGCAGGACATGCCGAGCTTTAATCAGAGGTGTGGCAAATTCGACTTTTAACAGGATCACACTGGCTGCTGTGGTAGGAAAGCACAGAGGTGAGGGGTGGAGTACAAGGGGAGAAAGGGAGACCAGTTGGAAGTTCCACAATAATCCAGGAAAAAATGTTAGAGATTAATCCAGCATCTAGCATGGGGCCTGCCACAAAACAGTCATTCAAATGAAGTCACTGTCAAATGAAAAAAAAAGTCATCTAATGTGATTTATTTTGCATGGTTTATTCTTCTTCACAAAATACTTTTCATTTCTCAAAATTTTCAAGTCATTCAAAGTATTTCATTTGGTCTCCATAGCTTACTGCTCTTACTGGGATATCCTCCCACCTTAAAATAATAAAGCTTTCTCTTTTTTTTTAGCTTTTTATTTTATATTGGAGTATAGTTGATTAACAATGTGCTGATAATTTCAGGTGTACAGCAAAGTGATTCAGTTATACATATACATGTACCTTTTTTTTTTTTCAAATTCTTTTCCCATTTAGGTTGTTACATAATATTGAGCAGAGTTCCCTGTGTTATACAGTAGGTCCTTGTTGGTTATGCATTTTAAATATAGCAGTGTGTACATGTCAGTCCCAAACTCCTTAACTATCCCTTCCCTCCACCCTTCCCCCCTGGGGAATTAAGTTCTCTAAGTCTGTGAGTCTGCTTCTGTTTTGTAAATAAGTTCATTTGAGGGCTTCCCTGGTGACGCAGTGGTTGAGAGTCCGCCTGCTGATGCAGGGGACACAGGTTCATGCCCCGGTCTGGGAAGATCCCACATGCCATGGAGTGGCTGGGCCCGTGAGCCATGGCCGCTGAGCCTGTGCGTCTGGAGCCTGTGCTCCGCAACGGGAGAGGCCACAACAGTGAGAGGCCCGCATATCGCAAAAAAAAAAAAAAAAAAAGTTCATTTGAATCATTTCTTTTTAGATTCCCCATATAAGCAATATACGATATTTTGCTTTGTCTGACTTCACTCGGTATGACAATCTCTAGGTCCAACCATGTTGCTGCAAATGGCATTATTTCATTCTTTTTTTTTTTTAATTTAAAAAAATTTTTTAATTAAAAAATTTTTTTTTAATTTTTGGCTGTGTTGGGTCTTCACTGCTGCACGTGAGCTTTCTCTAGTTGCGGTTGAGCGGAGGCTGCTCTTCGTTGCGGTGCGCAGGCTTCTCATTGTGGTGGCTTCTCTTGTGGAGCACAGGCTCTAGGCACACGGGTTTCAGTACTTGCGGCACACGGGCTCAGTAGTTGTGGCTGGCGGGCTCTAGAGCGCAGGCTCAGTAGTTGTGGCACATGGGCTGGTTCCCCCGCAGCATGTGGGATCTTCCCGGACCAGTGCTTGAACCCGTGTCCCCTGCATTGGCAGGCGGATTCTTAACCACTGTGCCACCAGGGAAGCCCTATTTCATTCTTTTTAATGGCTGAGTAATATTCCACTGTATATATGTACCACATCTTCTTTATCCATTCCTCTGTCGATGGACATTTAGGTTGCTTCCATGTCTTGGCTATTGTAAACAGTGCTGCAATGAACCCTGGGGTGCATGTATCCTTTTGGACCATGTTTTTCTTCGGATATATGCCCAGGAGTGGGATTGAAGGATCATATGGTAGTTCTATTTTTAGTTTTTTAAGGAACCTCCATACTGTTCTCCATAGTGGCTGTACCAATTTACATCCCCACCAACAGAGTAGGAGGGTTCCCTTCTCTCCACACCCTCTCCAGCATTTGCTGTTTGTGGATTTTTTGATGATAGCCATTTTAACTGGTGTGAGGTGATATCTCATTGTAGTTTTGAGTCGCATTTCTCTAATACCTAGTGATGTTGAACATCTTTTCACATGCCTCTTGGCCATCTGTATGTTTTCTTTGGAGGAATGTCTATTTAGGTCTTCTGCCCATTTTTTGATTGGGTTGTTAAAGCTTTCTTTATGTATCCCACTAGTAAATAAAAGTCTACTCCAGACTGTGTCAAATCAACTGAAAATGCATGCATGGCTTCCCTTCAGTGTAAGAATTTTCAAAGCATTGCTATTTCTATTCTACTATATTTCCAATATATGTTTTGTCTGATTAAGTTTTCCAGTTACTAGACAATGCTCAAGTTTAAGAGTTTTTTTTTAATTTAAAAGACATAAGGTAAACATTTATCAAGTTTAAGAGTGTTTGCCTAATCTATTCATTACTTCTGTTTCGTTTTATTTATTTATTTGTTTATTTATTTATTTATTTATTTATTTAATTTTTGTTATTCAGTTTAACTTCCCTCAAGAAAAAATGGTTTCTCACTGCAAAGGGGAATAATAAAATTAAGCCATATAAATCAACATGATGGAAGCCAAACTAATCTGTTGAGTATCAACAGATGGCACATATATGGGAGTAAAATATTCCTGTATAATATTTATAGCCAAAACCAAACCACCACTACTACACACAGGAGAGAAGGAAATATTCCAGTAGAATCCTGAAACGTCCAGAGAAGAGGCACAGTATAAAATCATAGCCCTTAATTATTTTTATAGAAGGGAAAAAACTGTATCAGCTTAGCAAGGAATTGTTACTTGGGCCAGAACCTTATCCTAGTTATTTTGATTGAAGACATATTTGCTAATGAGAGATACATGTCTAATATGCTAGATAATTATAATTAGCATATATATCCAGAATATCAGAGAGAGAGAACTATAGTTAAAACCCAAGCTGAAAAGTCATACAACGGGTAACTGAATAAACACTCCCACCAGCTCCAGGATTATGCTCAATGTTATTGAGAAAACTTTGGAATCGGCATTCCTCATATCAGGGGCATCGTGGTGTCTTTGGGAATTGGGGAAATCCAGTCCAGGATGACAGCAGTGCAGTTCCTATTTAAGCAATGTTTGAGCATGAACAGCAGCACCCTTATCTAAGCAAGACCAGGCCTCCAGGCATCATTCACGGCCGCTTTAACATCGCTACCCTCCATTTTTCTAGCTCTCAAATTCTCTTACTTCAATAGGTCCGCTCCACTGGCTAATCAATATTTTTCATGTTTCACTTCAGTGTTAGAGGTTCTAAGACTAATTCACTCCCATGAATCTCTTCTCTTTCTACAAAGTTATATAAGGAAAGAAAAGCTTTGGAAAGTCGTTGTTGACCCAAGTGACACAGCTTCAATGGGGTAGGGACAGAAACCCACTGGCAAGGGCTGAAAAGAGCACGAGCTGCAAGCAGAGGAAGAACAACAAAACCATTTCTCCAAGAAGCCTGGCTGTGCTTTTGAGAGAGGTCAGCAGCTAGAAGAGGATTCAGGGCCAAGGGAGGGGTTTTTTGGTTTGTTTTAAGGTGGGAGAGATTTAAGGAAAATCAAAGAACACAAGAAAAATGTCAAATTGAGTGGGATAGGGGGAGAGAGGAGGCTCAGGTAAATAGACTGGAACTATACGAGAGAAATGGAATAATTAACGGAGCAAGAAAATCAGAGGGAGAGGCTAACGGAGGAGCTCTTCATGGAACCAGAGATGTTCCCCTGGGGTGGACCCCTGCAGTGGGTGACCCCAGGTGCACATGGGGACGGAATGCCTGCTTTGTGAGTGGAGACACAAGGTCACACTGCAGTGTAAGCTGATGATTAAGGAAGGAGACAAGATGAGCATCTGAACCAAAACTACCATAAGGAACAGGAAAGATAACTGACAGAAGTATTAACAAAGGGCTGTAAATAAGACAATCCAAGCCCAACTTTTCTCTATAGAAAACAAGTTCTACCACCCAACCAAGTAAATCTTTCACAGTCCACAAACACTACCGCTTTTCTTTTGTGTTGTACTGTTCAAACTCTAAGGGAAAAAATGCCAAAGTCTCTTTCATAGGGCAAATCTGGAGGCAAAGATCTGACAGAAGTTCATAGTAAAGAAATCCAATATCTCAAAAAAACAAAGTCCACATTTTCAGCTTTTTTAATAGTGATAGTTTTACTGTTACCAGAAGAATACAAAATATGGCCTTGGGATTGCTTTGGGCTATAACATCACCACCCATTGCTGATTTTCTAGTCCTGTGGTTTTGCTATGAAACATAAAGCGTTTTCAGCTTTTCTATGTAATCACTCTCCTGATTTGTGAGGGATTTTTCCATGCACGTTCTACAAAGCGCTGATTTTATGCGGATGATAGGATACACACAGTGTATCCTTCAGTGTTGGACAGATTTTATATTATACACTTTGCTCTAAATTAAGCCTCTATCCAAGTAAAAAGAATGAGGTTACAAGCATTAGGTGTTTGGGACAATTACCATGGTGTGTGTGTGTGTGTGTGTGTGTGTGTGTCTGTATGTGTGTGTGTGTGTGTGTGTTGGAGGGAGGGGTGAAGAGATTGAGAGAGAAAGAAGGGGGAATATGGACAACAGGCCACCTGAGGCACATGTAATCAAAAGGACTATAGATAAAAACAGACCCAAGAGGCTGGATTAGAGCTTTCTTTAGTGGACAAGAGGACAAGACTTAATTGAAAATCTTAACTGGAGGATTAAGTCTCTCTGCTCATCAAGTTCAGAACTGACAGGGTGAAGGAAAGGGCTACGTCAAGCCCTAGCCAAACTAAATGCAACATGACCTTTATGGAATGGAGGCATATGCCCGATTCCTTTTTCTCTTGCAAATACGCTCCCCATGAAGGAAACCCTAAGAGCCACCTGTCACAGGCACACACCAAAGGGAGGAGAGAGCATTGAGGGAGGGCGCTGAGTTTCAGTTGGAGAGCAGGCAAAAGATAGTAGGACCATCTCAAACACTGAGAGCATGAGCCATAGCTCTGCAGGTGAGCAAAGCCACATACATCCCATGGTGTGCAACACCAGGCACCACATTCCCCATGACTCCAGTGTTTCACAAGCCCTCCCCTGACCTCAGTCTTGGTAGAAACCCCGAGCCAGCTCTCCCCTCCGGACACACCTGACTTCTCTAGCAGCCCCTGTTACTCATTCTCCCATACCTGACATACCAAGGGGCAAGGAGACCCATCAGTATTGCACAGTTCCCCACTGCCCCTTCCAGGCAGTCATATCCTCCAATTCCCTGCAGAAGCCCTTCCTGGCCAGCGCTCGTCACCCTGCCCCACAGACCTGCTCTCATTCATCATATGTCCTCCCAGGGAGTGACACCATCCAAGCTAGGGACCTGAGAGACGTGTTAGACACCACCCTGGTCTAATATGGCCCACATCCAGGTGGTCACAAGGTCCTTTGAAGTCTACCCCCTACAACTCTGGAATACTTTCCACCTACCTCTCTTCCCAACTGTCACAGACCAAGTCCTTCAGGTCTTATGCTTAGGCCAGAATGGGAAGATCCTTGGTACCTCTTGTACATCTGGATCCTCTTCCAGGCCATGTCTACCTTCTAACTTCCGAGGCTTCATTTGATCAGGGCTCCAGAAGACAAAACGTGGGTAAAAGAGCTGTGGACATTGTCTTGTCAGCCAATGAGCCCTAAAGACCGACGATCAACTGGGTCAGTGTTTTTGATTGTCCTAATGTCTACAACTAAATCAACCATGATGGACAGATATGGCAAGAGAACAGAGAAATATCAGGCTACTGGAAATGTCCAAAGTCCCATACCCAACCAGCAAACCACTTATAGAACAAACACAGACTTCATTACTATTAAAATACTCTGGCCTCACCTCATCCCAACAAAAACAAGACTGAGCCTTGCTAGCAGCTTCCCATGAACCGGTCGGTGCCAGTAATACATGATGAAATGATATTTTAAATGTGCCAGTTTCTAGAAATATATCAACCAACTTTGAGCAAAACTGGAGAAAAATCTTCCTAGACCGAGTCAAATCTTCAAAATAAGAATGTTAATTTCCAAAAGATGTTTTCCTGGGCCAGGGCTAAGGAAGAAAACATGCAATGTGACATGCCAGGAAATGACTTAAAGGTCCTCTGAAGGCAAAGGGAGGCAAGTTAATTCGGCTCTGAGGTACAAAAGCCAGCCTCAGGAATGTGATTTTCATGGCACCAAACATAGAACATCCAGTCCAGTACTGAGAAACACCTCAGGAAAAGAGCAGTGACCAAGAGAAGGATTCTGAGCAGTCCCTGTTTCTACGGAGGATCTGCAACTCAGAAAAGAACTAGTCTCAGGCTAAAACAGTCATCAGTTCATCAAAAGCTCAGCCTTAAAAAGAGGGATCAATAAACCCATAATTATTGAGCATTTTCTACTCAAAAGGCAGTAATACCAAAGTAATGCCATCAGACTGTCCTCTAAAGGTAAAATGTTTAGTCAACCAACCAGTTGTTTAATTAGCACAATGCCAAGCAAAAATGGTTGACAAATCCTTTCTCTGAATGAGCTTCATTAACTTTCTGGCTCTGCTAATATATGAACAAAGTCAGAATGAATTTCACAGACCAACAAGTTTATACCAAAAACTTGACTCAATGAAACATAAATGAAAAAGTTATTGTCTTTTGTGATTTAGAAAACAAAAATTTAAGAAGCATCTCAGTGTAATAAGTCAAATATAAGAACTCAGGTATAAAGCAGTCAAATTAAAAGGAAGTCATCAAAGAACCCAGTCCTGGACCTCAAGTCAAAGGAAGAGCAATTCTAATGCACCAAAAGTCAGGACATCAATAAAAAAGATCAATTATTAACCAAATCTTCAAATCTAAAAGAGAAGAGAATTTTTACCATTCAATTACCTAAACCACTAAAGTGGTTTCTAAAACCTTTGTTTCCTGACAAGATCATGTGAGCCCTGGATTGATCATATGTCAGTCAACACCAAACTGCTAATGAACTACTTCCACATACATGACAAAGTTTTCTTGGTATACCAAAAAAAAATCCTTACTTGAAATTTTACCATTTTAAAGTAATTCATACTCTATTTGGTTCACCACAATATTTGCTTGGCAACTACAAAGGCATTTAGGCTACTAATGGTACTTGGCTCTTCTGGAAAGAAAAAAAAATGGGCAAATACACGTGTTTTAAATTATTTACTTCATTTTAACTCCCAGGTAAAAAGGAATATAAGTGGTCACAACGATTGGGTCTGGAAATGACCCAAGGGCTCTACGTGGCCAACTTGATACTTCTTTCACCTTTGAAGACCTGACTTTTCTTTCTACAGTGAGTCAGTCTGCATTAGTCCTAAGTCTGAGCAAAACTCTCAGACAGAGACACTGAGAGTGGAGACACCTGAACGGTGTGCCTGGATCATGATGTCGGCAAGCTGCACTGGGGCCCACCTTGGAGAGCAGCATTTAGGCGCCAACCCTGTGCCTCTCAGAGAAATATTTTGCAGGGGAGGAAAGAAAAGGAATTGAAATCTTTTGCAAATAACACCTACTCTCAACCCTGACCTGACATTAATCCATTTTCGTCTTTGAATTAGAGGAAGAGAAAAAGAAATAGAAGAAGGAAAGATGGAAGAGAAAAAGAGATAATAATGAAGAACGTTACAATATAGAACATTGGTTAAAGGTTCTGGAGTCAGAGAGACCTCAGTTTGATCCCAGTCCTCCCATTTAACAACTTTGTGTTAGACTTGGCCACTCTGCTTTATCATCATGAATCTTCGTCTTCTCATCTGTAAAATGGAATTAATAATACCCTACTGGGTAGTTGTGAGGAATAAAAAAAGAAAGATAAGTATGTAAAGCATTTAGCATGCTGCTTGCCACAGAGCAAGGTGGTCAATATACAGTAGCTGAAGAAAGAAGAGGGGAGAGGACAGGAGGGGAGAGGAAAAAAGTCACCAGGGCTCAAAGAACAGCCTAAACTCAGGACACCTTATATGCTTTATAATCAATCTGAAAACATTTCCTAATGACTACATAATTAGCACTGTGCTTCATTCAGAAATGAATGTGTCCTCATCCTCCTCCTCTCATGGTGCATACAATCCAGCCCAGGAAACAGAAATCACACACGTGAAATATGTAAAAAATAACCTACATTGTACTAAGTTGTTAAATATTCCACATGTAGTAAAGCAAGCGCTGTGGCCACTTGGAGCGGGGGGCCAGTGAGCACTGGCTTGCAGGGAGAAAGTGTCCGGGAGTGGGTGTTAGAGACAGACATGAATAGACTTATAGGAGAAGGTGGGGGAGGCATATCTGGCAAAGAAAAAGACTGAGTTTTGCCACTGAAACACTGAGGATGCGAGCAGGGAGTCATGGAGTGAGGAGAGCCTGGGTTAGGGCAGGGACAGGCAAAAAGCAGCAAGTTTGGGAGCCGTTCAAAACAAAAATGGATAGGACTTTGGAACTGAATATGAAAAATAAAAAAGAAGGGTCTGCCTGCATCTCTTTTGGATTCTTCATTCTCATTTGAGGCCGAGAGTGCTTATTTCCACCTTCCTGGTATTTCTTAGGAGGAAGACAAAGCACACTCTTTTCTTTGCCTAGATAGCGGTTGGCATCCCCTTTCTCGATAACCAGGCTGCACAGGGCAAGGTTTACAAATGCAGGCTCGGCTGGGTCCGTATCCCAGCTCTGCCACTCACTAGCTGTGTGGTCTCAGGCAAACAAGCTAAGCTCCCAGGCCTCAGTTTCCTTATCTGTGAGAGAGAGGCTAATTCTGATAACATCTCTCACAGACTATTGAGAGTATAAGTGAATCAAAACATTTAACAAATTCCTTAATTCAGAACAACTTAGAACAGTGCCTGGCACAGAGGCACAAATCCTATGTTCAGTAATTATCATTATTATTGTTTTATTTTTTACCTTAATATTTAGCCAGAATATATCCACAGGAAGTGCAAAGAATCATCTCACACCTGACTAAGGAGGAGGAACCAAGGGGAAACCCATCTTAGAATTGCAAGTTCATCCGAAACTACCGCTGATGGTGAAACCCCCATGCAAGACTCAGACAATCCAGTGTCACATAGAGGATTTGCGCCCATACCTGGCTTGGTGAATGGCCTCCATCCACTCTTTACCGTCCTGCTCCTCCTCACAGCGCAGCTCTAGTGGTTTCTGACCTTCGTGGCCAAAAAGAACAGTAAAGTAATACTGGAAAGAAAAACAAACAAAGTTATGTTTTATTTTTCAGGCATAACAGCATAACAACACGATATTTCCCTACAAAGGCTATATGTTTACAAAATGCATCAGCATTACATAAATCATATTTCAAAATGTAATGACACTCCCAGTACACTTGGCAATGACTTTCTACCTAGAAGATACCATAGGATGCATCTTAACACCCCTCAGTAAGATTCAACTCACAACATCTCAGACACA
Organism: Hyperoodon ampullatus; assembly: GCF_949752795.1. Lineage (NCBI taxonomy): Eukaryota > Metazoa > Chordata > Mammalia > Artiodactyla > Ziphiidae > Hyperoodon > Hyperoodon ampullatus. Next base: position 111,552,370 of record NC_136917.1, read on the forward strand.
GAAAAGGTATTTGATAAAATTCTACACAAACACACGATTAGAATTCTTTGCAAACTCCAAAGTGAAATTTCTGAACCTGATAAAGGATATCAAGCAAAAACTTACTACAAACATTTTAGCTAATGGTGAACTATTACAAGCAACCCTTCTAAAGTCAAAAATAAGAAAAAATGGCAATTATCACCACTTGTATTTACCAATTCTGTCTGGAGGGCAACACAGAAAAATAAAGGAAAAAAGAAATGGAAAACAAGGGGGAAAAATCATTTTGCACAGATGATGTGTCTACATTAAAAATTCATTGAAAAACTATTAAATAAGAACATCCCTCAAAATTGTTGAATATAAAATCAATACACGAAAATTTATTGCACTTTGATACAATATCAACAAATAGGAAACAATTTTGAAAACACAGCATTTGCAATAGCAAAGAAATATAAATGACGAACCTAAGAAAATAAGTTTATCACCTCTAAAGAGTAAATTAATCTATAATTTCAATGTATTCTAATAAAATTACCAGTAGGTTTTCTTTGGGTGGAATTTGACAATAGTGAATCTAGAATCTGAGCTAGGGACAGGAGAAGCTGTCACTTTAAACCAGTCTATTTGAAGCTAGACATATTAATACCAAATTGAGACTGTCTGGGAAGGAAATATGACTGGAGAACTTTTGATTTTATGAGAATTATCAACAAATACACTGGGCCTGCTCAAGACTTCATCCTGGGGCACAAAAAGGACCAGCCCCACACAGCTGCTCTGAGACAGAAAACCAAAGACAAAACCTGAGTTTTTTCTGTTGTCCCACCTTCCCACCCTACCCCCAAATTTCTCTTTATTCAATGTGACTGTTACATACTCATTTTCTTCAAATGAATTAAAAACCTTCAGGACAAAAGCTTTTAGTCTATAAAATACATTGAATCACTATGATATATACCAAAACTAACATAATATTATAAATCAACTATAACTTCAATTAAAAAAACCTTCAGGACAATAATCCTAGAGATAAATTCTTAAAGATCCTAGAATTTTTGGCACATTTTTACAAAAAAGGAAAACAACTAGCTAAGAGACCTCGTGTTACTTGTGCATAAATCATCAGCCAACTGAGGACATGTCTGTGAGATAATCCACCGCACTTCCCCAAGGACAGTCCTTAGCCCCGTAAATGACAAGCTGTCTTTAATTCTTAAACCTCTCGCCCAGCCAGAGGACTAAATGCTATGAACTAGGGGGAAATAATCTGATGAAAAGGCCACTAAGAATGGGAAGAATTGAGTTTAGCACTGTATTCAATAAAGCTCCATTTAAATTTGAGAGGAAAGGAGTCGAAACTCAACAAAATAACAAATCAGTGGCTTAAAGGGCAATCCTGTAAGTGATGGCATTTCAGCAACAGCTGGTTACCAGCCAAGGCCAGATGCCCTGTCCAGGAAGAGGAAACATTTAATGAACCTGATATCGAAAGGCTGCAACCAGCACCTCACCAGCAGCTGCTGCTCGGGAACCCAATTAAAAGCCACCTTTAAAAGACAGCAAGGTAATTATATTAGCAGAGTACATCCAAAGGTTAGACTATGTCTCAGGCGTGACAATGATGGAAAAAGTTTTAACACTGCCTCTACATGTACCTGCAAATTATTCAACTTCAGCCATTCATCAAAAAGTTTTCTTTGTGTATTCTGGCCTCATTCTGATATGAACTCAGTATACCATGTGTCAGACCTGGGGTTTTAGAGGTCCCCTTGGGGATCAAAAGCATCAGCAGACACCCTTGATGGTACTCTGTGACCTCTGACCTGCCCCACTGCAGGAAACTAGGAGGGGAAGTTCCAAAGTACTGGGTCATCGTGAAGTGCAAGGAAGAATTAAAACAGTGATGACCTTGTTTACGTCTTTAAATTCAACATCTACAATGGCAGTGAGCTTCCCTTCTTTTTCTCCTTGGGTAGGTTCACCTATTCCCAAATATATTTCTCCAGGCAGGCAGATGCTCTCCCAGTGCCCGCCCCATATTTCTGCCATTAGCCAGCATTTCAATCAGGTCTAAACCTGAACTCACTCATTACCTTCCCTCCCCCCTCCCACCTCCTAATGCTCCTACTTGTACCTGCTGCCCTCGCAGCTACTCCTTCTCCACTTGTGTTTTCTCTGTCAAGTACGTCTTTATCCAACAGTTGTCCCAGCTAGGAACCCCAAAGCCACCCTCAACTTCTCCCTCTTATCAGCCCCACATTGGGTGTCACCAATGCTCCTTCCTAAGACGCTCTTCTGGCTTTTATTATCCCTCACCTAGATTACTGTAACAGCTTCATCACAGATGAAAATGACAGATATGACAACTTTGAAATACTTTCCAACTGAGACTGCTTTATCTTATAGCTGGTCTCTCTCCTTCGTGACATCTCAGCTGCTATTACAGCCCAAAGTGGGAGGTTAATGGCCTCTCTGGAAGTAGGACTGGATGACCTAGGGCAAGTCCCAGTGAGTTGTGAACACAAGAAGAAAGGTGGAAGAGAAGTAGTCGTGGATGTGGGTAAGAAGGCAGAAAGCAGCAGAGACACATATGGTACAGCTTCTCCCCACTTGAGCCTAAAATCTCAGAGAAGGTTGAGGACCTAGAAGGGTTGATGACAAAGCCAAAAGCCGAGGAACTTCCGTACCACTTTCCTTTTGGAGCAACAGAGGATGTCATCTCACGCGATGTTCTCTTGCCCCACTCCCACCCTCATGACAACGTGGGGGTGGTGACCCCATGGGTAATGACCGTATCATGTAAATCAGTAAAATTGTGTCACAGCGGTTACGTAAAGACAGGGCCTAAGTTTTGAGTTTAGCTATCCAGAGCCCCCCTAGTATTCAAGTGGTGTGATGTCCCTGAGGGTACCATGGAGGACTGTAGAGGGAAGGGGCTATCAGACCTCACGGCGCGGGGCGGAGGGGGGCGGTGCTATGCAGCCCTAGCAAGAGCCAAGGTGTGGCCGTGTAAGCAAAACGGACACCTGGACCCTGACTGACCTGAGAGAGCATGGACCACAAGTTACAGCAGCCATACACTTTAGCAACAGATGACCAAGGCAGAGCCAGAACAACACCAGACCCCAGTCAGCACCAGCAAGGACCGCCCGCCAACCTCTGATAAACACACACATACAACCTCAAGGGCATGGGACCCCCCACTTACTGAGACACCATCTTCGTGAGGCACAGAAGAGAGAATGCATTACTTTTTACACGATTGGAGCAGACTGAATTTACTACTCTCAGCTAAATGCAGGTTCTTTTTTCTCCACTTACTAAGTGGGGGAGGGGTCTTAAGGAGAAAGTCTGGTCAACTTTAAGGAAAAAAATGTTTTTGAACATCTAAGTGCAGTGAGGGTAAATCTACAACCCTGTCCGCAGTCTTACCCAGCTCCCTGCAGCCCAAACAAGGTGGCCAGAGTTCTCTTCCTAAAAGATAAATCTGAGCTTTCATATCCGCTTACAAACCCTCGCTGGTATTCTCAAACACCCACACCAACTGGCCCCATTCTCCATTTTTAACCTCATTTCTGCCTCTTTCCTATAAAGTACACCACACTCCAGCCAATCAACCCATCATTCCCCCAAGAAGACAGACAAGCTGTTTCCTCAGCCTCATGCTACTGACAGAGTATGGTCTCCAGAGTCACCAAACCTGGGTGCGAATCCTGATTCCTCCAAGTGGTAACTCTGAGACCTTGGGCAGGTCATGCAACCTTTCTGAGACTGGGTTTCCCCTGGTTAATGAGAGGATAGAGAGGAAAGAGACCTTACAGGATTGATTAGCTGACATGCAGTGCCTGCATCCCGGAGGCACTTAACAAATGTTAATTCCCTTCCCTCTCAGTGCACCTCTGTCTTGACTTTCTTCATCTCCAGTCCCTTCTCCACCTACACACTCTTACTGAACTTTCATGACTCATGTCACGAACCATCAATTCTGCTAAGAATCTTTCCCAGGCACCTTCTGGCAAAAAGGAGTCCCTCTCTCCTCTGGCAATAACCCCATGCACATTGTTCTCACATCACCTTAGAGTTGCCCATGCATGTGTCTCTCTTCCTTGCAGGACTTGTCCCTTTGTACCCTTGATCCTAGCACTGTGCTGGGTACACACAAATCCCTCAATATTTTTTGGTGAATAAATGATCATCAGTAAAGAAACATGAGGTATAGATGACCTAATAAATTTGCTTCAAACAGCCACACATGACAATTTCATGACTATATAATCACATCCAGGTAGACATCCAGAGAAAAGATTCAGAAAGACCCCTAAAGCTACCAAATACATATTTTTATAAGACAGAAAACAGAACATTATGATGTTCTTTACAACCCTCTAGACAAGCAATAAGAACAGATACTGTAGGTTGGCAGATTCACCAGAGGGTCTTACCTCTTACCTACAATAAGCATAAAATGCCAGAAAGACAACATAATGAACAGATCTATGAAATTTAAATGTTCAGGGTCTTATTGGTATCTATTGAAGCTTCATATGAATTTTCATTTTTCAATTGTCTGGTTTTTATTATAATGGGTTTGCTGCTGTTTATCCTATGTGTTTTTGCAGAAAGAACAAATGTAACCCAATATGAGAACACAAGCTCACTTAAAACTATGGTCCTTAGGCTTCTGCAAGTTAACAAGTTTATAGCTAAAACAGTGGCAATTGCTGGAGGATGGTATTATAGGACCACTTCCACATTCTACCTTTCTGTATTGTTTGAATCATTTACAATAAAGACATAAAGCTATGTAGCCAACAAAAATATGCTCATTCCACTTTCAAATTGTTTGAGTCATTTATAATAAACACATATAGCTATATAATCAGCGATAAAGATAGTATCCATTTTCAAAACTATGTCTAGGTCTTTATAATACTACTTATATTCCCAGAAAAAGTAAATAATGTTGGTCAAATCAATGATGTTCAAAAGAAGACTAAAAATCACTGTGGGGGAGCCGGAGGAAGATGGCGGAAGAGTAAGACGCGGAGATCACCTTCCTCCCCACAGATACATCAGAAATTCATCTACACGTGGAACAACTCCAACAGAACACCTACTGAAAGCTGACAGAAGACCTCAGACCCCCCAAAAGGCAAGAAACTCCCCACATACCTGGGTAGGTCAAAAGAAAAAAAGAATAAACAGAGACAATAGGATATGGACGGGACCTGCACCAGTGGGAGGGAGCCGTGAAGGAGGGAAGGTTTCTACACACTACAAGCCCCTTCGAGGGCGGAGACTGCAGGTGGCGGAGGGGGAAAGCTTCGGAGTAGTGGAGGAGAGCACAGCAACAGGGGTGTGGAGGGCAAAGCAGAGAGATTTTGGCACAGAGGATCGGTGCCCTCAGGCACACACCAGCCCGAGAGACTTGTCTGCTCGGCCGCCAGGGCGGGCGGGGCTGGGAGCTGAGGCTCGGGTATCGGCTTTCAGTCGGAGCGCAGGGAGAGGACTGGGGCTGGCGGGAGGAAGAGACCCTGAAGGGGTTAGTGCTAGCCCGGAGGGAGTCCGGGGAAAGGGTCTGGAGCTACCGGAGAGGCAAGAGACTTTTTTCCCTTTTGTTGCCTGGTGCGCGAGGAGAGGGCATTCCCCTCCCTCCCCTCTGCCTGAGTGAGCCAGAGCCCCCGAATCAGCGGCTCCTTTAAACCCGTCCTGTCTGAGCGAAGAACGGACGCCCTCCGGCGACCTACGCGCAGAGGCGGGGCCAGGTCCAAGGCTGAGACCCGGGAGCTGTGAGAGCAGAGACAGGGAAATCTCTCTGTGCAGCCTCCGAGGCAGCGGATTAAAGCTCCACGGTCCATTTGATGTGCCCTGCGTCTGTGGAGTGCATGAATGGACAGCGAATCATCCCAAATTGAGGAAGTGGACCTTGAGGACAAGATTTAAGACTTTCCCCCCCTTTTTTTTCCTCTTTTTACAACGAATTATCTCAAATTAAGGAGGTGGACTTAGCAAGATTTCAGACTTTTCGCCCTTTTCCTCTTTTTACAACGAATTATCCCAAATCGAGGAGGTGGACTTGGAGAGCAAGATTTTTGATTTTTCCCCCTGCTCTCTTTTTGTGAATGTGTATGTGTAATCTTCTGTGTAAGATTCTCTCTGTATAGCTTTGCTTCCACCATATGTCCCAGGGTTCTTTCGGTCCGTGTTTTTTTTCAATAATTACTTTTTAATTTTAATAACGCTACTATATTTCATACTTTATTCTATTTTACTTTACCTGCTCTTTCTTTTTTTCCTCCCTTCCCTTCCTCCCTCCCTCCCTCCGCTCCTCCTTTCCTTCTTTCCTTTTCTTTCCTCCATCCCTCCCTCCCTCCCACCCTTCTTCTTTCCACTTTCTTTTTCTTTCCTTCCTCCCTCCCTCCCTCCTGTCTTTCTTTCTTTCTTTCCTTCCTCCCTCCCTCCCTCTCTTCTTCCATTCACTCTTCCTTTTGCTTTCATTCCTCCCTCCCTCCCTCCTTTCTTTCCTTTCTTTCCATCCTTCCTCCCTCCCTCCTTTCTTTCTTTCTTCCTTCCTTCCTTACTTCCCTTCTTCCTTTCTTTCAATCTCTCTTTCTTTCTTCTACTAATTATTTCTTTCTACTTTTTCTCACTGTTATTCTGAGCCGGGTGGATGAAAGGCTCTTGGTGCTGCAGCCAGGAGTTAGTGCTGTGCCTCTGAAGTGGGAGAGCCAACTTCAGGACACGGGTCCACAAGAGACCTCCCAGCTCCACATAATATCAAGCAGCGAAAATCTCCCAGGGATCTCCATCTCAACACCAGCACCCAGCTTCAGTCAATGACCAGCAAGCTACAGTGCTGGTCACCCTATGCCAAGCAACTAGCAAGGCAGGAACACAACCCCACCCATTAGCAGAGAGGATACCTAAAAACATAATAAGGCCACAGGCACCCCAAAACACACCACCAGACGTGGACCTGTCCACCAGAAAGACAAGATCGAGCTTCAACCACCAGAACACAGGCATTAGTCCCCCCCACCAGGAAGCCTACACAACCTACTGAAACAACCTTAGCCACGGGGGACAGACACCAAAAACAACGGGAACTACGAATCTGCAGCCTGCAAAAAGGAGACCCCAAACACAGTAACATAAGCAAAATGAGAAAGCAGAAAAACACACAGCAGGTGAAGGAGCAAGATAAAAACCTACCAGACCTAACAAATGAAGAGGTAATAGGCAGTCTACCTGAAAAAGAATTCAGAATAATGATAGTAAAGCTGATCCAAGATTCTATCTCCCAGATCCAAAATCTTGGAAATAGAATAGACAATATGCAAGAAACAGTTAACAAGGACCTAGAAGAACTAAAGATGAATCAAGCATCGATTAAAAACACAATAAATGAAATGAAAAATACTCTAGATGGGATCAATAGCAGAATAACTGAGGCAGAAGAACGGATAAGTGAGGTGGAAGATAAAATAGTGGAAATAACTGATGCAGAGAAAAATAAAGAAAAAAGAATGAAAAGAACAGAGGACAGTCTCAGAGACCTCTGGGACAACATTAAACGCACCAACATTCGAATTATAGGGGTTCCAGAGGAAGAAGAGAAAAAGAAAGGGACTGAGAAAATATTTGAAGAGATTATAGTTGAAAACTTCCCTAATATGGGAAAGGAAATAGTTAATCAAGTCCAGGAGGCACAGAGAGTCCCATACAGAATAAATCCAAGAAGAAATACGCCAAGACACATATTAATCAAACTGTCAAAAATTAAACACAAAGAAATCATATTAAAAGCAGCAAGGGAAAAACAACAAATAACACACAAGGGAATCCCCATCAGGTTAACAGCTGATCTCTCAGCAGAAACTCTACAAGCCAGAAGGGAGTGGCAGGACATAATTAAAGTGATGAAGGAGAGAAACCTGCAACCAAGATTACTCTACCCAGCAAGGATCTCATTCACATTTGATGGAGAAATTAAAACCTTTACAGACAAGCAAAAGCTGAGAGAGTTCAGCACCACCAAAACAGCTTTACAACAAATGCTAAAGGAACTTCTCTAGGCAAGAAACACAACAGAAGGACTATACCTACAATAACGAACCCAAAGCCATTAAGGAAATGGGAATAGGAACATACATATCAATAATTACCTTAAATGTAAATGGACTAAATGCTCCCACCAAAAGACACAGAGTGGCTGAATGGATACAAAAACAAGACCCATATATATGCTGTCTACAAGAGACCCACTTCAGACCTAGAGACACATACAGATTGAAAGTAAGAGGATGGAAAAAGATATTCCATGCAAATGGAAATCAAAAGAAAGCTGGAGTAGCAATTCTTATATCAGACAAAATAGACTTTAAAATAAAGACTATTAGAAGAGACAAAGAAGGACACTACATAACGATAAAGGGATCGATCCAAGAAGAAGATATAACAATTGTAAATATTTATGCACCCAACATAGGAGCACCTCAATACATAAGGCAAATACTAACAGCCATAAAAGGGGAAATCGACAGTAACACAATCATAGTAGGGGACTTTAACACCCCACTTGCACCAATGGACAGATCATCCAAAATGAAAATAAATAAGGAAACACAAGCTTTAAATGATACATTAAACAAGATGGACTTAATTGATATTTATAGGACATTCCACCCAAAAACAACAGAATACACATTTTTCTCAAGTGCTCATGGAACATTCTCCAGGATAGATCATATCTTGGGTCACAAATCAAGCCTTGGTAAATTTAAGAAAATTGAAATTGTATCAAGTATCTTTTCCGACCACAATGCTATGAGACTAGACATCAATTACAGGAAAAGAGCTGTAAAAAATACAAACACATGGAGGCTAAACAATACACTACTCAATAATGAAGTGATCAATGAAGAAATCAAAGAGGAAATTAAGAAATACTTAGAAACAAATGACAATGGAGACACGACGACCCAAAACCTATGGGACGCAGCAAAAGCAGTTCTAAGGGGGAAGTTTATAGCAATACAATCCCACCTTAAGAAACAGGAAACATTTCGAGTAAACAACCTGACCCTGCACCTAAAGCAATTAGAGAAAGAAGAACAAAAAAACCCCAAAGTTAGCAGAAGGAAAGAAATCATAAAGATCAGATCAGAAATAAATGAAAAAGAAATGAAGGAAACGATAGCAAAGATCAATAAAACTAAAAGCTGGTTCTTTGAGAAGATAAACAAAATTGACAAACCATTAGCCAGACTCATCAAGAAAAGAAGGGAGAAGACTCAAATCAGTAGAATTAGAAATGAAAAAGGAGAAGTAACAACTGACACTGCAGAAATACAAAAGATCATGAGAGATTACTATAAGCAACTCTATGCCAATAAAATGGACAACCTGGAAGAAATGGACAAATTCTTAGAAATGCACAACCTACCAAGACTGACTCAGGAAGAAATAGAAAATATGAATAGACCAATCACAAGCACTGAAATTGAAACTGTGATTAAAAATCTTCCATCAAACAAAAGCCCAGGACCAGATGGCTTCACAGGCGAATTCTATCAAACATTTAGAGAAGAGCTAACACCCATCCTTCTCAAACTCTTCCAAACAATATCAGAGGAAGGAACACTCCCAAACTCATTCTACGAGACCACCATCACCTTGATACCAAAACCAGGCAAGGATGTCACAAAGAAAGAAAACTACAGGCCAATATCACTGATGAACATAGATGCAAAAATCCTCAACAAAATACTAGCAAACAGAATCCAACAGCACATTAAAAGGATCATACACCATGATCAAGTGGGGTTTATTCCAGGAATGCAAGGATTCTTCAATATACGCAAATCAATCAATGTGATACACCATATTAACAAGTTGAAGGAGAAAAACCATATGATCATCTCAATAGATGCAGAGAAAGCTTTCGACAAAATTCAACACCCATTTATGATAAAAACCCTGCAGAAAGTAGGCATAGAGGGAACTTTCCTCAACATAATAAAGGCCATATATGACAAACCCACAGCCAACATTGTCCTCAATGGTGAAAAACTGAAACCATTTCCACTAAGATCAGGAACAAGACAAGGCTGCCCACTCTCACCACTCTTATTCAACCTAGTTTTGGAAGTTTTAGCCACAGCAATCAGAGAAGAAAAGGAAATAAAAGGAATCCAAATTGGAAAAGAAGAAGTAAAGCTGTCACTGTTTGCAGATGACATGATACTATACATAGAGAATCCTAAAGATGCTACCGAAAAACTACTAGAGCTAATCAATGAATTTGGTAAAGTAGCAGGATACAAAATTAATGCACAGAAATCTCTGGCATTCCTGTACACTAATGATGAAAAATCTGAAAATGAAATCAAGAAAACACTCCCATTTACCATTGCAACAAAAAGAATAAAATATCTAGGAATAAACCTACCTAAGGAGACAAAAGACCTGTATGCAGAAAATTATAAGACACTGATGAAAGAAATTAAAGATGATATAAATAGATGGAGAGATATACCATGCTCCTGGATTGGAAGAATCAATATTGTGAAAATGACTCTACTACCCAAAGCAATCTACAGATTCAATGCAATCCCTATCAAACTACCACTGGCATTTTTCACAGAAGTAGAACAAAAAATTTCAAAATTTGTTTGGAAAAACAAAAGACCCCGAATAGCCAAAGCAATCTTGAGAACGAAAAACGGAGCTGGAGGAATCAGGCTGCCTGACTTCAGACTATACTACAAAGCTACAGTAATTAAGACAGTGTGGTACTGGCATAAAAACAGAAAGATAGATCAGTGGATCAGGATAGAAAGCCCAGAGATAAACCCACGCACATATGGCCAACTTATCTTTGATAAAGGAGGCAGGAATGTACAGTGGAGAAAGGACAGCCTCTTCAGTAAGTGGTGCTGGGAAAACTGGACAGGGACATGTAAAAGTATGAGATTAGATCATTCCCTAACACCATACACAAAAATAAGCTCAAAATGGATTAAAGACCTAAATGTAAGGCCAGAAACTATCAAACTCTTAGAGGAAAACATAGGTAGAACACTCTATGACATAAATCACAGCAAGATCCTTTTGGACCCACCTCCTAGAGAAATGGAAATAAAAACAAAGATAAACAAATGGGACCTAATGAAACTTCAAAGCTTTTGCACAGCAAAGGAAACCATAAACAAGACCAAAAGACAACCCTCAGAATGGGAGAAAATATTTGCAAATGAAGCAACTGACAAAGGATTAATCTCCAAAATTTATAAACAGCTCATGCAGCTCAATAGCAAAAAAACAAACAACCCAATCCAAAAATGGGCAGAAGACTTAAATAGGCATTTCTCCAAAGAAGATATACAGACTGCCAACAAACACATGAAAGAATGCTCAACATCATTAATCATTAGAGAAATGCAAATCAAAACTACAATGAGATATCATCTCACACCAGTCAGAATGGCCATCATCAAGAAATCTAGAAACAATAAATGCTGGAGAGGGTGTGGAGAAAAGGGAACACTCTTGCACTGCTGGTGGGAATGTGAATTGGTACAGCCACTATGGAGAACAGTATGGAGGTTCCTTAAAAAACTAAAAATAGAACTACCATATGACCCAGCAATCCCACTACTAGGCATATACCCTGAGAAAACCATAATTCAAAAAGAGACATGTACCAAAATGTTCATTGCAGCTCTATTCACAATAGCCCGGAGCTGGAAACAACCTAAGTGTCCATCATCGGATGAATGGATAAAGAAGATGTGGCACATATATACAATGGAATAGTATTCAGCCATAAAAAGAAACGAAACTGAGCTATTTGTAATGAGGTGGATAGACCTAGAGTCTGTCATACAGAGTGAAGTAAGTCAGAAAGAGAAAGACAAATACCGTATGCTAACACATATATATGGAATTTAAAAAAAAAAAAAATGTCATGAAGAACCTAGGGGTAAAATGGGAATAAAGACACAGACCTACTTGAGAATGGACTTGAGGATATGGGGAAGGGGAAGGGTAAGCTGGGACAAAGGGAAAGAGAGGCATGGACATATATACACTACCAAACGTAAGGTAGATAGATAGTGGGAAGCAGCCGCAGAGCACAGGGAGATCAGCTCGGTGCTTTGTGACCGCCTGGAGGGGTGGGATGGGGAGGGTGGGAGGGAGGGAGATGCATGAGGGAGGGGATGTGGGAACAGATGTATATGTATGACTGATTCACTTTGTTATAAAGCAGAAACTAATAAAAAAAAAAAAAAATCACTGTGGGTTTTCTTAAAGTATTTGGCAGAAAAATAATCTCTTAAAAAAAAAACTGCTGTGCCATATGTATTATTATTTTGATGGTACTTCAGGGTTTTAAATTATTACATATGTTGTTGACATTTTTCAGTTTCAGATTAAGAGAACTAAAACCAACGCTCTCTGCAGCCTTTGAGGCAGAAAATCCTCCTCGAATCCTCTTCCCACACTTGGCTCCTGTCTGGGAGGGATGGGAGGCCCTACAGGAACTTGCTATGGTCTCCTCTCCAGAGGCCACATTTCTGACCCTGCGAGTCAGATACTGGATGGGATTTTAAAAAAAAAGATGGATGCCTTCCAAATGTTCCCAGCCTGGTGACTTACACCTGGGGCTAATGATCATGAGAACAGAGCAGCCTGGAGTGGCAGTGCCTCTGGGACCACAGCATGGTTCTAAAGCCAGGAAGAGCTCTCAAACCCCACCCAGGCCTTGGGGTCTGGCCTTCCTAGGCCCCAGGAATGTGAATAACGCCATTGAGTGGCCCTCTGCAGCCCGGAGCATATTCCTCCTGCAGCAGCCCCATGCGTTGCTATGACCATCCACGTCAGTCAGAAGGGAGACTCCAAGTGTCTCTGGATGTGGAGATGGATGAAAACCATGGACAGCAATTCTCCAGTCTAGGTGCATCTCCCAAGCAATAACAAACTCTGTGCTCATGTTAATCTTGCTATGATTCATTATCTCCTGCTCCTTCTCCCTTCTCCCCTTTCTTCTTCTTTCTGTAACTGCTTGTAGAGTGGAAATGAAATGCATTTTAAATATTTGATACATTTGACGAAACTGAGCTTTATGTGCCCTTATACTAATTTTCACTCCTAGGGGTTTAACTTCACCCAAACTGATAATTATCTTTACCATTCACAGAAACTTCAATTAATGTTCCTAGTATGTGACTGGCCCTCTGTAAGAGAAAAGTATCCCACCCCTGAGCCCTAGAGGCAAAGACAGATCGCTCTAAATCTGATTTGCTGCCACTGACCTGGCAGTGTGTGAGAGAGAGAGATAAGAGCAGACTGAAAATAACATTCAGGTGGGCATAAAAAAAGGGGAAATATGTCATGTTTTTTGATACCATCCCCTCCCCTCCTCCTCCTGGCATTCCTACTCTTTTGTATTTCCTGCCATTGAAATGTTACTTGCAAGAGACTTCTCTGCCCACTGCACCTGGTCACCATTGTGCCAGCTGATGGGGCACACACTGAAGAAGAAAAGCCTAAATAAAGCATTATATACTGGACCCCGCACCATTGGTGAGAGAAATCATTTCACTCTCCTGCCTCAGGGACTGTTTCTATATAGTGGGATCATTTCTTGACCACAACTCTATCTCATGGGTACTTTTAGCTCCAAAGAAGACTCTGTGTAAATTAAAGGAGACCGTATTTTCCAACTACTTCATAGATTCCATCTTTTCATATCATGGTTACACGCTGAAGCTCATTCTTTTTTTTAATTCATTGGTTTATCTATTTATTTATTTGGTTCTCGTTGCTGTGTGCAGGCTTTCTCTAGTTGTGTCGGTGCACAGGCTTCTCATTGCGGTGGCCTCTCCCATTGTGGAGCACAGGCTCTAGGCACGCGGGCTTCAGTAGTTGTGGCTCGCGGGCTCTAGAGCTCAGGCTCAGTAGTTGTGGTGCGCGGGTTTAGTTGCTCCGCGGCATGTGGGATCCTCCCGGACCAGGGATCGAACCCGTGTCCCCTGCACTGGCAGACAGATTCCCAACCACTGCGCTACCAAGGAAGTCCCTGAAGCTCATTCTTTATTGTTAAAACATATGTCAAATCTCCCAACTACTTCCTCCTACTACTTCAAATCTCCTCCTACTTCCTTCCTTTGTTCCTTCTTAAGAACAAAGACCTAAGGTGCTGAAGGCTTTCCCCCTCCCCACTGGTTCACTATCTTTTCAACTCTGAGATTCAGAGGTCTTGCCATGGGCATATTCACTTCAGTACAAGCCGACTTCACAGATTCATGTCGCACCTGAGCAAGCAGTGTGGTTCCACAGAAGGTGCCCGAGGCTAGTAGGAGGGACATCAGGATTCCGAGTGTGAACTCTGGCAAATTCCTCTCGTGCTGTTTGTTCTTGCGCGAAGTGAAGACAAGGTCACCTCTCCTACTAACCCCAAGGTGAAGATAAAATGCAATAACACACATCAAAGTGTCTTGAAAAGCATGAAGTGTGTCTTGTCATTCCTGTGGTGGTAGAACTGCCAGATCTCACCGGGAAAGCGGTCACCTCGAGTCTGCCTCGGACACCACACTTGTTCCAGCTCTGCAAAACCGGGTAATTCGAGTGTTTCTCCTGCCTTCTCCCCACTGCTTTCCTCAGATAATAGTGCATGGGGTAAAAAAAAGGATGTATTAAAATTATAAACCAGCACCCTGGGTACCTGGTAATTAAGAAGAGATCATACTGTTTTTATTATGATGGTTGTTGGTTGTTTTGTTCTTGTGGATTTTTTTTTGTGGTTTGACAGTCATGATGAAAAGATTTCTAATTTTTCCAAAGGCTTAGAGAAGAGCTGTATTTTGAATTTTCAATGACATGCAAGAATTTGCTAAATGATTTGTCCCAACAGAAGCCAACACACAGACTCTAAACTTGAAACTATGAATAAAGCAGAGTATTAACATGCATAAAATCCACACTATGCTACAATATCAGCATTTAAGAACTGCCTCAGAATGTATTCTTCTATTAAACATATTTAAATGGACAGGAACTGAACTTAGAATCCAGCTTAAGGAGTAAGAGTTTGACTGCCTCCTACTGTGGTTTTCTACCACAACAGGAAAAATACATTGTGTCTGGCTTCCAAATTTCAGAGAGAAGTGAGTCAAATTAAACTGTGCCAAGGGGTCAGAAAGCCTATCATTTTAAGAATGGCTAAAAGAACTTGATATATTCGGATGCACTTCAAATCTCTGAAAGATCATCATATAAAAATTGCAACAGAGAAACTTTCAGCAACCAGGGGATGTGAGCTCGCATAAATCACCAGTTATATTGAAATTTATGAAAAGGGAAGCATGATAAATGGTGGCTTAAGTCATCATCCCTGACTCACAGGAAAAGGCAGTGATTCCTCTTCATGTTTTGTTACATTCTCACTTAAGTGCCTTTCTCTTGTATTACCACTCCACACAGGGACAGATGTTATTGACGATAACGTCTGATCTTTGTGACTGGCTTCACCCCATCCCCAGTCCTCCTGTTTACTTACTATCTTTAAAGAGAGACATCTAACTCATGTCCACCTAGAGCCACCTTGTGAATTCAGTCACCAATGTCACAGCCTTCTCTTACAGCAAGGCAACTAAACTTTAGCACCATTCCAGTGTCCATTCTATCCTGGTCTCTCCTGAACTAGTCTGGAACTTCTAACTTCACATGAAACCTCCAAAACCTTTTTACTTCATGCTATCTTCATCACTTTCTCATCTCAACCATTGGTTTTACTTATTTCCCATTTGCCAACCATATTCTCATTTGTGTAAAAGTACGTACAGTGAAAATGTATGCTGTTAACACCTAGGTTAGTTAGTCCCACTTAGCAGAGAAGAGAATGCTTCAACAAATAGACTTGAGTAAGTGCTGGAGTTCCCCTGCTGCTGCAAGGACATTTTTTGAGGTGCTCTGTCAAAGAGGGACAATGGTTATGCCGAAAAGTGGGCAGGGGAAAATATGTCTAATGAGACCAACTTCAGATTTATCCTGTGTAGCTCCAGAAGGCACAAACAGGAATAAAAGGTTAAAGTGAGAGATTTGGAAGACCTTTCTAAAAATGGGATGGGATGCTGCTGCCAGCTGACCATATCTCAATGGTGTTTAGAAAGGGATTCCTGCCATTGGAAAATAGAACCAGATGGCCTCTAATATCCCACAGTATCAAAATCCTTCAGTAGCTGTAACATACTCTAGAATTTTACCATTAAGGTATGCAATAGAGGAGGCATATAAACAACGGTTAGACCACCGTTCTGCTTTTGCTGTTCAATATCTCAGTTTTTATTGCATGGCAATTTACCAAAGTGGGAGTAAAAGGAAATACAGGTCTGAATAAAGAAACAATTAGTGCCTTTTAAGAGGTAAAGTCTTTTATGACATTGTGCCTGGTTTATATTGATAATCATCAGTTACACTTATCAGATCAACTAAGAACCATTGTTGCACTGATGATTTTTAATCAGAAGCATTGTGTTCATAACAATACAAAACTGACAGAAAGGGTCCTTTGAAATCTTATTTCATTTTTTACATTTTAAGTGCTAACTACTCAGCAATAATTATTAGCACTTTAATTCATTGAGCAAACCTCAAAGATGGAAGCCCTAATAATAACGATAATCAAATAATAATGATCAAATGCATAGCTCATGAATCAAAAACTGGATAATATAAAAAGATTAATTTAATTAATTTATTTATTTAATAATTAAAGACGTTTTCTAAATCAATAAGGAAAACCCAAATGTGGGAAAAGAAACAGAATATTCATTTGCCCACAAACAAAACAAAAATTGACAAAAATAGGTGAAAATATGAAAAAGAAATGCATATTAGTACATTAAGACTATCTCTTCAAATTGCAATTTTTTAAATAATAAAATCCAGAGTTAGGAAGTGTAATGTGCTGATTGAAATAAAAACAGTTACAAACTTTGTGGAGATGGTTGGCAATTTATATCACAGACTTCAAGCTATTCTCTGATACTAATGAAATCATTAAAAATACATTCAAAGACTTATGTCTCAGAATGTTTACAGCATCATTAACAATAATAAAAGTGTCCAAAAATAGGGGACAAATTAAATTATGGGATATTTAAACTGGAACACTCTGAGCAATTAAATTAATAATCACACTCTGTAAGAATATTTTCAGGCTAGCCCCTCAACTATGCATAACAGGAAAAATTCCAAGGAACACTGTGAAAAGTAACAGCTACAAGACTGAAAAGACTGGTCAAAGATTTCAGCTACTACCCACCACAGGAAGACAGAGTTTAGAAATTGAGTCTGCCAAGTAAGCTGCGTGCTAGAATAAAAATGAACATTCTTCAAAGGAAAACAACATAATCCAGAGTCTTTAAAATGTATTATCCAATATGTCCAGTATATGCTAAAAGATTAGTAGGAAAAAAACAACAGGAAAACTAGGGCCATAATCCTGAGAAAATATGACACAGATGTTGAAATTAGCAGACAGAACTTCAAAGCAGTTATTTAAAATGTATACAAAGACAAAGGAAAAGAGAGTTATAATGAGAACACAGATGGGGAATCTCAGCAGAGAAATGGAATTCTAAAAAAGGAGCAAATGGAAATTTTATAAATGAAAAGCATAACAACTGAAATGAAAAAATTAAATGGATAAACATAATTGCAGATTAGAGACTGCTGTTTCCAATGAAAGGGTAAACGTAGTAAACCTGCCACAAAGAAGACAGTTGATCTCCTTAAAAATGGTACCATATGAAGGCTCAGTGTTGATCTCTATTGCTGTCAGTTTGGACATTTAGCACAACAAGAGCTAGATCAGTCTTAGTAAGAATAAACTTATGCTGTTGGGCTCATGAGTAGCCTCCTTCTCTGCCACAATGGTCATATGCTCATTGTATCAGCACTGGGGTGACCAGTGACACACATTATCTGAAATAAAGTGGCCTGGTCAGTTTGTCGATTTGGTCATTTAGTGCCAAGTAAACTGCCTGCTAGAATAAGAAATGAACACTCTTCAGAGGAAAAAAGAGTAGTATAGAATCCAGAGTCTTTAAATCTCTCTAGTGGCTGCTGCAGAGATTGTCACACTTGGGGCTCACTCCTATTTGTCCATCCACATGCTTCTACTCAGGTCTTGCTATCCCCAAACTTCTAATCCTTTTCCTTCCAGGTCTTTGATGCCAGCCAGAACATTCACCACTTTCCATAAGTTTGTATATGTTTGAGTCTCAGACCACTTCTCTTCCCACACGAAGTGGATTATCAGGGGCCACAGTCTGATAGTCTACTCATTGCGAGAATTTCTCATCACAGTCTTTCAAGGCCATTTGGAGCTGACCCATCCGCAACCCAAGCTTGGGCTTTTCCCTTTTCCTTCATTAAGTTGTACAGGATCCCCTATACAGCCATAGGCATTAGCTGAGAAAGGGGTGCTGGTGTAACAGTGGTGGATGCCGTGGAGGGAAAATGTAAAAATTGTGTGTCAGAGTTGTCCCACCACAGGCTGAAACGGTTGGATCTTTATACCACCTGCCTCACTCAGTCACTGAATGTGGGCTGCTTCAGGAAGAGTGTAATCTTGGACAAGGCAGCTCTCTGCAGCTGTAGTAGACTCTGAAGGAGCTGACAGCCAGAGATTGTCTGCTGACCAACTCCCTGCAGCTGGGTAGCAACCTTTTCTTTGAAGGGGGATCTGGCTGATGCACCTCCATGCCTAGCAAAATCTCAAATGTCCTTCAACAGGTGAATAATAATGTGGTACATTAGTACAATGGAAAACTATTCAGCAAGAAATAAATAACTGCTGATACTCAAATAAACGTGTATGAATCTCCCCATGAACTATTAATAATTATACAGGAAAAAGCAACTTTTTGGTGAAGAACTCTGGCAGACACCACCATAACCAAATGAATAAGCTAAAGAAAAATTATGAATTTATACCTATGGAAAGGGAGAGAGAGAGAGAAAGTAAATGGGGCAAAGTATTCATACCTAGTGAATCTGGGTAAAGGACATACAGGAGTTCTTTGTACTACTCTTGCAATTTTACTGAAGTTTGAGATAATAAGAAAATTTGAAGTTTTTTAAAAGTTAGGTTGCTAGAAGGCAAATTCACAGTCATATCTCCACATATCTAAGGATCTGCTGTAAAAGCTCGGTTACACTATAACGTTTCCATTGACAGGGGAAAAGGTCAGTAAGTCAAAAAAGCAGGATTTAGAGCGATAGATGGAATGCAACTAACCATCTACTCCAGAAGAAAAATAAATATATATAACATCTATTTATTTATAATATGTATGCTTGTAAATGGATAAAGAAATATATTGAAAACACGTACTAAATGAAGAAAACATAAAAGCAAATCCCATCATCCAGTAATTCTACTTCCTACAGAAACACTCAAAGAGCACATACAAAGATGTTCATTGCAATACTGTTTTAAGAGCCAGAAAAAGACAACAATCTAAATATCTATCAATAAAAGGATAGCTAAATACATTATAGTAAACCATGAATAAGTAGTTTAAAAGAATGAGTTCTACATGTACCAACATTTATAGGAAAGGCAATAAAAGCAAGCTAGAGAATACAGAATTAACATTTATGAAAAAGTATTAATGAAAAAAATGGAAGAAAAAAATGAAAATGTTAACAGTAGTTACCCCTTAGTAATTATTATCTTCTTATTTATACACTTTATGCATTTTTTAAATTAGCCATAATGAGCATATACATTTTAAAGACATAAATATAAATAGTCCTATGAATGGTAAAGATTTGAAAAATACTCAGGGTCAATTAGACATTTTCCTGCTTTAAAACAAAATAAATAATGCTAAAACATCGCAACGTAAAAAAGAGGGCTATATGGTATGCATTTACTTATAAGTAGAAAAATGTACAATGAATTGCTGGAAACATTTATGTAAATAAAAGGACTTAGAGCACATCTGGTGGACATGCCTGGCTATTAAATACCAAAGGAGCAGGATTAGGAAGGGAGCTCAAAATGTTTTCTGAATGTGAACTATTAATGATGGTTTTGCTGGGCCTCTTCCCCCCAAAAAGACTTTTAATATTAAAAATACATTGTCACCTCATTTGTTGATAGCTGAAAGCTTATGGCTGTCAGACATTTAAAAGAAAACGACAATCTCAAAACTCCACAATCAGAATGGCTAAGAATATCAAATTTCAGTCCAGGAAAAGAAAATTCACACATGCACATGTTCATTAGCTACGGCTTTATATTTTTGCTGCTTCTCCAAAAATCCTCAAAAAGCTAAACCTCTCCCAAATTCTCCAAAGCAGGGTGTCTTTAATTTAGTTTATGCCACACTCTAATTTCTCTTTGAGGAAGACATAACAAGTAATTCAGCCTATGCCTTATGCATTTGATTCTTTTTTTCATTATGAAAATACAAGCCAAATGCCACGGCTTTTGTCTACCACCTATGTAAATTATTTACCCCTTTTGAAAAAGTTTATTTTTTGCAGATGAAAATAATCACATTAATCATATAAATACAGAAAATATAGAGAAGCAAAATTAGAGGGGGAAATTTATCCATAATCCCAACATCATCCAAAGACAATCATTGTTAAACTTTGATGTATTTCAATACATTCTATTTTCTAAAAGCCAGTTTAATATAGTTGAGCTCATGCTGCATATGCAATGTTGCTCCAGCTTTTTTCAAGTTACATGATAACCTAAATATGTTTCCATGTTACTTAAAATGTGGTAAACATTTATAAAAGCCTGTATAGCATTGCACAGAGAGGATATACTACAATTTACTTAAATTTATTTGCTTATTTTTGAAACATTTAGAAGGTTTTCAATTATTCCTCATAACATTTTAGTACATAAAATTTTTAATTTGAACATTGAGTTAGTCCATTGATTGAGATTCTCAAGAGTGGACAAAAATATGAATAGTTTGGGTTTTTTTTTTTTTAACTTGTTTTTAGATTTTCTTTAGGCATCTTTACTCCATGTTTGCCAAGGTTGACACAAGGCTGCATCTGACGGGCATGATAATCAGCTACTCAAACGACAAACAACACTCACACCACAATTCCAGCAACTGAGTGGCCCCATTCGTGAAACTATAACTGGAAATTATAAGCAGTCGAGTATTCCTACCCTCTGGGAGCTGACACTCTCAGGGGAGCTTCTTTAACCTGGGCAGCATATGATGTTCATGTCTGCATGTTCATGTCTGGGCATAAGAATAGCTAACATCTATTCAGTGCTTAACATATGCCAGGCATTGTACTAAGATTCCTTCTGTACTTTCTCATTTAATTCTCACCATGACTCCATGACTTATTCCCATTTTACATACAGGGAAATAGGCTTAAAGAAGCATGACAGTCATCCCCAATCCACCAGGGCATGTGCTCTAAGCTGTAGGCCCAGAACAGTAATGGACTCACATTCAACCAAACACACTGCTTCCTATTCTCTGTTGTGAAAGCTTAACACATGGCAAAGCTAGCCAGGTCATATGAGTCTAAAACCCTGGACTCTGACACAGAGGTTTGCTCTGCTGAGCCAACTCACCACAAGGGATGGACCACATGGGAAGGAGAAATAGATGGGCTGGAACCTGGATAGACAGTAGGTATGTCCAGAAAATAAATTTCCAAAAATCATCAAGTCTCTACAGTTTTACCCCTGAATTTTATAATGTTCCTATCTGCTGCCCTAACCATTTCTATCCTCATTTCTGATCTTCATATCAACAGCCCAAGAGACAGCAGGTGCCATAAAAAAGGAAAGGAGGGAGGGAGGGAAAAAGAGAAAGAAGGAGGGAGGAAGTTATCCACTAAATATTTATCAAACACCTTATTTTAGAATCATGCTGGTATGTTATACACACACATGCACACACACACACATACATATCACTCTCTGGTCTTAAGGACATTACTATTTAGCTAAAGAGCCAAATTAGGCACTCATAAAACAACTGAATAAAAATGTAAGACTAAATAACAGAGTAAGGTGTGTCAAAGTGCTAAAATAAGCTGTATGAAAATGGCAACCATCACCATTCATTTTTTCAGGTTTGAGACAGTTGTTCCTGTAAATCAGACCATGCATCCTGATTTTGGCCTATTAGAAAATATTTACCACAGACGAAGACAATAAATGCTATAGGAGATCAGTGCACAAACATCAAAATACAAATAAGTCGCTCCCCAAGGCCAAGTCCCAGGGGACTAGAGCATCCAGAAAGAAGGACAGTACAGAATATGGGAAGAGTAAGTGTGAAGAAACTGGCAGAAATGAGGCAGAGGTCTCTTATTAGATGTTCCTGGGAAGTTCGGGGCCTTTAGAACCTCTCCATTACTGCCACTGCCAAGGGATGGGGACACTTCTGTTGCTCTTTCCAGTCATGTCTCCATGTCCTACTCACTCCCCACAAACAAGGATGCCCCATCTGATCTGCTTGCTCAGCATTTCAGTGGGTTGATCTCCTCTCCGCTGGGGTCACTGCTTTGAAGAACAACATGCAGTCACCCTTCTCTCTCAGTTATACTTGCAGTTAGAGGAGTAAGGTTAGCAGTCATCATGGAGAGGCGGGTGATCCTGATGGTTGACTTTTCCAGTCCTGATGCCAGACTCCTTGGGTTCAAGTCCCCTTGATGTCCCTTATGAACTTACATAACCTTAGGCAAGTTGCTCAATATCTCTGTCTTTCCATTTTTGCATCTAAAAATGTGGCTGATTGTTACACCTACCTCACAGAGTTATTGTGAAAATTAACTGAATTCTTCCACGTAAAGAATTTATTTTCATGAAGCTATTTTCACTAACAAATTTGGGTTTGCCCTGCTCTTTATTTGCAGGGCCTGAGTACGCAAGGGAAATAGGAAGCTCCTCTTTCAATGTCAAGCTCAGGCCACACTGTCCTACATAGTTAGGGGGTGAGGTGCACCCAGATTAATAAGTCGGCCTTTGTCTCTCATTTGACTGGATATTCTTCTACACGTGGTCCATTGGTGATAACCTCAGAGGAGGAAAGGAACACAATCCCCTAACAGAAGGGTTGTAAGGTTGCAACAATTTATCAGATTTTAAAGGGCCAGAGAAACTATAGAAAATAAGTTTTATTCCATAGGCAATAGTGATTTATTATATTTTCTTGGGCTGGAACCATGAGATAATAAAAGCTGTACTTCATAAGAATTAACCCGGCAGTCATACACAACCTTCTGCAGAAAGTCTCTGTATCCATTCAAACCAGGTTCTTAAAGGTTAAAAAAAATCCAGCACTTATGATTTTTTTCACATTTTCTAGCCAGATTTTTTTTAGCCAGATTTTTAAGAAGTCTGTATTACAGTACTCAATTTCAACAAAACAAGAACTGTGACTCTGATCTCTTAATCCTAGTGCCTGACATATAGTAAGGGCTCCATAATGCTGATTGAATAAGTACAAAACAGTATTTACTATAACCAAAAGAATACCGTGAGAAAGTTCAGTTTGATGGCACAAGTTAAAAATAAAAGGGAAAAAGAAAAAGTGAGGGAGTGTCTGCCCAGCTAACTTCCACCGCAGTATGCAGCAGGGGCATCCCAGGAACCGACCCTCTCAGGAGGTGTGTGGTGCCAGAGGGGAGGGGCTGCTCCAGCCTCAGGGCCCAGCTTGAGAAAGGTCCAGGGGAAGGAATGGACCTCTGCACCCCAGGGAAGAAGGGCCTGCTTCACTGTACAGAACCATCTCTCAGGAACCAGAAAAAGTCAGTGTAAATTTTCAAGTTGTTGAGCTTGAAAACCAGCAAGTAGGCAAAAGGAAACTCAAGTTCACCTTTCCTTCCAACAAGGGAAAGAATGTTGGGAGCATGTTTTCTGGGAAGAACTGGTGTACTTGAAACCACAATCAGAAATGTTTTTTTGTTTTGTTTTGTTTTGTTTTTTTGCGGTACACGGGCCTCTCACTGTTGTGGCCTCTCCCGTTGCGGAGCACAAGCTCCAGATGCGCAGGCTCAGCGGCCATGGCT
The DNA here is from genome assembly GCF_949752795.1 of Hyperoodon ampullatus. Lineage (NCBI taxonomy): Eukaryota > Metazoa > Chordata > Mammalia > Artiodactyla > Ziphiidae > Hyperoodon > Hyperoodon ampullatus. The sequence continues at coordinate 111,576,442 of NC_136917.1, forward strand.
CACGGGCCCAGCCGCTCCGCGGCATGTGGGATCTTCCCGGACCGGGGCACAAACCTGTGTCCCCTGCATCGGCAGGCGGACTCTCAACCACTGCGCCACCAGGGAAGCCCCAGAAACGTTTTGAACAAATAACGTAATTTGTGAAAAAAATAAGCACATGATTTTGATGGCATCTAATCAGTCAAAATACAAGAAGAGGAAATGGATTAGCTGCTCCGGTGTATGAAACTATTGATTTTAACTCATTTGCAGCCTCATCCCCATCTACTGTGGACATATCTTTCTACTGACTACTCTGACTGGAACACAATTTTGGGAACACCTTTCCACTCTCAAAACTGTTGACGGTTCCAGAAAACCATTTAAATCGAGAGACTGCCACTTTCAAGGGCCCTTCAGTCAGAGTAAGAAGCATCGAAGTGAAATCAAGAAAAGCCTAAAGGGCCATCAAAATAGGATCCCAACAGAAAACTGTGAACCGAGTGTGATTACAGCTCAGTAAACAACAAAATAACCTAAAGTGGAAAAAAAATGACAGGAAATACCCCAAGACGTTAAAGTAGATGTCATTGGGTAATACAAATTTAAGTAATTTGGGTTCCATAGTCATCCATAGTTTTTTAAGGAGCATTTATTTGTTTTTATTGGAAAAACATACAAACATTTAACTAATTACATATTAAAGTCCAAGTTTTTTTTTCAAACTAGGAAACAAAATATAGCATCTAGGGACTTCAGCGGGGGTGTGGTTTGTTATTTAGACCTCACTGGAAATAGTTTCCTTCATATCTTGAAAACCTTTTATTATCACTCAGGAAATTTTTTTTTAACTTGGAAGGGACCTTAAAGATTGTCTGATAAAAAACCTCATTGTACAGTTGAGGAAACAGTGAATTTCCTAACAAATAGCCAGTCAGGGCAGACCTAGAACTCTGACCCACAGTTCCTGCCTCCTAATCAATGTTCTCTCCAACACTGAGCCTACTTCACCAAGGAAAGTGCCCCTTCCCCTTCCCAGATAGGAAGAAAAAAGCAGTGCAGAAAATCATGTCTCTTCACACCTGGGTATATACCCAAGAGAAAGGAAAATATATGTCTACACAAAAAGTTATATATGAATGTTCACAGCAGCACTATTCATAACAGCCAAAAAGTGGAAACAACTCAAATATCTATCAACTGATGAATGGATAAACAATGTGGTATATCCATGAAATGGAATATTATTCAGTCATAAAATGGAATGAAGTACTGATACATGCTATATACACACATGGATGAGGCCTGAAACCATTGTGATAAGTGAAAGAAGCCAGTCACAAAGGACTACATATACATAATTCCATTTATATAGAATGTCCAGAATAGGCAAATCCATAGAGACAGAAAGTAAATTAGCGGTTGCCTAGGGCTGGGGGGATGGGAAATTGGGGGAAACTGAATTGTTTTAAAATTCACTGTAGGGATGAGTGCAGCTGAAAACAAATACTAAAAATTTATCAGCATGCACTGCACTTCTGTTCCAAGTAAAGAATACTGATGATGACATATTGAGGAGGAAACAATCATCTATGTAGATTATGATTTCAATCAGGGCATTTATACTTCTTCCATATTTGCTGCCCTGCTATTGGTTATGCTACTCAAGCTCTGGAACTCCTGCCTCTATCTGTTAAGATGGTAAATTCTCCAGAGCCATTTCAACTGATGAAATGACCCAAATTAAACAGCTGCATATACCATCCTGTGGAAAAAGCCAACCAAGAGAGCCACCTGCTTTAAAAAACAATACATTATTAAGATGTAAGAAATGAATCTGCTTCAAATGGTTTAACCAAGTAGTTAGGTGTCCAGTGGTTCTCACTCACAAGCCAGCTGGTGGAATGTTACTATTGGACTGGACGTGCAGCCTCATGGCCTCACACCACACCCAAAACAGCCTCTTAGGGGCTTCCCTGGTGGCGCAGTGGTTGAGAGTCTGCCTGCCGATGCAGGGGACACGGGTTCGTGCCCCGGTCCGGGAAGATCCCACATGCCACGGAGCGGCTGGGCCCGTGAGCCATGGCCGCTGAGCCTGCGCGTCCGGAGCCTGTGCTCCGCAACGGGAGAGGCCAGAACAGTGAGAGGCCCGCGTACCGCAAAAAAAAAACAAAAAAACAAAAAAACCCAGCCTCTTAGCTGTTTGCCCCACTTCTTACTCACAGAAGGTCCATGAACTTACTGGGAAATGATCAGTAGGTCAATCACTGCCCGGAAACAAAAGGGCGTGCAAGAAGTAACGTGCCAAACCCTATCTGGTTTCAAATCAAGGAGGAGACCTGAAATCTAAGAACATCTAAAGCTCAGTAGCTGAGCATTATTTTCTCTCCCCTGTTCAATGACAGGAAGCTGCTCATTGTGTTTAGAGATCAGCAGCAAATGAGAGCTTTATTCTGGCTACAGGCCTCAAATCATCCCAGAGAACCTTAAATGCTCTGAGGCTCTGACCAGCCTGCCTGCCAACATTAACACAAACACAAGCACACATATCAGCTCCCAGCTGTCATTTCACCAGCAGCTCTGCAGTAGGCACTCTACTTTCAGGCAGGAATTTTTAAACCGGAGGGTGGGGATGCATACACCTGGCACCCTGTTAGCACCACTGCTCTAAAGTTACATGAGCCCCTCTCTAGGCGAAGCCCCAACTGTTACCTCCAGGACTCTCTTCAAAGACCTAGGACAATGGTAAACATGTAGAAGGCTCAGCTCCCCACCGTTTGGGGAAGAAAATATAGGCCTCTTTTTCCTAAAATAATTGAGAAAAAGTAGATATTCTGTTTCTAACTATAGACCTAAGTCTATATAGTTCAGCCTCATCACTGACCCTGTATTTCTATTTTGATGATTTCTATTTTGATGCCTGAAATCAAAACATACTGGTTTTATATAATTTTATTTGTCAATTATACCTCAATAAAGCTGAAAAATTGTTTGTTTTCATGAATAAACCTTAAGATACAAACCAATTTACTTTTCCTTTATTTAAGAAAAAAACTAACCCTTTGTGATATTTAAAAAACTGAGATAGCTACCCTCCTCTGGCAGGTAATCAATTACTTTGACCAATTCACACCCACTGGACAGAGTTCAAGGGACTCTCATTAACAGTTACCATCTGGTTTGAAGACATCAAAAAAGCGGCTCTTGTCCATAAGTGGACCAATGGTCAGAGTCAGGTCTGCCACGATGCTTGACAAACCTGTCATAATAAATGTACCATAATGCTGATAACTTATTGTTGGGGAAAATGATAATTCTATTATCAAATATTCCATTTCACTCTATCTAGTGAGATAACATCTTGCAAAATCCTGGAAAAAAATGGCTTAATAACAAAATTTCCAGGTCTACACAATGAATACTCTTATTTACATGATCTGGATACGCCACAGGAACTAATATATTTTAAAATCTAGACTGTTACTAAGTAAAGGTACACTAAGATTTTTTTTTTTTTTACTTCTTCCGAAGATGGAAATTTATCCAGCAGTAATTATAGTCCCTTCATTTTAATATCACAATCACTTGTTTACAATGACAAAACTGCATCTTCTCAGTCACAGAAAATATTAAGAATGGATAGGTCACCACAACATATTGTCCATATGTTCCTTAACTCTTCCTCAGTTATAGTTTTTTTTCCCATGATCGATCATTTAAAACAGGTAGCAAATGAATGGCATTTCAATAGCCACCTAGCTATTTTAGTAAATACCTGGATCAAAACATAGTACTAAATCCAGTATCCAGAATATAAATGTGGGAAAGAAAAGCAAATAAATAATTAGATGTACTGCAGAGAAAAAATAAAGCCCTGAAAATGAAGTTGACAAATTTGATAACTACTCCCCCTCTATAAATAGGAAGAGTTGTTAAATGCTAAATATGCCACTTTTACAGCAAAACTACAAGGAAAAGTTGGTTGATATTCTTTTTGAAAACATACTTTCCACTGAACATATATAGTAGTTTGCCAACTGGACTACTGATGCAAAGCCATTTGCTAAAACCTACAGTGGTAACCAAATTATCTAATTCCACATATAGATGTGTCTTCATAGATAAATTGAACAGATGAACCCATTTCCAACCAAAATGAATGGACACTTTTCTCCCATTCTTAAGAGGCCACCAATTCTGTCACAGTTCAAGAGGACATGGAAGACAAGACCCTGTTCAAACCAGGAGGTGAGGAGAAGCCCAGATTTCCCTTTGACCTAACACAGGTTTCTAAGTGTCTACCATACAGCCAAAACCATGCTGGGAACTGTTTGTCTATCAAGATGAGAAACTCTTTTTCTCAGCCCTCAAGGAGGTGACAATCCTACAGCAAAACAGAGGCAAGAAAACAAGTAAATAAATACAAATCAGGGTAAAATTAGGTGTCATGAGGTAGTTGCTCTGGCTTTTCAAAAAAGAACAGTACATGTGTATGTCTGTGAAAGCCCTTTGGCCAACAAACATCCACATCATACCTTTTAATTGCCCAGGGGTAGCACCCGTGCTCAAGAAGGAGGGTATCCTTGACCCTCACTCAGAGTACCAAGGAGCATCTTTGTGGTCCCAAAGGAATGAGGTCTGAGGGTACAAACAGACTAGATGTTTGTGTTCCCCCAAATTCATATGTTAAGTCCTAACGCCCAATGAGAACAAATTAGGAGGCGGGGCCTTTGGGAGGTAATTAGGGTATGAGGGTGGAGTCCTCATGAATGGGATTAGTGCTTTTATAAAAAGAGACCCCAGAGAGATCCTTCACTCTTTCCACCATGTGAGGACAGTGAGAAGATGGCCTTCTATAAACCAGGAAGCAGGCTCTCACCAGACACCCAATTGCTGGGGTCTTGATCTTGGATTTTCCAGCCTCCAGAACTGTGAGAAATAAATTTCTGTTGTTAGGAGAGAGGGGGAAGATGGCGGAAGAGAAAGACGCGGAGATCACCTTCCTCCTCACAGATACACCAGAAATACATCTACACGTGGAACAACTCCTAAAGAACACCTATTGAACTCTGGCAGAAGACCTCAGACCTCCCAAAAGGCAAGAAACTCCCCAGGTACCTGGGTAGGGAAAAAGAATGAACAGAGACAAAAGAATAGGGACGTGTCCTGCACCTCTGGGAGGGAGCCGTGAAGGAGGAAAGGTTTCCACACACTAGAAAGCCCCTTCGCGGGCGGAGACTGCAGGTGGCGGAGGTGGGGAGCTTCGGAGCCGCGGAGGAGAGCGCAGCAACAGGGGTGCAGAGGGCAAAGCGGAGAGATTCCTGCACAGAGGATCGGTGCCGAGGCACCGGCACTCACCAGCCCTAGAGGCTTGTCTGCTCACCCGCCAGGGCGGGCGAGGCCGGAAGCTGAGGCTCGGGCTTCCGTCAGATAGCAGGGAGACGACTGGCGGTGTGAAAACAGCCTGAAGGGGTTAGTACGCCACAGCTGGCCGGGAGGGAGTCCGGGAAAAGTCTGGACCTGCCGAAGAGGCAAGAGACTTTTTCTTCCCTCTTCGTTTCCTGGTGCGCGAGGAGAGGGGATTAAGAGCACTGCTTAAAGGGGCTCCAGAGACGGGTGCGAGCCGCGGCTAACAGTGCGGACCCCAGAGACGGGCATGAGACGCTAAGGCTGCTGCTGCCGCCACCAAGAAGCCTGTGTGCGAGCACAGGTCACTATCCACACCTCCCCTCCTGGGAGCCTGTGCACCCCACCACTGCCAGGGTCCCGGGATCCAGGGACAACTTCCCCGGGAGAACGCACAGCGCGCCTCAGGCTGATGCAACGTCACGCCGACCTCTGCCGCCGCAGGCTCGCCCTGCATCGTGCCCCTCCCTCCCCCTGGCCTGCGTGAGCCAGAACCCCCGAATCAGCAGCTCCTTTAACCCCGCCCTCCGGCGACCTACTCGCAGAGGCGGGGCCAAATCCAAAGCTGAGCTCCAGCAGCTATGTGAACAAAGAAGAGAAAGGGAAATCTCTCCCAGCAGCCTCAGAAACAGCGGATTAAAGCTCCACAATCAACTTGATGTACCCTGCATCTGTGGAATACATGAATAGACAACGAATCATCCCAAATTGAGGAGGTGGACTTTGAGAACAAGATTTATGATTTTTTCCCCTTTTCCTCTTTTTGTGAGTGTGTATGTGTATGCTTCTGCATGAGATTTTGTCTGTATAGCTTTGCTTTCACTATTTGTCCTAGGGCTCCATCTGTCCTTTTTTTTTTTTTTTTCTTTAAAAAAACTTTTTTTCTTAATTATTTTTTATTTTAATAACTTTATTTTATCTTACCTTATTTTATTTTATTTTATCTTCTTTCTTTCCTTCTTTCTTTCTTCCTTCCTCTCTCTCTCTCTCTCTCTCTCTCTCTCTTTCTTTCAACTTTTTCTCCCTTTCATTCTGAGCCGTGTGGATGAAAGGCTCTTGGTGCTGCAGCCAGGAGTCAGTGCTGTGCATCTGAGCTGGGAAAGCCAACTTCAGGACACTGGTCCACAAGAGACCTCCCAGCTCCACATAATATCAAACGGCGAAAATCTCCCTGAGATCTCCATCTCAACACCAGCACCCAGCTTCACACAATGACCAGCAAGCTCAGTGCTGGACACCCTATGCCAAACAACTAGCAAGACAGGAACACAACCCCAACCTTAGCAGAGAGGCTGCCTAAAATCATAATAAGTACACAGATACCCCAAAACACACCACCAGATGTGGACCTGCCCACCAGAAAGACAAGATCCAGCCTCATCCACCAGAACACAGGCACTAGTCCCCTCTACCAGGAAGCCTACACAACCCACTGAACCAACTTGAGCCACTGGGGACAGGCACCAAAAACAACAGGAACTACGAACCTGCAGCCTGGAAAAAGGAGACCCCAAACACAGGAAGATAAGCAAAATGAGAAGACAGAAAAACACAGCAGATGAAGGAGCAAGATAAAAACCCACCTGACCTAACAAATGAAGAGGAAATAGGCAGTCTACCTGAAAAAGAATTCAGAATAATGATATTAAAGATGATCCAAAATCTTGGAAATAGAATAGAGAAAATGCAAGAAACATTTAAGAAGGACCTAGAACTAAAGATGAAACAAGCAACGATGAACAACACAATAAATGAAATTAAAAATACTCTAGATGGGATCAGTAGCAGAATAACTGAGGCAAAAGAACGGATAAGTGACCTGGAAGATAAAATAGTGGAAATAACTGCTGCAGAGCAGAAGAAAGAAAAAAGAATGAAAAGAACAGAGGACAGTCTCAGAGACCTCTGGGACAACATTAAACGCACCAACATTCGAATTATAGGGGTTCCAGAAGAAGAAGAGAAAAAGAAAGGGACAAAGAAAATATTTGAAGAGATTATAGTTGAAAACTTCCCTAATATGGGAAAAGAAATAGTTAATCAAGTCCAGGAAGCACAGAGAGTCCCATACAGGATAAATCCAACAAGAAACACGCCAAGACACTTTTTTTTTTTTTTTTTTTTTTTTTTGCAGTACGCGGGCCTCTCACTGTTGTAGTGTCTCTCATTGCGGAGCACAGGCTCTGGACGCGCAGGCTCAGCGGCCACAGCTCACAGGCCCAGCCGTTCCATGGCATACAGAATCTTCCTGGACCAGAGCACGAACCCGTGTCCCCTGCATTGGCAGGCGGACTCTCAACCACTGTGCCACCAGGGAAGCCCCGCCAACACACATATTAATCAAACTGTCAAAAATTTAATACAAAGAAAACATATTAAAACCAGCAAGGGAAAAACAACAAATAACACACAAGGGAATCCCCATAAGGTTAACAGCTGATCTTTCAGCAGAAACTCTGCAAGCCAGAAGGGACTGGCAGGACATATTTAAAGTGATGAAGGAGAAAAACCTAAAACCAAGATTACTCTACCCAGCAAGAATCTCATTCAGATTTGATGGAGAAATTAAGACCTTTACAGACAAGCAAAAGCTGAGAGAGTTCAGCACCACCAAACCAGCTTTACAACAAATGCTAAAGGAACTTCTCAAGGCAAGAAACACAACAGAAGGAAAAGACCTACAATAACAAACCCAAAACAATTAAGAAAATGGGAATAGGAACATACATATCGATACTTACCTTAAATGTAAATGAATTAAATGCTCCCACCAAAAGACAGAGACTGGCTGAATGGATACAAAAACAAGACCCATATATATGCTGTCTACAAGAGACCCACTTCAGACCTAGAGACACATACAGACTGAAAGTAAGGGGATGGAAAAAGGTATTCCATGCAAATGGAAACCAAAAGAAAGCTGGAGTAGCAATTCTCATATCAGACAAAATCGACTTTAAAATAAAGACTATTAGAAGAGACAAAGAAGGATACTACATAATGATCAAGGGATCGATCCAAGAAGAAGATATAACAATTGTAAATATTTATGCACCCAACATAGGAGCACCTCAATACATAAGGCAAATACTAACAGCCATATAAGGGGAAATTGACAGTAACACATTCATAGTAGGAGACTTTAACACCCCACTTTCACCAATGGACAGATCATCTGAAATGAAAATAAATAAGGAAACACAAGCTTTAAATGATACATTAAACAAGATGGACTTAATTGATATTTATAGGACATTCCATCCAAAAACAACAGAATACACATTTTTCTCAAGTGCTCATGGATCATTCTCCAGGATAGATCATATCTTGGGTCACAAATCAAGCCTTGGAAAATTTAAGAAAATTGAAATTGTATCAAGTATCTTTTCCGACCAAAACACTATGAGACTACATATCAATTAGAGGAAAAGATCTCTAAAAAATACAAACACATGGAGGCTAAACAATACACTACTTAATAAGGAAGTGATCACTGAAGAAATCAAAGAGGAAATGAAAAAACACCTAGAAACAAATGACAATGGAGACACAACAACCCAAAACCTGTGGGATGCAGCCAAAGCAGTTCTAAGACGAAAGTTTATAGCAATACAATCCTACCTTAAGAAACAGGAAACATCTCGAATAAACAACCTAACCTTGCACCTAAAGCAATTAGAGAAAGAAGAACAAAAAAACCCCAAAGTTAGCAGAAGGAAAGAAATCATAAAGATCAGATCAGAAATAAATGAAAAAGAAATAAAGGAAATGATAGCAAAGATCAATAAAACTAAAAGCTGGTTCTTTGAGAAGATAAACAAAATTGATAAACCATTAGCCAGACTCTCAAGAAAAAAAGGCAGAAGACTCAAATCAACAGAATTAGAAATGTAAAAGGAGAAGTAACAACTGACACTGCAGAAATACAAAAGATCATGAGAGACTACTACAAGCAACTCTATGCCAATAAAATGGACAACCTGGAAGAAATGGACAAGTTCTTAGAAATGTACAACCTGCAAAGACTGAACCAGGAAGAAATAGAAAATAGGAACAGACCAATAACAAGCACTGAAATGGAAACTGTGATTAAAAATCTTCCAACAAACAAAAGCCCAGGACCAGATGGCTTCACAGGCGAATTCTATCAAACATTTAGAGAAGAGCTAACACCTATCCTTCTCAAACTCTTCCAAAATATAGCAGAGGTAGGAACACTCCCAAACTCATTCTACAAGGCCACCATCACCCTGATACCAAAACCAGACAAGGATGTCACAAAGAAAGAAAACTACAGGCCAATATCACTGATGAACATAGATGCAAAAATCCTCAACAAAACACTAGCAAACAGAATCCAACAGCACATGAAAAGGATCATACACCATGATCAAGTGGGCTTTATTCCAGGAATGCAAGGATTCTTCAATATACGCAAATCAACATGATACACCATATTAACAAATTGAAGGAGAAAAACAATATGATAATCTCAATAGATGCAGAGAAAGCTTTTGACAAAATTCAACACCCATTTATGATAAAAACCCTGCAGAAAGTAGGCTTAGAGGGAACTTTCCTCAAGATAATAAAGGCCATATATGACAAACCCACAGCGAACATCGTCCTCAATGGTGAAAAACTGAAAGCATTTCCACTAAGATCAGGAACAAGACAACGTTGCCCACTCTCACCACTCTTATTCAACATAGTTTAGGAAGTTTTAGCCACAGCAATCAGAAGAAAAGGAATCCAAATCGGAAAAGAAGAAGTAAAGCTGTCACTGTTTGCAGATGACATGATACTATACATAGAGAATCCTAAAGATCCTACCAGAAAACTACTAGAGCTAATCAATGAATTTGGTAAAGTAGCAGGATACAAAATTAATGCACAGAAATCTCTGGCATTCCTATATACTAATGATGAAAAATCTGAAAGTGAAATCAAGGAAACACTCCCATTTACCACTGCAACAAAAAGAATAAAATATCTAGGAATAAACCTACCTAAGGAGACAAAAAACCTGTATGCAGAAAATTATAAGACACTGATGAAAGAAATTAAAGATGATACAAATAGGTGGAGAGATATACCATGTTCTTAGATTGGAAGAATCAACATTGTGAAAATGACTCTACTACCCAAAGCAATCTACAGATTCAATGCAATCCCTATCAAACTACCACTGGCATTTTTTACAGAACTAGAACAAGAAATTTCACAATTTGTATGGAAACACAAAAGACTCCGAATAGCCAAAGCAATCTTGAGAACGAAAAATGGACCTGGAGGAATCAGGCTCCTGGACTTCAGACTATACTACAAAGCTACAGTAATCAAGACAGTATGATTCTGGCACAAAAACAGAAATATAGATCAATGGAACAGGATAGAAAGCCCAGAGATAAACCCACGCACATATGGTCACCTTATCTTTGATAAAGGAGGCAGGAATGTACAGTGGAGAAAGGACAGCCTCTTCAATAAGTGGTGCTGGGAAAACTGGACAGGGACATGTAAAAGTATGAGATTAGAACACTCCCTAACACCATACACAAAAATAAGCTCAAAATGGATTAAAGACCTAAATGTAAGGCCAGTAACTATCAAACTCTTAGAGGAAAACATAGGCAGAACACTCTATGACATCAATCACAGCAAGATCCTTTTTGACCCACCTCCTAGAGAAATGGAAATAACAAAAATAAACAAATGGGACCTAATGAAACTTAAAAGCTTTTGCACAGCAAAGGAAACCGTAAACAAGACCAAAAGACAACCCTCCGAATGGGAGAAAATATTTGCAAATGAAGCAACTGACAAAGGCTTAATATCCAAAATTTATAAGCAGCTCATGCAGCTCAATAACAAAAAAGCAAACAACCCAATCCAAAAATGGGCAGAAAACCTAAATAGACATTTCTCCAAAGAAGATATACAGATTGCCAACAAACACATGAAAGAATGCTCAACATCATTAATCATTAGAGAAATGCAAATCAAAACTACAATGAGATATCATCTCACACCAGTCAGAATGGCCATCATCAAAAGGTCTAGAAACAATAAATGCTGGAGAGGGTGTGGAGAAAAGGGAACACTCTTGCACTACTGGTGGGAATGTGAATTGGTACAGCCACTATGGAGAACAGTATGGAGGTTCCTTAAAAAACTAGAATTAGAACTCCAATATGACCCAGCAATCCCACTACTGGGCATAGGCCCTGAGAAAACCATAATTCAAAAAGAGTCACGTACCAAAATGTTCACTGCAGCTCTATTTACAGTAGCCAGGAGATTGAAACAACCTAAGTGTCCATCATCAGATGAATGGATAAAGAAGATGTGGCACATATATACAATGGAATATTACTCAGCCATTAAAAAAAACGAAATTGAGTTATTTGTATGAGTTGGATGGACCTATAGTCTGTCATACAGAGTGAAGTAAGTCAGAAAGAGAAAGACAAATACCGTATGCTAACACATATATATGGAATCTAAGAAAAAGAAATGTCATGAAGAACCTAGGGGCAAGATGGGAATAAAGACACAGACCTACTACAGAATGGACTTGAGGATATGGGGAGGGGAAAGGGTAAGCTGTGACAAAGTGAGAGAGTGGCATGGACATATATACACTACGAGACGTAAAATAGATAGCTAATGGGAAGCAGCCACATAGCACAGGGAGATCAGCTCGGTGCTTTGTGACCACCTGGATGGGTGGGATAGGGAGGGTGGGAGGCAGGGAGACGCAAGAGGGAGGAGATATGGGGACATATGTATATGTATAGCTGATTCACTTTGTTATAAAGCAGAAACTAATACACCATTGTAAAGCAATTATACTCCAATAAAGATGTAAAAAAAAAAAAATTTCTGTTGTTTATAAGCCACCCAGTCTGTGGTATTTTGTTATAGCAACCATACAGACTAAGTCAGAGGGCCGTAAAATGGCAGTGAAAACTGAGATGCTCAAGTGTAAAAAGAATAAAACATACCAAGACTGCAGGGATACATTTTTCAGGGATATCAAGTAGTACACCTGAAAGCTGTGGGCTCCTGCAGTGAATCCAAATTTACACAGCAGAGAAGCCCAACAAAGGCAGATAACTCCCCACTCGAGCCCATCATTAGCTCAGAGTGTCTTATCCTTGATTAAAATTATACGAGAAGACCTGTGTAACAAAGACCAGCTTCATTTACAAATCTAATAAAAAAGACTGCTGCTGGAAGGCTATTGACTGGGTTAACAATTGTATTTCCCAGGGGTGAAGACATAACAACAACAGAGAAAGAAAAACAGCCTGTTGGATCACAAATATCATCTCAATCTCTTTAGAACCCTGCTTCTTAACTAAGGCTGCGTGCATCCTTAAGTCTGGTAGATATGCCCAATCTATTTAAACAGGAAATGAGAAAAATATAAAATAACTGTGACAGCACTCACTGGTGCATAACTCAGCCATGCAAACAAGTCACCTCCCTCACCACTCACGGGTTCTCTTTTTTTTTTTTAATTGAAGTATAGTTGATTTACAATGTCATGTTAGTTTCAGGTATACAGCACAGTGATTCAGTTATACATATAAATAAATAAATATATAAACACTATATATATATTCTTTTTCAGATTCTTTTCCCTTATAGGTTATTACAAAATTTTGAGTATAGTTCCCTGTACTACATAGTAGGTCCTTGTTGGTTATCTATTTTATATATAGTTGTGTGTATATGTTAATCTCATTTTTGAAGCACCTAGTTCCATAGTTACAGAGGCTTCGAGGTACAGCAGCAAGCAGCTGATGTCCAGTTAGGCATGTTGTCCTGGCTTTGTCTGTGGTCTTCTTGGTCTTGGCCAAGATGACAGAGTGTCAGGGCTGCTACTCTGTTTGAATTCAGGTAGCCAACAACATACCTGGTTGTAGTTATATGTGCTTTTTATACCACGTTGAAGAAACCCAAATTGAACAAAGCCTTTCTTTGTTCAGTCATAACATGCAGATTGCACAGAACACCACCAAGACAATGTACCCTATGAAATCTGCTGCATTCAAACACCAGGCCCACGCCATCAGAGGTGTCTGTGTGGTTTTGACAATCCAGCACTGGGTAAAGTCAGATATGCCCTTGACACTTAAACTTTTACTAGGAAGAGTTCACTGCATCAGGTAAGATACCAACAGGAAACCAGTGGCACCCTCAGATTAGGATAATTTAGGGTACATTTACAAAACTGAGGAAAAGAGTGCAGTAACTGGGGTGCCAAAAACAGTGAGACTATCATCCCTCTCCAAGCCTTAAGGGACAAGGGGAGTTAGTATTTACCCAAATCAAAAAGGTAGGGAGGGGGCTTCCCTGGTGGCGCAGTGGTTGAGAGTCCGCCTGCCGATGCAGGGGATACGGGTTCGTGCCCCGGTCTGGGAAGATCCCACATGCCGCGGAGCGGCTGGGCCCGTGAGCCATGGCCGCTGAGCCTGCGCGTCCGGAGCCTGTGCTCTGCAACGGGAGTGGCCACAACAGTGAGAGGCCCGCGTACCGCAAAAAAAAAAAAAAAAAAAAAAAGGTAGGGAGTCTGCAAGGATGCTACCTTAAAAGGAAAATTGACCTTTAGTAGAAGTATGTAGCCAGACTGAGGCAATCTCACAGAGAGGGATCCAGCGGAATGCATATGCTGACTTAATTCTCCCCAATCCTGCCGGTCGACTGAAAAAAAAAAAAAAAACCACACAAAAAAAACAATGCACAACCTAAAAGTTGAGAGTTATATTTTATTCAGGGATCTTACTGAGGACAACAGACTGGGAGACAACCTCTCAGATAGCTCTGAGGAACTGTTCCAAAGAGGTAAGGGAGAGGCCAGGATATATAGGAGTTTTTGCTGAAAAAAAAATGTAGTCAAACATCAAAAGATTACTGCTAATCACAAAAAACAGATATCTCGATGATTTTAGTGCTTTTCTATGTATGAGAAGATGCAAGAGTCTGGTCTTATAAAAATTATTCCTTTTATATACATCTTAACTATCTAGGGTCAGTATCCTGTTTTTCTCCATCCTGAATACCCCTCAGGGTGCACTGTCGGGGACCAGCTGCTGGGGCTGATAGTTTGATGGTGGTGAACAGTCACTGTTTACTGAAATGGCAGGCAGTGTTCTTTATCCACATGCCTATCTCCTGTTGGGCTCCTTACTGGCTGAACCCAACTAGAAGTCACCAGGCATGGTAGTCTGTTGATTCAATGCATACAAGCAGAGAGTATAGGTTAAAGAAGAGTGGAAAGTGGGTGTACAAGGGTGGGTGTAGAAGGTATTCTATGCAGCTCTCAATGGAAAAAACAAAAAGCAATACAGACATCCAGGGAAGGGAAAATGCAAAAGAAATTCATGGTGCAAATATGAAACCCATTAAAATGTGGCCAAATGTGCTAAGTATACTGGAAAGAGAATTTATTTAAACTTATTTCTTTGTCTTTTATAAATTTATTTGTTTGTTTTTGGCTGCGTTGGGTCTTCGTTGCTGCACGCAGGCTTTCTCTAGTTGCAGTGAGTGGGGACTACTCTTCGCTGCGGTGCGCGGGCTTCTCATTCTGGTGGCTTCTCTTTGTTGCTGTGGAGAATGGGCTCTAGGCGCATGGGCTTCAGTAGTTGTGGCATGCGGGCTCAGTAGTTGTGGCTCACGGGCTCTAGAGCACAGGGTCAGTAGTTGTGGCACACAGGCTTAGTTGCTCCACAGCATGTGGGATCTTCCCAGACCAGGGCTCGAACCCGTGTCTCCTGCATTGGCAGGCAGATTCTTAACCACTGCGCCACCAGGGAAGACCTTAAACTTACTTGTTGAAGACAAAGGAGTTGTGGCCCTGGTACCAGAGAGAAAGAAATCTAATCACAGTATAACTCTGTATACTGCAATAAAACCTACTTTCAGCTTTTGTCTCTCAAAAATCAACCTATATATAAAGCAGATGACTATTTAAATTCCAAATGCATAATTTCAATCTTAATAATTTTCACAGTAAAAACTGGGGGAGGAGAGCAGAAGGAAGGGCAGAAAACAGAGAATCAAGAGGTACTGTTAAAAGTTGATGAAAAAAGAAATAGAAATTTACAAATATCATTAAAAGTTATAAAATTGGAATATGGTAACCACTGTGGAAAGGTTACCTCAGGCCTTATTTGCCCAACACGTGAGCACCTTCCCCTGGGAATTTCAGCTTCTGGAAGAAATAGCTCAGCAAACATAATGTCTTCTTGTTCCAGTCATTCAAAACTCTCCTCCAGCACCAGTTCTTATGCTATGTTCCCACGGTCATCTTCCTATTTTAAAGATGCAGCTGTTCTCAATGGAGAGATCAAAGCTTTGACAACTTTAAAGGGAAATGCTAGCCAATTTTCTCCTGTGCTTTGAGTTTCCCTTCTGTATGAACTACTGAAATTTTTGCATTTTGTGACAAAACAAATGAGTTCCATGATATGTGAAGCTATTGCTGTTTCAGCATTTCAGAATTCCCACTTTAGCCATCTCCCCTCGATAAACACATCGCGAAAGAAAAATGGTTGTCTGGGCCTCACTGAGATCATACTTTGTTGTTGTTTTGTTGTTGTTAGACTTAACAAATTTCTTGAGATTGATGATGCTGTAAGAGGGGTTTGCTCTTGTATTCCGAAGTCTCTTCATTCTTGCCTTTAGTGAGAGTCAATAGTATCCTTAAGCACAGAAAAGACCCTCCGCTTGGTGAAGACATTGTAGTTTGCAGAGTCCGTGGAGAAGTCTGACCCACAAACTGGATGCCAGATGTCAGATGAAGAAGCCAAACCTGACAGCTTCCAAAGAAGACTTTAAGAAGGTAAATTAGTAAATTACCCTATCTGCGCCTGCAGCTCCTCATAACCGAGGAAAACAGTCAGAATCTCCTTTTAACATCTCAAAGATGATTGTTTATAGAATTACAAAGTAATATTCTTGTGTTCATAAATATTACTCTGAAAGGTTTCTTGTAACATTGACTAAGAATGTTTCAACTCGATTAATTGCCAATATAAGGGGAGTCTTTAGCTGTAAAATCTTTGTTGGCTAATTTTTATCATGTGCCTCATTTTAAATTTCATGTTCTTGCTAGAAAGAGGAAACTTCCTTCTTAGTTCACTTTACTGAACCCGTGTGCACCAAAGAAGTGAAACAAACACAGCTTTTCCCAAGTCTCCTGCAATTTCCTTCTGAATTTTCTTTAACACAAATTATGTTTTTAACATCAAAGGTCTAATTTAGCTGTTTTGTAATGATCAGCGGTCCCCAACCTTTTTGGCACCAGGGACCGGTTTCGTGGAAGACAATTTTTCCACAGACGGGGTGCGGGGGATAGTTCAGGTGGTAATGCGAGCGATGGGGAGCGGTGGGGAGCGGTGGGGAGCGGTGGAGAGCGGTGGGGAGCGGTGGGGAGCGATGGGGAGCGGTGGAGAGCGGTGGGGAGCGGTGGGGAGCGATGGGGAGCAGTGGAGAGCGGTGGGGAGCGGTGGGGAGCGATGGGGAGTGGTGGGGAGCGGTGGGGAGCGGTGGGGAGCGGTGGGGAGCGATGGGGAGCGGCAGAGGAGGCTTCCCTTGCTTACCCACCGCTCACCTCCTGCTGTGCAGCCCGGTTCCTAACAGACTGAAGCCCCAGGGGTTGGAGACCCCGTAATACATGACTGAAATGAAAGTGAATCATATCAATTCACACGTGTGTGTGTGTGCACACACACACACACACACTCACTATGGCAAAGTAACTTAACTGGTCATGCCTGACCCCCAACCCTGAAATTTATCATTTATGCAGTTATTTTACATAAAGGACAGTCTACTGAGTCCAAGAATTACTTTCTTCTTTAAAGTGTTAGTTTAATTTAAGGTACAAAACCAAGAATAAGCACTTAAGGTTCAAAGGTAAGCAACAGAGGCAATAAAAATAGTGATTTGACTAATATCTGGTTCAAAGGTAAGCAACAGAGGCAATAAAAATAGTGATTTGACTAATATCTATCGGGAGGAGGGGAGAGACGGGAAGAGTAGAGGAGGTAAAGTAATGAGCGAAATCATCATCTCTCACTGCACAATGTCAACAGAAAACGGAGGGGAGCAAAACGTGTCCCCCCAAAATGTCTTTGAAGACATTTGGCAATGCAGGTTATTTTGAGGTGAAAACAATCAAGGCCCAAAAGACTCAGGAAAAAACTTTGACCTTCCCCCTCACTGCCTAAAAGCATTTAGATAGAGGACCTGTTCCCAGAATAGAGTTTACCAGAGATACCTGCAAAGAATATGCACTAGGGAAACTCAGCAGGGCCTAGAGACCAGAGTCCACTCTGCATCCCATTGTCTCCGTATAGTCCAGCAAACATTTATTTACCGAACAGTTGCTTTTCTATCTCCATGTGAACTTCCTTCTTCCCCTCTGAAGTCCCAAAGCACCACCCACAACATCCTCTTTTGTCTTTAGCTGAAGATGGGATTTAAGGTGAGGATTTCGGCCAGTTTGGCAAGTTACTCAGTTCTCCTGGGTCTCTCCCATGTATACATGTTATTAAATTTTTGTCTGATTTTCTCCTGTTAATCTGTCTCATGTCTATTTAATTCTTAGGCCAGACAGAAGAACCTAGAAGGGTAGAGGGAAATTCCTTCCTCCCCAACAATACTGTCAAGAAACAGCGGTTTGTATATTAATTAAAACCTCCAGAAGCAGAAAAGACAGACACAATTAGATGCTGTGGGCTCTTGAAGCGGGATTAGAAATGAGAAAGAGTGGGCGGTAGACTTGTCTTTTCATTTTAAATCTTTTTACACTACTCAGATCATTTTAACCGTGTGTTTACTTGGGTAAATATTAACTTGTATAAACATGTAAACACAAATATATAATAAAAACCCCAGGAGACTTTTTTGTAAAAAATTGAAATGCTGATTCTAAAATTTAAATGCTATACTCTATATATGATTCCATTTATATAAAAGTCTATAGTAGGCAAAGCTACAGTGACAAAAGTCATTAGAAATTGCCCAGAGCCAGGACTTCGGACAGGGATCTACCACAAAGGGGCCCAAGTAAACTTTCTGGGGTGATAAAATATTCTATTTTGATTGTGGTTGTGACCACACAACTGTATACATGTGCCCAAACTCTTGGAAATGTATACTTTAAATGGATGAATTTTATTGTATATAAACTATACTCCAATTGAACTTTTTGAAAAATGTACTATTGTTTGAGAAGCTGGAGGAAAATCCACTATAATTCCCTCAGGAGAGTATATTCCCATACTTGACTTCAAATCACAACATTTTTGTGGCACAGCTGATTTTGCTTCAAGCTATCACGTCAGTGAATACTAGCTAAGAGGGGGGTTTTTCACAATAGAGCCTGTCACAGAGGCAAGGCCACAGTGCCATCTTGTCATTCATCCGTGAGATTTATGGATCAGAAACTGAATTTTCTCCAACACTATAAAGATGAAAGCAGCAAATGAAATTTTATGAAGGTTTTATTTTTGTCCTGCAGTCCAAAAACTATTCTCATAGGATTCTTTAGGACGAGGACAACACAGACTCTCAGAAATCTGACAAAGCCGTCAGCTCACGTCTGTTTTATCTCTTCGGCTCTGCAATTTGATTGTTGCCACTTACTTACCGAGCCCGTCACTGCCCAGGGGCCCTTTATTCACTGAACTCTACCAGAGACCAGGTCCTGGGTTAAGCCCTGGAGCTACAGCAGTAAACCAGAGGTAAGGTCCTGAGTGGAGACAACACTAAGACAGAATTTCTTTACCTTGAGGAAAATCAAAGCATTTGTTTGGGAACGCGAAGTTACGGCAAGTGCTGCATGTCTTCTATTTTCCCCTCCTCGACTCCACTCTTCTTCACCCCGCTCTGTGCCCCTGGAAGCTGAGGTATAAGAAACCCTCCAGCCTTTTACTCGGTTCGGCCCATGATGGCCACCATCCAGAGATGGGAGGGGGAAAGAGTGAAGCTGAGCTCAACTCTCTACCACAACTGGTTGCAACCCTCTACAGCTTTTGTCAAGTAGTTCCCCAAAGCTAATCTCTCCAGTTTCTATAACCACTTCCTCCCCTCATGCTTTCAGGCCTAGAAGTGCCAAGGGCTCCCTGCTCCAGCTAGCCCTGGGCACTGCACTATGCCCTGCTGGTTCCCAAAACCCTGCCTTCACCCTTGTAAGAGGTCTCTTTACTGATTGCCCCTCAATTACCCAGTGTGAGAATATCAGCTCTTACGTGCCAAGACCTAGGCTAATACAGAGGACTTTCAAGACAAAAAGAACCTTGATGATATATTTAAACCTCTCACTATACAAATTAGGCAACTGGGTGATCAGTAGCAGCCACTGGATTTAATCTATTTTGTATAAACTTTCCCTGAAATTAAAGTTGATGACTTTCTGCTAGAGAAAGCTTTAGTAACAGTTTCTTCCCTTTTTAAGCAATTTAACTTAACATTTTTCAAAATATAGCTCCGTTGAGCCAAATAATGTTCGTGGAAGACTGCATTGTGGATATGCGTCCGTCCATTTCTCCAGACTTGATCATTTTATCCCTGGAAGCAGTCAGAGAGCTGTATATTTAGACTTCATCATTTGGGGCCCTTGTAAAAAGGTCTTCACTAAATTATGCATATATATGCCATCAGCCTGTATTGAAGGACCTTTTGAAAAATAGCCCCACAAAACACTCTACCATTTATTTGAGGAATGCGGGTAAAAGTGTAGTTTACTACACATACAACGTTCCCTTTATGAGGTGTTTCTTTCGAGTCTAAGCACAGGGAAAACTGCTGAGCCTTAATCTTAGGGCCACAGTGCACCTTATCACTGACTCAGGGAGTCTGGACGCTCTCAGCCAAATCTGTAGCTCACTTCTAATTAGTGAATGGCATCTTTGAGGAAATGTTTTGTGTGCTGACCCTATTCCTAGCTTCTTTTCTTTCCATCTCCTTATATAATTTATTTTATTTTTAATCTCTGTGGGTGTATCTTTGTGGGCTGTGCAATAAACTGAATGCTTATGTCCCCCCACCCCAAAAATCCATGTCAAAACCTAATCCCCAGTGTTATGGTACTTGGAGATGGGGTCTTTAAGAAGTGATTAGGGGGGCTTCCCTGGTGGCGCAGTGGTTGAGAGTCTGCCTGCCGATGCAGGGACACGGGTTCGTGCCCCGGTCCGGGAGGATCCCACATGCCGCGGAGCGGCTGTGCCCGTGAGCCATGGCCGCTGGGCCTGCGCGTCCGGAGCCTGTGCTCCGCAGCGGGAGAGGCCACAACAGTGAGAGGCCCATGTACCGCAAAAAAAAAAAAGAAGTGATTAGGTCATGAGAATGGAGCCTCATGAATGGGATTGGTGTCTTATAAAAGAGACCCCAAATTGCTCCCTCACCCCTTTGCCATGTGAGGACACAGCAAGAAGTTGGCCATCTGTGAACCAGGAAGTGGGTCTCACCAGACACCAAATCTGTCAGTGTGTTGACCTTGGACTTCCCAGCCTCCAGAACTGTGAGGAGTGAATTTCTGTCATTCATAAGCCACCCAGTCTGTGGTATTTTTGATACTTAAGCCCAAACAGACTAAGACAAGCTGTATCAAATTCTTTTTGAAATGAGGCAGAGATGAAGATAATTCAGAACGAACTTTCAAAAAAGGCTGAAAATAGTGACATGTATTTTTCCTCATGAAGCTTAGTCTATATTTTAAGTCTCCCTTAAAACCACCAAGAAGCCTGAAATGGGATGATCATCTTTATAACTTACTCTGAAGCTTATCCTAGAACCAATTCCTTCCTATTTGGTTGAAGTTTCTTCTCTCTTTCAAAGTAAGCCCCTGGCTGTACCTCCCTCTTATTCTCCTCTGCAAATTAGAATGCTAGTCTTCGCTTTATTAACCAGAAACAAAGTGGAGCAGATACTAGATTACATTGGATGAACCTGCAGAAACCCTCAAGAAAGTCAACTCCCTGCGACATGTGTCTCACAGGCATGAAGGCCACAGGTGCTCCAGGGTGGGGCTGGGGAGACCATCCCTCCTGCAGCCTCAACACCAAAGGGAACATTCAGATCTAAGAAGCAGGGTCCTTCCAGGGACAGTATTGCCTTTATTGAGGGTCTTGGTCTCTCAGTTTCAATCAGTCTCTCTGTGTGTCTCTCTCTCAGCCTCTGTGTGTGTGTGTGTGTGTGTGTGCACGTGTGCACTCAGCCTCTGTCTGTGTGTGTGTGTGTGCGCGCGTGTGTGCATGCACACACACACATGCACGTGTGCAAAGAGTTCTATTCTCTCTGTTAAAGGCAATGGAACTTCTCTGGTCCAGGATGTGGCTTAGGGGAGGGGGTGTGATGGAGAGTGTGGGAAGCAATGTGGCAGGTACTCGTGGGGAAGACTGTCTGCGTTATGAACATCCTAATAGGGATATCCTCCCCGGACATCCCATCCTGAGAGTCACCCCCTTGTCTACAAGGTCCGCCAGCCTTTAAATGTACCCATGGCAGCACTTAACTTGTCTCAGGGCCTTCTGCCTCCAGAATTCACATCGAAGTTGTTAGACGGGTTAACAGACACCTTCCCTGGTAAAGCTTCTGTGTAAACTACAGGTGCTCAAAAGATTGCTGTAAAATTTAAACATGCTTGCATAATTTAAGAAGAAAAACATTTTCAAAATAAAAGCAACTATTTTGCTTCCATCGATAGTATCCTGGGAACACATTCGATAGTTGAAAAGGTTCTTCAAATGTGTATTAATACACATCTCAGTGATAGCAAAGCAAACAGACCAGAAATAGCTCTATTAATAAAATAAACTAAAATATAAAGGGGTGTGTAAGATGGGACTTTGAGGTAAAACTGGAAAAAGGTAGAAAAGGTCCTATTGAGTGTGAAAACCCTGATGAGGTCTTCCTAAGCTTGTCAGAAATGCACAATCTAGGCCTTGACATGCTCTAGTCTGATTTATAAACTTCTCCAACTTACCAAAGCACCATCACCTACCCGAGCTCATGCAGCTCACCCCGTGTGAATCTTCATGTAGTAAGAAGTCAGCACTTCTAACGTATGCTGGCAATTTGAACTCCCCTCTTTCCCAGAGTCACACCAAGGAATGCCCACAGAATAGAGGTTAGAAGTCACCAGGATGAGGGGCATGCCAGCCAGCCAGCCAGCCCACGGGAAGGGAAAATCTAGCTGGGAAGTAGGAAGAGCCAACAACGAAGAGAGGCTCAGAGTGCCGGGGAGCTCGGAGCTCAGGCTGGGGCGAAAGGTGCGGGCCGTGACTGGCTACACGACCCGCACAGGGCTGGCCTGGGGAACAGAGCAGCACCCTGCCAAGCCCCTATCCCAGCCCCCCACCAGGCTTGCACCTGGACCCACAGCCCTGCTCATTAAAACAGGGCCACTACCATGAAGAGCTGCTGGTGCAACCAGCCGGGGAACGGCAATGCCCCCAGCAGACTGGAGCCCCAGCCTCAGAACTCCTTGGCCCAGCAGTGGGGGTCCTAACTGCTTGTGGCTAGAATTCCCTTCCCACTCCTTCCAGAAGCAACAAGTGTACAGGAACAGTCAGGAGGATCCTCAGGACTCCGAGAACAGACTCTGAGTTGGCCATGAAACTGTGGGCATGAAGGAGCTCACCTCCTTCCTATAGACCGTGGAAATCAAGCCACTATTAGACGATATAGTGTGCCTTTGTGCAATTTAGAAAGTGGCCCTCCAGCTGGACAGAAAAAGAAGAAAAAGCCCTCCGGCAGTCAGATCGGTAGGGCCTTTTCTTTGGGCAATGGGAGCACTGAGCTTAGCAAATGGAAGGCACCTGTGTGCTAAGAAAATGGCCCTCCTGGGCTTCCCTGGTGGCGCAGTGGTTGAGAGTCCGCCTGTCGATGCAGGGGACACGGGTTCGTGCCCCGGTCCGGGAAGATCCCACATGCCGCGGAGCGGCTGGGCCCGTGAGCCATGGCCGCTGAGCCTGCGCGTCCGGAGCCTGTGCTCCGCAACGGGAGAGGCCACAACAGTGAGAGGCCCGCGTACCGCAAAAAAAAAAAAAAAAAGAAAGAAAGAAAATGGCCCTCCTTTCTCCAGGAAACACCGCTCTGGCTCATCCCCCCAGCACAAACAAGTGTGCAATGTTTACAGACAGAGCCATCTGCCCACCCCACCTTGGCAGCCTCTAAAGTTAGGCTGGAAGGGAAAGACTGCATAAGCACAGGCATCCCAGAATCCAATAAACAATCCACACAAAGAACAGTATTCTAGAAGTGAGCGAATAGTTCCCAGAGGACTCATCCATCTCTCACATCTCATTATGACTTGTATTATAATTGCATTTTACACAATATGATTATATTGAGTTTTATAAACTGACTGATGGCATGATTAACTACAGCATAACTACACTGTGTCGTGTTGGCAGTCATGGAATACATTTCAGAATGCAAGAATATAATAAAGCCCAGGCTGCAAAAATGGAGCTGGGCAGGGAGTAGGGTAACTGCTCTGCTTATGTTCCGCTGCCATCCTCCCGTTCTCATTTGCTAACACGACGGGGCATTTTATGAAAACATTTTCCCACCACTCTACAGTAAAGGCTCCAAACTGCAACAACATTATTAGTTGTGCCAATGATAAAGTTTGCTCCAGTACAAAATTTCACACAGAGGAGTCTTTAAGGAACCCTCACTACAGTGGAATGTCTAAACTAAAAATGGCTGCCCAGAAGTGAGCAAAATCATGAAAAACATTTCCATAAGTATGTTTTTACTCAATTCTTTTAACATCCAGTTTCTTTAGGCCAGACTTTATACAGTAGACATAACCTGATTTTAAGTATCGACACACACTAAGGGAGTTCTTTCTTTTAAAAAATAATAGTAATAATGTTCAACTTTCTGAGTCACAATTAATGTCACCTTAATTTTTTTCATGCCTGCAACAAGTCAATTTTATAATCATGAATGTAAATCATGTATATACAAACTACACATATTGTGTTAGATTTCATTTTTCTGTGTTTGTATGTACAAGCTATACATAGTCGTTAATATTGTTAAGCATTTTGCACATGTCTGCTCTCAACACTGTTATATCCCTGCATCAACCCTATGAACTGGATGTGACTTTCAGCCTCATTAAGAGATGAAAAACTGAAGCACAGAAAGGATAGACTGCTAATATGTAGCAAAGTCAGTATCTGAAGCCAGGCAGTATGTGTCTCTCTCAATTGCTATCAAATAAATGCAAACAGTATCCATCAGGGCCTGGACTATGTATACATCAACTAAGATTTCAAACACTTAACAATGATTTAATTCAGCAAGACTCTAACATTTAATAACAACCTTCACAGAATGGTACTAAGAACTCCAGATAACTTAAAAGAAAAATAAGATACTGGTCTTGGCTACAAGTACTTCGCAGAATAATAAAAAATAAAAATATATACATAAAGTGCATTTATTTCAAAGCTACATAGGAGTGGAGATGATAATGTGGTATAAATGAAATAAAGAGAAAGATGACAGATATAACAGGAAGCGCTGTGGAGGTGATCCCTAACATAGCTTTCTAAGGAACCACTGCTGGATTGGCAGTGATGGAAGAAGGGAACTTCACACCATGATCAGAAACAGAGGCAAAAAGTAACAGGAGCGGGGCTTCCCTGGTGGCGCAGCGGTTGAGAGTCCGCCTGCCGATGCAGGGGACAGGGGTTCGTGCCCCGGTCCGGGAGGATCCCACATGCCACGGAGCGGCTGGGCCCGTGAGCCATGGCCTCTGGGCCTGTGCGTCCGGAGCCTGTGCTCCACAACGGGAGAGGCCACAACAGTGAGAGGCCCGCGTACCACAAAAAAAAAAAAAAAAAAAAAAAAACTAACAGGAGCGATGGAGGTGGCAGTTGGAGAACAGAATGTATGTCACGAAGTATTTCAAGTCATATGAAACGGTGACGAGCTATTTCACAGTGGTTTTCCTTTAACAAAGAATCTACATTTTACACTTATCACCATCATTATTCTGGCTTTATTCTCCTTTCGTCTCAGTGTTCCGGGGCAACACTTAGTTTTAAGTGAAACCATATCCCTGTGTTCCCTCCATGGTCTGCTTCCCACTAGTGTACAATGATTTGCTCAAAAACAAACTAGGAGAGTAAACGAGCGATGTCACTACACAATGACCCACCACTTAATGTATTTGCAAAAATTGTCTTTGCCTAAAGCCAAAATAAAATGAGTGTTGAATTCAAATGACTTAGGATACTTGTCTGTTTATTTTAAAAGATGATGGAAATGTCTACAGTCAACCAATATGTTTTATTTGGAGAGCTCCTGCCCGACTGGATGCTCAGCCCAGGGTAAATGGTTAGCCCCCAAGGATTTGTTGGTCCAGTGGGAACCAAGTCAACAAAACGCCTGGCATACAGTCAGCACTCAGTAAATGGGAGCGCCCATTTCTTCAGCAATGTAGCTGAGCCATGGGAATTGAAGTAGAAGTCAAGAAGCAAAAGACAAATACATAAGGCAAGTCAGAGAGCTGAGAAGCACTGGACAGGGACCACTGGAAGGGTGTGGCAAACTCCCTGGCGGGGTCAGAGAGCTGGTCTTCCATGGAAGAGGAGGGCATCTGGCAGAAATAGGAAGCTGGAGAGCATTTCAAGCAGTGAACACAGTAAAGCACACGGCCTGTTAAAGAATGATGACCATCTCTGTGTGGCATGACTGGGGTCCAGACATGAGGAGAGTGAGAGTAACTGGGCCAGACCACTGAGGGCTCCGGGGTCCTGCAAAAAAGGCAGGATTATCTAGCAGTTACAAGGAGCCAGGACAGACATTAAGG
Organism: Hyperoodon ampullatus; assembly: GCF_949752795.1. Taxonomy (NCBI): domain Eukaryota; kingdom Metazoa; phylum Chordata; class Mammalia; order Artiodactyla; family Ziphiidae; genus Hyperoodon; species Hyperoodon ampullatus. The sequence continues at coordinate 111,602,678 of NC_136917.1, forward strand.
AGGAGAATAATCTGATCATGCTAGTTTAAAGAGAGAGGTGTGATGGTAATGTGGAGGATGGACTGGAAAGGAGGCATGCAGGTCACGAAGTGCAACTGAGCTGAGATAAGGGTCTGAATTCAAGTAGTGATGAGCGAGATGAAAGGATGGATTTCAACAAATACTGAGAGATTTCTCCCTGAAAAATATGTAGCTTAAGCTCCCAAGTTAGAGACTGTTGGATTTTCTTGTGTTCACAAAGCATGGGGCATGAGGCAATTCAGACTACTGCCTTTTGAATACAGGGATTAATTAATAATTCTACCATCCACAACGTTCCTCTCCTACTTGCCTTCTTTCAGTAAACATCTAAAAGGCACTAACTACATGTCTTGTAATGGTAGCTAGGGATACAAAAGCAAGTAAGACACAGTTCTGGTGGTCAAGGAGCTCAGAGTTTAGTAGAACACAGACGGATGCATAGATAATAACCACAATGATCCCAAAGCTGTAAGAAGTGTGTATGAGGTGCTAAGTGCACAGAGAATTGCAAACTACCTGACTGGGTGGAGCGGGTAACATTGACTCCATTAATGTCTTAATAATCTAAAGAATCTATCACCGGGCTTCCCTCGTGGCGCAGTGGTTGAGAGTCTGCCTGCCGATGCAGGGGACGCGGGTTCGTGCCCCGGTTCAAGAGGATCCCACATGCTGCGGAGCGGCTAGGCCTGTGAGCCATGGCCACTGAGCCTGCGCATCCGGAGCCTGTGCTCCTCAACGGGAGAGGCCACAACAGTGAGAGGCCCGCGTACCGCAAAAAAAAAAAAAAAAAAAAAAAAAAAAGAACCTATCACCAATTTTGTAATGATATACATACTGTCGTTGACTTATTTCCCATTAACTTAGCTGAAGCGATGGATAAATTGTTTAAAATATATAATACCAGAATAGCACATGTAACAGATTCTATGAAACTTTGTTTAACATTGTGAATGTTAAAGGTAAATCCCATTTGTAGAGCTCTGCTTGCTAGCTGGGGTTCACCTATTAACTACTATGGTGAAAGTAATTTTCTTACATTTTCAACTGATTCTCAGGATTGAATTTCATCATGGAAATAAACAAAATGCCAAAAACTATCCAGACCTATTGGGGTCAGTCACACACTCTGAATTTGCCTGCCACAATTAAAAAAAACAAAACAAAACAACTTTGCTTTGTAATAGCAATCACTTTAGGCTATTTTTGGTGACCTTAGTCCACTTTCAAACAATTTTTCCATTAACTGGCAGCAGTTCCCATGGTACTCCACCCCTCCACATCCTTCCTATGCTGGGTCACTTAAAAATAACGAGCCACGAAGCATTTTTAAATTTCAGGAAATTATTTTAGAGGCAAAATCACTGGCCATCACAATTGTGGTGAAGTGAAGACTCCAGGGTAGATCTCAGAAGGTTTTCAAGTAAGAACTTTATTTTTTAGGTAAAGTAACTTCTTTACTCCCTACCAATGACTACTTACCTTAATACCAAGACAATTTGTTTGCATTATGTGAGGAATCTGGGGGGAAATGCTTTTTATCTCATATCCCTCATTATGTGACAACAAAATCTATTTTTATGAATTCCTGTCCACATTAATATGCTCACTAAGAATTCTGAACTTTTTCAAGGAGCTATTTCATGCATTAGTTACAAAGTGATTAAGCAATTATTTTAATTAATTACATAAGATATACAAGTCTATTATAGAAAATTAGACCATATAGATAGGCATGAGGAAAATTAAGATAACCCAAAGTTCCCCAAAGAGAATCAGTATGAACAATTAGAACGTATTTTCTTTCTGTCAGAATTTTTAAAGTACAAATTCATATATTTCTCTTTAAAATACTCATTGTCTATAAATACTTTTAAATAATTCATTGCCATCATTTATATTGGTAATATAATTATGTAGATATTCCATAATTTAAGTAATCAATCTTTAGAGTGGAGCATCAAAAATTGTTTCCAATTTTTCTTCATTAAAGGTAATAATGAGCATAGTACTTAAATACACATCTTTGCACACTCATCCAATTGTTTCCTTAGGACAGAAGGCTAGAAGTGGAGTTGCTGAATCAGAGCAGACATGATAAGGTCATGATTTTTATATCACAGGAAATATATAGCTCATAGATTGTTTAAACATACATAATGAGAATAATAAGTGAATACCTGATTTAAAGTAAAATATAAAATAATAAATATATCTGTATTGGAAAAACACAAAGGGAAGTATGTATCTTTATTTAACTGTAAGAGTTTACATCTATTAAACTATAGCTTAGCTGTCAACAAAACACAAACCCTCAAACTAGAATATGCTTAGGGCTCTGTCTGCTAAACTTGTGCCCCAAAAGAAACCAACTAGGTTTATTTAAGAGACTCCTTAAAGAAAGAGCTCTGTGGGCAATAAACTTGGGTGCTATGCTATAGTCAGCACTATACAATAGAAATATAATGTGCATCTTAAATGCAAGCCACACGTGTAATTTTAAATTTGCTAGTGGCCACATGGAAAAAAGGAAAGAGAAACAGGTGAAACTAATTTTAATAATACATTTTATCTGACCCAGTGTATCTAAAATATCCTTTTACCATCTGATCAAATAAAAAAAGAATTATTGAGATACTTTATGTTCTTTTTTTTGGTACCAAGTCTTCAAATTCCAGAATGTGTAAGTGTAAATATTTATAGCACATCTCAATTCAGTCTAGCTACATTCTAAGTGCTTAAAAGCCACATAGGACTGGTGGCTACCACAATGGATAGACAAGTTTTTTCTGTAAAGGGCCAGATAGTAATTATTTTAGGCTTTGCAGGCCAAGAGGCAAAATCGAGGATATTGTGTAAGTACTTAAATGGCACCTTTTGCCTGGGTGGCCCATCCAGGGTGGTGAGCAGCTTTGCACCCAAGTGCCCTCAACTGGAAACATTTTCAAGCTGAAAACAACTGGCCCAAAGGTGGACAGGGACACTGCTGACACTGTAACCTGGATTCCAGTGAGCCCCTGTCTCCTTCTGAGTACCCAGGTCATTGCCACTTGGACAGGTGGCTAGAACAGAAGAGACTCAGCAGCTGAGATTCCTAGAAAGAGATTCCACCATCCAGTGCCCTGCATTTGCCACAGCGAAGACCCCAACATGCTGGCAACCAAAGTAGGCCAGAGGGGGAACAGAGGCCCAGGGGCATGCCACAGCTTGGTCTCTGCGGCTCACTGTGCCAGCCTACCTTGGTTCTAGAATAGACTATCAAGTAAGGGAGAATTAACAAGGCCATTTGCATAGTAAAGATTCTGAGAAATCCTGTCATGAAGAAACGTGCTTCACTTCGGATAACTCAGCTTTCTCCCACACTTTTCTGGTGTGAATCCATTTTAACAAGTGATAAACACCAAGGCACACAAGTGGATATTTCTCATAACACATGGCTCTCTTTGAGAGATACTGCTCTGATCTAATTTTGTAAATCCCTGTTTGATATCAGGAAAAATTCCTCACAGTAAACCTTATTAATAATAGAACCAAATTCCTAGGTTCTTTCTCAGGCTCCCATCTTTCCTTGTTCCATTTCCCACGAACACCATGCCAGATTGCCTTTTCAACTCTCCCCTGCCTCTCCCCTCCCCACGCTGGTGTCCCTCCAAGTCTCTCCACAACTTACAAGCAAATGAGTGTGGTCTGCCCCATCTGCTTTCCTGGTCTTGCCCAAATGTTATTCCCAGCTTGAACCTAAATGTCCCAGCTTAAGCCAAAGTGAACTTAGCTTTTCCTTCTTCCTACCAGTTAAACTTGGTTCCTCTGTCAAGGACCAAGGACTTCAGATGTGCCTGCAACCCTCTCTGGCCACAAAGCCAGAAAGGTCGTCCTCGCCCCCTGATCACATACGGCCTTTAGTAAGCCTCACACATCCTCAGAGAACTCCTTCAAATACACCACCTACCCTCCCCTCTAGACAGGCACTTTCAGGATCAGGGACTAGACCTGAAACTTCATCCATAGGCCTCAGTACAGTACTTTGCAGCAAATGTTCAAAACCTGCTTGGTGAAAAAAGGAAGGAATGAAGTGCCTGGGCTCTGATGCAGGGGGATCTGGCTTGTGAGCACATTCAGGCCTCCTAAAGACACCTGAGGTGAGAATATACATTCAAGCCTTCATGGGCAGAAAAGCCAATCTAACCCTTGTCCTGATTTATCATTTTACAGCATGAGCCACATCAATGTAATGCCCCAGTGCTAGTGAATTAATTCATGGTCAAACTTCTATTTCCCTTTATGGCACACTTTATCCCTTAAGTAATTGTTCTCTGAAGACAAATTTAATATTGTAATTTTCCCATTGAAACTAGAAGCTTCGTTTTAAAAAAGCACTTTTTAGAATGAGAAAGGAACTGTCTGGGATACCTCTTACACACACACACACACACACGTGCACTCACAAGCTTCAGTAACAACAAATACAACTCTTGTTGTAAGAGTCTCTTTTCCATCTCAGCTGTACCACATGTACTGCTGAGAATGCCATTTAAGAGTCTAACCAGTGTTTCGTAAATTTTTTCAAAGCTATCAGGAAGTACAGGTACCGTAATTTCCAAAGCAAATCATGACCTCATGACCTGAAAACCCAAATGCTTTCACGGGACCATAGAGATAGAATATTTTAGATCAAGATTGTCCTAGAAAACTTGGAACCCATGCTGCGATATCAATTAAGCCAAACAGTATGAACAATAACAAAAACAAGTCTTAATAAAATCTAAAATAGCAGGGACTTCCTTAGCGGTCCAGTGGTTAAGACTTCGCCTTCCACTGAAGGGGGTGTGGGTTCAATCTCTGGTCAGGAAGCTAAGATCCCACATGCCTTGCCGCCAAAAAACCAAATCATAAAACAGAAGCAATATTGTAACAAATTCAATAAAGACTTTAAAAATGGTCCAAATCAAAAAAATCTTTTTTAAAAAATGGAAGGTTTTCACTTTGTAACTAGTGTAAGTAAATAGTGTTGGTGTATTGGGACTACAGTAACACTACTGATATATAAAAACACAGCTCCAAAACTTTAAGTAACTTTTAGACAAATGTGCAAAAGAGATTAGAAAGTATCTAGGAAACACTTGGCTGGGTTTAACTCTGATGTCATGAGCAGCAATCCTGATAAGTTTGGGAACTGGGCACACAGCGGGTGTGGTGAGTGGACTCTCTGGAAGCATCCTACTTTGCTAGCCAACAAGACTGCCAGGTGAAAAGGCAATGGAGTTTCCTCCTTTATTCAATGTGACAGAGAGTCTCCAAACAAACTTGCCTTCCAGGACCCTAAAATAATCTTCAAATAAAATGTTTCATCTAGCAACCTAAATGTCCATCAGTAGATGAATGGATAAAGAAGATGTGGTACATGTATACAATGGAATATTACTCAGCCATAAAAAAAGAATGAAATAATGCCATTTGCAGCAACATGGATGGACCTAGAGATTATCATATTAAATGAAGTAAGTCAAAGAGAGAAAGACAAATATTATATGATATCACTTATTTGTGGAATCTAAAAAAAATGATACAAATGAACTTATTTACAAAACAGAAATAGACTCACATACATAGAAGACAAATTTATGGTTACCAAATGGGATAGTGGGTGGAAAGGGGGCAGATAAATTAGGAGGTTAGGATTAACATATACACACTACTGTATACAAAATAGGTAAATAACAATGACCTACTGTATAGCACTGGGAACTATACTCAATATCTTGTAATAACCTACAGTGGAAAAGAGTCTGAAAAAGAATATATATATATATATATATATATATATATATATATATATACACACACACACACACACACATATATAACTGAATCACTTTGCTATACACTTGAAACTAACACAACGTGTAAATTAACTATACCTCAATAAGAATAAATATATTAATGTTTTGTCTAAACAACAAAACCAGAAAGCCCATTAATTTAAATTCACAGCAGTGTACAAGTTTTAAAATAAGGGACATAAGAAGATCAATGGCATTCTTTCAGAAGTTCTGTTTGGGGCCAAAATTATTCTCATTATCAAAAGCCACAGGGAGAGGCATGATGGGGGTGGGCTGGTGGGACACCAGGAATATGAGAGATGTTCTCAGTAGAAAGCATAAGAATAAGCCCAACGAGGGAAGGCAGCTGTCAACAAATTAAAGGTAGGAAAGAATGAGTATCCTAACCAGGGAGGGTTTCATTGTTTTGTTTTGGTCTTTTTAAATCACAAAAGGTGATTAACACAATCCAATTTAAGGATGGGCTAGAATTATCAGTCAAATTTGCCATTCTCTAACCACAATGGAAGAATATGAAAAATGAAGACTCACTGCCAAAAAAGTTGATAATTGTGCAGTTGTATGGAGAAGCAACATCTTGAATTTTAGTAATCAAAGATCGTGTGGCTTAGAGGGGCTGCAGGAAGAGATAACAACCAAGATAAGATTAGAGTTAAGCACTGCAAAAACCAAGCACTGAATTTTCCTCTTTCTCACATGGTCATGATATTCCCTATCCTTATATTTAATTATTATCAAAAGGTCAAGGCCACCAGCATATGATACAATATAGACATCCATATACCTCTATGCTCTTGCAAATACACATAGAGCAGGGACTTCCCTGGTGGTCCAGTGGTTAAGAATCCATCTTGCAATGCAGGGCACGCCAGTTCAATCCCTGCTCAGGGAACTAAGATCCCACACCGCAGCTACTGAGCCTGCGCACTCTGGAGCCCGTGCACCACAACTAGAGAGAATCCCGTGCACCGCAAAAAAAGATCCTGCGTGCCACCATTAAGACCAGACACAGCCAAAAATAAATTTATTAATTTTTTTAAAATTCTTTTAAAAAAAACCACACAGGGCTTCCCTGGTGGCACAGTGGTTGAGAGTCCGCCTGCCGATGCAGGGGACATGGGTTCGTGCCCCGATCCGCGAAGATCCCACATGCCACGGAGCGGCTAGGCCCGTGAACCATGGCCGCTGAGCCTGCGCGTCTGGAGCCTGTGCTCCGCAACGGGAGAGGCCACAGCAGTGAGAGGCCCACGTACCGCAAAAAAAACAAACAAACAAAAAACCACATAGAGCAAAGAGCACTGAAAACACAAACAAATGTCAAGTATCAGTCTGAAACCTCCCACTTCTCTTTGTGTCTATAATGGTATTATAAAATCAACATAAATTAGTAAAAGTTTATAGAAAAAGGATTACCACATCAACCAAATATGCACATTGATAGGAAACACATTCTAATTTCAGAAAATGTAAGACATTATAATCCAAGTATGCTTAAAATCAATGGAATATGGTAATTTTAGGCATTTCTACTTTATGCATTCAAATGGAGCTCCCTTATCATGATCCTAGGCACTCTAACTAATCATAACAAACACCCCCTAGGAAAAGTAAATCCCACCAAAAAGCATTCATAGGTCTACAGCTTTATTTCCCAAAATTAGACTACCATATTTGGCCATATTTGTTTCTGTATTTTACTCACAGATGAGATTGTACTTCCATTCCAGAAATTTACGTTTTATGTTGGGTTTTTAACCAGTTACAAAACGACCTTGAAATGCAAGTGGGGCATTTATTAGAGAAAACAGCTTTTAATTAAGGTGGAGAAGTTGGGGAAAATACCCTTATGGTCAGAGTTAAAAGGCTGCCTATCACTTCCTGCTTTTTTGTTTGTTAATTTGTTTGCATATGCCTCCACCTGCCCTGACAATTTTTTCACAAACGTCATCCTGATGTTCACTGCAGCATTACTTACTATACCAAAGCAAAACTTTATAATATTAAAACAACCTAAAGATCCAATAGCAGGAGAATGTTTACATCTGTGTGACAAAGAATGCTGTACAGTAATTTAAAATAATGTTTTCAAAGATATTTACTGGCAAACAAAATGTTCACAATATAATGTTCAATTAAAAAATATCAAGATCCAAAACTCTACATAAATAAAGTATGATCTTGATTATGCTCCACTTTAAAAATGTCTATTTATTATATTCATACACTGAAAAAAACTCTTGAAGGAAATCCTCCAACAATTCAATACATAATTTTTTCTGAGGAATGGGATTTCAGGAAATTTTAATTTTCTTATTTTTTAGTTCTCTGAGTTTCAAATTTTACACAAAAACATTACTCCTTTTTTGAGCGAATGAATTTTATAATTCATTAATAAGTTTAATAATGTGCCTAAAAAGTTAGAAATTGTAAAGGAAACACAAGTAATATAGAGTTATTAAGAAATCAAATGGATAAAATATATGAATGCATTTTGAAAGCTGAGTTACACACCTATATCATTATTTAATTTTTAATTAATAATAATAATTTCTATTGCAACTGCATAAAAATAGAAGATTAGATATTAGTTAATGTAGAGGTCTATTTGGGTTCATGAGCTAGTGTCTGAGACACTAGCAAGACAGTTTCAAGATCATAAACCTCAGACCTTTACACTCAATTATTTACAAACAAGTCGTTTTTTATCCCTGACCAAATGTTCAAGAAATTGTATAGTGCCTTAATTATTCTCTCAAAGAACTGGAATAGGAATGCAGGTATTTTGACTGGTATCCACTTAGGCTACAATGTTGCAAGAAAAACAAATCACTTCTATACATAATTCATGGAATCAGAAAATATATACTATCTATATCCATTCACTGATCTCCTTTCTTTCCCCAGTTTTATTGAGATATAACTGACAAATAACATTGTGTAAGTTTAAAGTGTACATGATGATTTGATATATTATGTGTTGTGAAATGATTACCATGATAAGGTTAGCTAACAAATCCATCACTTCACATAGTAACCACTGTGTTTGTGGAGTGTGTGTGTGCACGCACGCACATGGTGAGAACATTTTAGATCTACTCTCATAGTTAATTTCAAGTATACAATACTGTATTGTATAGTCACCATGGTGTACTTTATTTATTTGTTAGTTAGTTTGTTTGTTTATGGCTGTGTTGGGTCTTCGTTGCTGCAGGCAGGCTTTCTCTAGTTGCCGCGAGCGGGGACTACTCTTCATTGTGGTGTGCAGGCTCCTAATTGCGGTGGCTTCTCTTGCTTCAGAGCACAGACCCTAGGCGCATGGGCTCAGTAGTTGTGGCTCACAGGCTCTAGAGCACAGGCTCAGTAGTTGTGGCGCACGGGCTTAGTTGCTCCACAGCCTGTGGGATATTCCTGGACCAGGGCTCGAACCCATGTCCCCTGCATTGGCAGGCGGATTCTTAACCACTGCGTCACCAGGGAAGTCCCCATGGTGTACTTTAGATCCCCAGAAACATTATTTTTATGAATTAAAAATTGCTTTAAAAATGTTCTGTTAAATTAGGAGGTTAGGATTAACTTATACACGCTACTATATATAAAACAGATAACTAACAAGGACCTACTGTATAGGACAGGGAACTCTACTCAATATTCTGTAATAACATATATGGAAAAAGGATCTGAAAAGAATATATATATATTCAGTTATATATATATATATATCTGATTCACTTTGCTGTACACCTAAAATTAACACAACATTGTAAATCAACTATAGACCAATAAAATTTTTTTTCAAAAGTTAGGAGGACAACCAACAAAAAATAATAAAAATAAAAATGTTCTGTTTACATGGCAATTTATACCAAAAGGGAGAAAAATATGTAAGCTGTGGATTTATTTATCTTTCAGGATACATTTTAAACACTCTCTGTGAAAAATTGAACTTTTAAAGCACAAATACCAATTTAGCTACATTTTTCTTCAGAAAAAATTACCTATTAATCTCATTTTACTATATTTAATATGTATTACAGTCAGAAGGATCTATACAACAGAAAGTATCTAAATGACAAAGAAAATTTTCTTCACTGATCTATTTAGGTAATATTCTCCTGCACTTAGTAAAAGTAATCTTTTTTTTTTTTTTTTAAATTTAATTTATTTAGTTATTATTTATTTTTGGCTGCATTGGGTCTTTGTTGCTGTGCGCGGCTTTCTCTAGTTGCGGTGAGCAGGGGCTACTCTTCGTTGCAGTGCATGGGCTTCTTATTGCGGTGGCTTCTCTTGTTGTGGAGCATGGGCTCTAGGCTCGTGAGTTTCAGTAGTTGTGACAGACTCAGTAGTTGTGGCTCGTGGGCTCTAGAGCGCAGGCTCAGTAGTTGTGGTACATGGGCTTAGTTGCTCCATGGCATGTGGGATCTTCCCAGACCAGGGCTTGAACCCGTGTCTGCTGCATTGGCAGGAGGATTCTTAACCACTGCGCTACCAGGGAAGCCCCAGTAAAAGTAATCTTCCAACTATTTCTTGAGGAATTTGTCATCCACTAAATATTCTCCATAGAACTTAAGAACCTTGGGCTCACAAAGATGCCAACAAACTAGGCAGAGAAGCCATCTGGTTCTCAAAATGGATAAAATGAACAGAACACACACCTGCAGTAAGCAAACTTTCAATTAATTTGCTGTTTAAACAGCCCTCACTTAAATGAAAAAATATAATTGTAAAGAATTTAAAAGTAATATTCTTGTAGCATTTTAGTTTACAAAACACTTTTCATATAGATTATCTCAATTAATTTAATATTCCCACTTTCTTTACAAGGTAGGAATCATCATACCCATTTTCCAGATGAGGAAACGGTTAAGCCTCAGAATCCATACATTGTTAAAGGTGAATCTAGAACTTGAACTCGGGAACTTCACCTCAATGTACTGGGCATTCTGTACCATTTAACCAGATGGCATGCCATTGCATCTTCAGTGCTGTAAGACAAGGACATGGCAGGAGAACAGGAAGAAGGATGGTCTCAGCTTAAACTGGCATGCGGAAAATGAACTTGGATAATAACATTCACAGAGGAAATTACAGCTAAGGCACTAGAATCACAAGATGCTACGGTTCAACCATTTGACTGCACAATTCCAGAGACAACAGGTGAAACTTGCCAGCAAAACAAATACAAGAAGATACTTTGGCCTGGAACACAAAGACTGAGTACATATAAATGCCTTCTCCTTTGCTTGCATTGACATTGATGGCACAAGCTGCAAGTACCATTCTCAGTTGCCTAATGTTTCAGACAACAGTATTTGCTGCTCTGGGTCAGGAGAGACTACAATCCAGTTAGACCTGGTGGCCAAAAAGCAGTAGCATAAATCAAAGCACTGAGGATGTGGACTCACTTCAAAACATAAGCGATCTTATCAGAGTCAAGAGACAGAGCATAGGCAAGGTCAGAAATGGCAGGGAGGGCTATGTCTTCTACATCTTCAACGCTGGGCCCCTCGAGGTGCTAAGCAGACACCAAGAAGGAAGCCTGTGCTAGAAATCAGCAGCACGGGAGAAAGACAGGGATGCTTTGGAAACAGACTGACCTGTTCCCCAACACCCCACTCTCCACCACATCAGCACAGGGCCAAGCATACAGAGATTATAGAGGTTACATAAACTGGTTCAAATGCTTCCCTTGGATAAGTATGGGCCCATAGCTTTGCTTGTTGACATATAACATATATAACATATAGTTTCCTTGGGTGGAAGCTACAACTTACTTTATGGGCTTTATGAATGTGGCCAGATCAGACTGAGAAGTTTTCCACCTAAACTGCAAATGTACCAAGGCAGAGAAGAATGAGATTGAAGATAAAAACTTTTTCCTCCTGGTTATATATTTCTAGCTCCTAGTTGAGGGCCAAGATCAACAAATGCTAAGTCACTAAACTAGGCTCTATTAACCAAGTTTGCCACTTAGTTAAATTTTTCCCTGGGAGAATTACTAAACCACTAAAGCCTCAGTATTCTTATCTGTAAAATAAAGAGGATACCCTTATCTCGGGATGGTTGTGAAGATTAAATGAGATAATATATGTAAAGTGCTTGGCTCTTTAAACCCAAATCAGCATTTAATGGTAACTCTTACAATTGTATAATACAAAACAATGTTCATAAAATACTAACAAATTAGTATCCTAAATGAAATAGTCTAATTTTACTTTGTTTTACTTTCCAAGAAAAAAGGGCTAACTTATGCCTGGAGAAAGATGACTGCTTTAAATTAAACGCTCATCAACTAAGATAGATAGATAGATAGATAGACAGACAGACAGGTATACATACACACATAGTTAGATAGATGGTAGACAGACATCAGATATGAGAAGACAATCTAAAAGTTTAAACTAAATCTACTATGTTAGGAATAAAATGGGACTTACACCGCGGTACCCTCAAAATATACAACTCACCACTCTGTAGTGGTATAAAGATAAACATCTGTAAAAAAAAATCTTACAACTACAAAATGAAGTTTTTGTTTTATTTTCTTCAAAAACACCATATTCAAAGATGTTCTGAATTAAATTGATAAAATAAGGGTTAGTTGTGATTTGACTTCTTAGTATTTTATCATTACTGAATTAGAAGTAATTAACAGATAAATTTCCAGAAAAAAGAAACAAGATAACTTTCCCACTGCTTTGAAAGGAGTTTCACTCATTTTTAGACTCACTATTAAAACTCATTTCTAAGTGGTAATGACCAGGTAGCTTGTTACAGACCCTCACCTACCACTCCAACACACACACACTAAGAACAATTAGAAAAGCTGCACACAACACACACACGCACATACACATACACACACACAAAATAATCCATTTGAAAGCATCAGTGAGCTAACAAGGCAGCCAGGACCTTGTTAAGGTCTAAGATATCTAAGGAGTAAAGACACCTTAGAGAAGGGAAGTCAACTAGTGGGCCTGACAGCCTTTGAAGTTGTTCCACTAAAGGAATTTGCCAATTTCTAAGTAGTACAGAGCCAAGAGGCTAAGAGACCAGGCAGAAAGCAACAATTAAGAGGCTGGAAATCAGCACTGAGTTTTTGGCAGTCCCATGGGGCATGTAAGAGACCAAGGAGGAAGGGGTTATATAAACACCCAGAATTCCTGATAAGACCTTGGAAAGGCTATACTACAGAAATTAGGACAAACTGGAATAGTGTTCTCACAAACCTGAAACCTAACTTTCATCAGCTCATTCTCAGAATGGATTAGTGTAAATTACTCCACATTAATGCCTGCAAGAAAGCAAAAGTAAATCCTCTCTGAAGGAAAACACATCATGCAGAGCCTAAAATTACCTCTGATTTTTCAAACACAATGTCCACCATCCAAACAAAATTACAAGGCATGCAGGTGACCATTAGCTTACAGCTGAGTGCTTGTCAAAACTGACCCATAGAGGTCTTGTAACTCTCCAGCCTGAAATTCCCATTTTGGATGAATCAGTTCAGACTCAAGAACTAACAAGGTGCGAATGGCTAAAACCTTGTTTGTTCAATGGAAAAGGTATATTCAAGAATGTAGCTGGTCTGGCCCCAGAAGCATCTCAGCTTTACATTTTAAAAAGTAGCAAGTATCTCTCTGTGGGGAACCTTATCTGCTCTGCTACCTGAGGCAAAGCCACTGACTCAATAGGGTCCTTGATTCACAGAAATTCCCTAAATATCTGGGCCCAGTTCACTGATGGTTTGGCTAAGCTGAAACCCAGTGGTATCCATTGGGGTGCTGTGGCTAGTCAGCCTCAGTGTCAGCTATGCAGAAGAAAAAGCAGATGTAGTTGCTCCAGTCAGAGGGTAGGGCTCAGACTTTTGGGCTGGTGCCAGTGGCAGAGCTGTTTGGTCTGCCACTTGCAAAACTATACACTGTAAGATTAAAGAGACCCTTCTTTGGAAACATGAACCTGGGACCAATCCATGTCTGCTGACTGAACTGTATGGATCAGTCATGTAGATGTCCACAGGAAGGACTGTGGAATCAAGGGCTGTGGAATCAACTGGAATCAAGCTGTGCTGGAGCCTGACTCTGTTTCTAATGCGGAAGGCTACCACTGCAGGGCAGACTTGTGATGCCTGCCAAAAGTTGACCCATTTGTCTCACAATGGGAGAGGCCATGTCACAAGGGGTGCAACCCCTCCCACTCCTGGTAGATTGGCTACACCAGACATTCAAAGCCCTCTCAGGACTAGCAATGCTACCTCACCACTGTCGATACTTTTTTGGGTTACTGGTTAGCTGTTTCCAGTCACACCACTGTGGCCCTTGAAACTAATCTGTATACTCAACAATGGACTGACTGTCCAACCCTTTCTCCCTCATTCCCTCCTGGTCCATATACTTTAATAAGGCAGTTTGATCAGTGAGTGCAGGTATTCCAAGAAAGGGGTCATCCCTTCTTGGCCACTTTCTGGGTAATGATCAGGACAAAAGGGGAAGAATTACAGGGCATTATACAGATATATTTTGAAAACTGAGGATTCTGTCTTAACCAGCGCTGGTCATGATGCATTTTTCTTTCCCTAACAGCACCCCCAGGCCAGCCTAGATGACACAACCTACAGGTGGCAGCAGAGCTGAAAAGGGGGGGTCAGGGATTCAAGCTTAACTCTGGTTAAGTTTTATAAAAGTACCTTGTCCCTCTTGCACCTGACCCTTCCAGATGAGAGGTGTAGGTGCGAGTTGGGGACGACTGGAAACAAAGTGAAGTTAGAGCTTCTGAAATGGGACACCCAGTTTTGTGAATAACACTGCTATGAAAATTCTTGTACAAGTCTTTGGTGCATATACATCTATGCATCTCTAGAGGAGGAGCAACAACCCAACACCTGGGGAGGGAACACCTCAGACCCTAGAAGGTATGAGGGAGAAAAGAACATTATGATTTTTTGTCTTTTTGAATTGTCCCTGGAGCCTTCCTCCAAAGGCAAAACATCCTAGTGTGGCAGTCCAAAGCTGCTGCAAGTGCATTCTGTTTTACTTACTGCTGCATCTTTTGTGATGCACTTGATTGCTTTGACCACAGAGCAGCAAGGGAAGGCTCCAGCTCCTGCATCTTCTACACAAAGCACCTCCGGATGCTGTCCCCATCCCCATTCATTTCATGGGCAGAAAAATGCCACAAAGAAAAAGACAGATAGCTTATACGACATTAAAGTTTTAAACTTCTCTTCATCAAATGACACCTGTCAGAAAGTAGAAAGGCAAACCAGAGTAGGAGAAAATATTTCCAATACATATAACTGACAAAGGACTCGTGTCTTCATATATACTAAGATGAACAAGCTGATGTTCAATTATTTTTGATATTCAAAAATGGCAATTCACAGAGTTTAACTTAATATTTTAAAACTCCTACAGATCAATAAGACAGCTCAATTTTTTTTTAAATGGGCAAAAGGTTGAACAAGCACTTCAAAACAGAGAACAATCAAATGGTCAAGAAATACCTGAAAAAGTGTTCAACCTAATTATCAGAGAAATGAAAATGAAAACCAAAATGAGATACTGCTACACACCCACTAGAATGCTTAAAACTAAAAAGACTGATAATACCAAGTATTAGCAAGAATGTAGAGCAATTGGAATTCTTATACACTGCTAGCGGGAACATAAATTGATTTACCTATTTCGGAAAACTGTTTAGCAATAATTACTGAAGTTGAATATAAGTAAGTCCTATGAACCAACAAGTTCATTCCTGGGTATAATACTGAACAGAAATGTATACATGTATGTGCACAAAATATCTGTACAAGAATTTCCATAGACATATTATCTGTAATAGCTTCAATCTGGAAACAATCCAAGTGTTCCATCAACAGTAGATAAAGAATGGATAAAGAAACTGTTGTATACTCATCCAGTGGAATACTACAAAGAAACTGAAAAGGAATGAATCACAATACCCAAAGACATCGATGAATCTCACAGATATGATGTTGAGGGAAAGAAGTCTGACACAGAAGAGTACTTATTGCATGAGTCAATGACAAAGTTCAAAAACAGGCAAAAGCAATCCATGATGTTAGAAGTAAGGATTGTGGCTACCCATGGGTAGGAGCACTGAAGAGGAATAGACATGAGGTTAGTTTCTGGAGGGCTGATCATGTCAATGGCTTGATCTGGATGCTGCTTACAAAAATATATTCACTTTGTGAAAATTCAGGAAGCAGCGCACTTATGATTTGTGCACTTTTCTATATGTATGCTATACTTTGAAAAATATGCTTAAGTTATTGTTAAAAGAACATTCAATAATTTTTAATATTAAAGTATTAAGAAAGGAAAGAGAAATTATGAACATGAACCCTTAGCAACACAGGAGGCCTATCAGGACCAGAGGACAGAAACTGTCTTACTGGAAAGATCTTATTGATAAGGTAAGGATGTACAGCTACTACTGAGGGAAAAGAAGGTGGCTTAAATGCATAAATATTAGTTGGTGAAAATAATATTTACTAGCTTGATGAATACACTGGACATGTCAATAATAATGTCTCTCACACCCACCAAACTTTCCATGAAAATCCCTCACCCACAGTCCCTGCTGTTTGACAGCCAATTTATGGACCGGTCAGAGACCAATGGTCTTGTCTAGCCCCCAAAATGTGAACTGAGTCAATCAGATTCTCTCTCACAGAAAGACAAGCTTGAATATACTGAGTGAATGAGAGATGCTGCAGTGAGAACTGAAGCAGTAAAAGCAGAGAGAAAGGGGCCACAATATGTTGAGTCAGTATCACGAGGGGCACAGCAGCCTGAAGGAGGGGAAGCAGAAATTATGAGAAAACAGAAGCAGTAAGGAACCAAAGACGCATAAACACACTGAAAAACATGTTAGCCAGTACCAATGTCCAAAGCACAGCTAGGTCACAATAAATGAAGAGCGGTACTTGCCCTTATATTGCCCTACAATATTCCCACTGTCCCCCACCACACACAGAGGTGCCCATTATTCAAGACAACTTGAGTTCATATCTCTCTCTTGTAATCAAAAGAGCCTAAGGCAAGGGCTTCCCTGGTGGCGTGGTGGTTGAGAGTCTGCCTGCCGATGCAGGGGACACGGGTTCGTGCCCCGGTCCGGGAAGATCCCACATGCTGCGGAGCGGCTGGGCCCGTGAGCCATGGCCGCTGAGCCTGCGCGTCCAGAGCCTGTGCTCCGCAACGGGAGAGGCCACAACAGTGAGAGGCCCACTTACCGCAAAAAAAAAAAAGAGCCTAAGGCAAACAATCATGTGACAGAGACCAACTCACCCTAGAAAAGCTTAGCAACACTAGAGAAAGCAAACTGCACACTTGATTAATGAAACCTTCGTAATTGCCTTAAAATAGCATTGCCTACTGTTGGGTCTCAGAATTGATTCTGAAAGATGGAATCAGAGGAGAAAGCACTCACTCAACTCTAAACAAGACTCTTCCAGCTGCTGGAAGAGTTTGGTAAATGCACTTCAATAAAGAAAAGAAGATCCCTCAGTAACAGAGCCACCAATAATTTAATTTCTTCTAGAGTGTGGTCAAATCATGAAAATACCTCTACACCACGATCATGGTTAAAACTGATTTCAAATTTTTCTTTAGGATTTAACATGCCAGAATTTATTTAAAAGCTAATTCTACTACCTTTATGTCTTCACAACTACTGTCTCAAGCTTTCTCCTTTAAAATGATATCAAAGAAACAAAAAGATGATGACAATTACAGTAACACACATTAAAAGAGAAACACATTACAAACTATTTCCCGGATCGTTCTTTTCAGAGCTACACCTAGTACAATCTTCAGCGCCAAACAAGAGCTATGCCAAAACCCAAAAACTTCCTTATTTACAAGTGAAATAATGATGTCTGGGATTTGCTTTAAGATAGTTGAACAACAACAATAAAAAAAAGGCATGTGTGGAGAAAAACAGAGATAACAAGAAAGCAGAAAGCTGAAGATTGTTGAAGCTGGACGATGAGTATATTGGTGTTCCCTAAACTGTTCTATTTTGTCTGTGTTAAATTAAAAGTATTGTTTAAAGAGGAAGGAAGGAAAAAAACACCTAAGTGACCCTAGTAATGAAAGCAACAAGAAGAAAATCAAAAAAGAATTATATTAGAAAGGGAGTAATAAAAACACCAGCTGACAAATGTGCTATGTATGTGCTGCGCCCTGTGTGGAGAGCTTGGCATGGACTGTTGTCTCCCAACAACTGGATGATGTAGGTACTATCGTGATCCCCATCACAGGCAGGGGTCCAGGCTTAGAAAGAGAAATCGCTCATCATGTATCTGGTAAGCAGCTGAGCGGAGACTGAAACCCCCGCGGTTTAACTCCTGAACGGAACCATACACAATACTACCATCTGACCTGGAAAGTGATATTCTTAAAGTTAAAAGAAAGCAAATTCATACTGGATATGAGTGGCCTCCTATACCTATGCATCACTGACATTATCTTGTTATGACTCCTTCTGTAAAGAGTTATGATGCTCCACAGTGAGCCTTAGGCCAGGCTACTACCTCCCCATTCCCACATTTCTAACCCAGGAAACCTCCTAGCTTTCCAGCTGTCCCTCTATTTGACAGCACTAACCCTCCTGTTTACATTAGTCACACAAATGGCATGAGTTCATAAATACAGTTCGGGAAATGAATCAGGCATTGTCTACATTAAATCATAAAATGACAAAACAAAACATTTTAGGAACCTGAAAAGAATGCGAATACCAGTAACCAGGGTCCCTCAGATCCCTGGCTGTTTCCATCATCATCATTGGTCTCAGCAATGTCACAATGGTAAGTATGGGAAGAGCTAATAAAAGAAATTATGGCCTACATTTAAAAAAATGAAGCACTAAAGGGTCAATAAATTTTATTTTTAAGCATAGCTTTTCTTAAGGTTGTTTTATTTGTATCTTCTCAGATCTTATGAGAATTCTATTTTTCATTAACTTACTATACTCTGATGCTGTAACTTATACAGCCCTCCCCAACTTTCTCATTTCTTCCTTTACAGTTCAAAAAGAAAAGAAATATTATTTAATAAACACAGATCAACTCAAACTTGGTTTTTTTTCCTGCCCTCTCCCTAAAAGTATATTTGAAGCATTTTGTATTCACTATGAGGAGTTTTAAGAAAAATGATTTGAATCTTCATTTTTCGTGCAGCGTTTTTCCAGTGCTAGTAAAAAGGAAAAGTGTGAGAACATGTGCTTTCTGCATCCTTGTTCCACTTTATGATACCAATGTTTTCTCAAGTAAAAGAAAAAGGAAAACTTGCTGCTGTTTGGGTTTTTTTCCCCCCAAAATATACACACAATCATATTTGAATTCCTTGGGCAAAAATGGTAAAATATACCCTTTGGTGGAGCCAAAATAATGTATTTCTAACTTCACAATCAGCTAATATTTGAAAATTACACCAACTGAAATGTAATGAATAATTTTGGAATAATGGTTAATTTTTAGAATAATGGCCAAATATTATACAGTAACCAAACATTTACCATAGTGCTATATTGATACCTAACAAATACCGTTTCTAGTTTTGTTTCAATATTAACTAAGATTTTACTATACATAGTCTTGAATTAAGATAAACTAATTTCAGAGAGGAATTTATACCGTGATTAACTTAAAATCATTAGTCCTGTAAAATAAAGCACCCCAAATTGTACACCGATTGGATTTACAACTCATGTCTTGAAATACATGTCTTAATGATACAAATAAAAACCTATAAACTCCAACATATATAACTGTATAACAAATGTTTAATATTTAATGATGGAAGATAAACTCAATAAACATATACACATACAAACACATATCCCTTTCTTATAGGACAAATAAACAGGCATAAAAACATAAAGCTACTTTAAAATTGTGAAATTGGGATTTCAGACCTGAGTGAATCCATATTATTTGTCAATATGGTTTATTTCATTACAAAATAATCTTAAATACTAGCTTTTTCTATTCTACAAAATTAAAATTATACTGATGTAGCATGCATATTTATTGAAAAATATGGACAAGGTCAACTAAAAAGTATAATCTGCATTAAACAAACAGCAATACCAACAACTGTTTTAACAAACTACCAATATTTGCTTGCAAAAACCAGAAACATTTACTTATCATACATGCTTTAGGACTTATCATCCAATGAAAGAAAAATATCTCTATTTTTTAATTCCTGAAAGAAAGTAAAAAATTTTGTTATCACACTACAAATATTTTCCACCATTTAGTAGTGCATTTAGCGCTCACTTATTAAAACCCACAGAAAAATACTTGTCCCAATAAAAATTCATTTTTATGTACATCTGTCACATCAAAGATGGATTTTTCTATGTAGAATTCTTAACGATAAGTACAATAATATAAATAGTAAGGTTCAGTGTAGTCAAAATTAAAAGAACTATATTTTTCTAATCCATAGGTTATTTTTCTTCACTTAAATCTAAATTGGAAGAATGATTACAAAGTTCAAGTGATAAATCATTTCTTTCCTAAATTACATTTTAAAATGTTTTACAAGATTTAACAAATACTTTTATTCCATTTGCCCTTTATTTGTGTTCAATAAGCAAACACTGAAAAGGAAACACTGAGTTTGTTATTATACTTCAATTAAACAACATGAACTGGAACAAAAACCCATGACCTACACTCCCCACCCTCTACAAATATTTCAGGGCTTGCATGCAGCTCTGCCTAATTTGATAAAATGATTAAAATCTTCTGCTGGTGGACAAGTTTGGAAGGCTAAAACGACTAGCTAGAAATGAGGTGACAGGGGAAATCACATAACCCTTAATCCCTTTAAAATTAAATCAACACGTTTAATTCAGCACTAATATGACAAGTATCTACTACTTTAAACCTCCAGAACTAAGGAGATATTCCACCCACCTACCCACCCACCCCCCACCCCCACCGAGACAACTGAAATCAGGCTGAATAGACCACTTAACATTCCCAGGAAAATAAAAGTACAGATGGCTTTGTTCCTGTATGTCTCTCCTGCTAGCAGGCAAGACAGATACAACCACTTAAACAGATCAGGCTAATTGGGATGTGTATTTTCACCCTCAGAGCAAATATTTTTAAAGATCCCTTACTGAAGTAAACGAATGCCATGTAAAACTGTTTAAACATAAATCTCATTTTTCTTTGAAAATGTAATGGTCTGCAATTATATTTCTCAAGAATCGAACCTGTCCTGTAAATGGTTTTTAAGGGGAAATAAGAATAAACAAAACAGTGATTCACATACTACAACCCCAGCCCCTATTCCACCCAAATTTGAAATTTCTTGAACCTCAGTGGATTTAAATAGTCTCCTTAATAAGGCACTCTTCAAGATTATTCAATCTTTATACCTAGAGTTGGACTTTGGTCATCTCCTAAAACTCTTTAAGCCTCAGTCTTATCATACGTAAAAATGAAAGAACATTACCAGTCTCCAAGAGCTGAAGTGAGGTTCAAGTTAGATTCAATAATGGAAGATAACACTGAGCTTGGCACATAGAAGGTACTTATTACATACAAATTCCCTTCCTCCTTAAACACCTTCACCTGGAACAAAAGGTAAGCTTTTCATTTTCCATAAATGGAGCTCTTTTAGAAAGAAGTACCACCAACACACATTTTCGAGAAAATGAACATCACTTAAAAATTTCCATAACTGAACACATTTTGATTATATCACCATAACTATCCCTAAGAAATAGCTGCTATAGAAGGATGATAAGAGAGCCTTGCAATCTCCCAAGGACCTTCCAAAGTGAAATCTTGGGACACTATTGAGAAAATGGAGCAATGCAAATATTCCTTCAACCTATGCACATTTGGAAAGTGAAAAATACCTTTCTTTTTTCTTCTTAACTGGAAACAGTTTAAGATAAAATGGTCAAAGAAAGGAAGGAAGGAAGGAAGAAGGGAGGGAGGAAGGGAAGGAGGAGAGGGAGGGAGGGAGGAAAGATGGAAGGAAAGAAGAAAAAAAGGAAAAAACCTTAATTTTCTTTTGTCAACCAACTTACTTTGAATTATTATTTAGAAGAAGCAAACCAATGAATGTTTTCTTCTTATAATTTACCACAGTTAATTAGAATTTTTAAATTATTTGAAGGAGAAATAGAATTTAAACTGGCAAGAATAATTAGAGGCATTTTATAGCAAGAATTACATCAACTGTCACTGTCATTACAATGTGTCGCCCTCCAGTATGAATGATAAGAACGTCTTTGTCTCAAGCAGTCATGTTTCTATAGTTTTGCACATCTGCTGACTAGATTATCAGAATATCCACTTCAATCACCTGCTTGGCCTTAACTACTCAGATGCAGTGTTTATTACAGAGACTGATAATCTTTAAATCTTGTGAAATTGTCTTTCACATCCTGTGCACAGCAAAAAGCTCACACTCTCTGTTATAATCTTAGAAATAGGAGATGTCATTATTGGAAGATAACTCAGAAACCATCCTAGCCAAACTCTTAATTTTTATTAACACATCTGAAAACAGATTTCATTAATAGAAAAAACAGAGGAAATGTTAAGAGATTTGCCTTTAAGAAGTCACACAGAAATGGTGGAGGAAGCCCATTCTGCCTCCCTAAGTCCCGTTTCAAGCCCTAACCTTCAAGTATGTTTATGGGGTTGATGGAGACATATATGTGGAAAGTTCCAGAAGCATATTTGGAGAAGCAGACCTTGACAGGATCCCTGCTCAGCGCCTCACATCCACCCTCTACCTCACCAGTTTCACAGGTCCACCATGTCTAGGTGCCTGAGACGAAGTGAGCACATTAGCAATACAAATTAACTGAAAGAGAACCAACTGCATAAACTGTAGATTTAAGGTAAACTTATTTTTTGTTTCTTATCTTTGCAGTTTCTTCTTCATTCTTCAAACACACCCAGACAGACAGTGTTACACAAAAATATCAGTCTGCTAAGCCAACCCAAGTCACAAAAGCATGTCTAACACAAGACAAACTGACAGATTTCCCAATCCAACTCCTAATCCATTTTGGAGTGCTTGCTTCTCTACATCTCAGTTTTACTACAAACACCAAAGGTTCTGATTTCTAACCTCGAAGAGATGTATAAATGATTGAGAAATACTCATAACTTGTATGATGATAAACAGAGAAAAAAATTCTTAATAAGGGGACCTTTTTAGGACTTCCATTAGAAAGTGGCATGAAAGTCAAACTATTTGGAGGTTACATTTCTTTATAAAGTATAGTTTAAAGAAAATTGTCCTGAAGATGAGAGTCTGGATATTCTCCAAGTAGAAAAATCTTGGTTTTCATATGTTAACAGGTCAGACAACCATGTTAAGGTGCAACAGGTAACAACTCCCCACTCTCAGCTCATAACAAAAGTGGCTATCTCCTGATATTATTATAAACACAAAGAGAAAAAATTATTTGTAACTGAGTCAATGATGTATCTTCAGAATAATTTCAAGTACCCTATTTTAGTATAGACATAATAACACTTTAAAAACCTACTGGTTT
The DNA here is from genome assembly GCF_949752795.1 of Hyperoodon ampullatus. Taxonomy (NCBI): domain Eukaryota; kingdom Metazoa; phylum Chordata; class Mammalia; order Artiodactyla; family Ziphiidae; genus Hyperoodon; species Hyperoodon ampullatus. Next base: position 111,626,104 of record NC_136917.1, read on the forward strand.
TTGCTCCCATGGGCCTTGGAACACATGCCTTAAAAAAAAAAAAAAAAAAAAAAAAAAAACTCACCAATGGAAAAGAAAAAAAAAATAGATCCTGAAAAAAGTCTCTACCTATTTCCTCAAAACCCCTCCTCCTGCTCTCAGTTTAATTTCTAAAATGCCTGACTTGAAATTTAAACTTATATTTCCAGTATCTATATCTACAAAATTGGAAATCAGTTTTTCAAAGAACTCTCAACATGCCCTCAAAAACCAAAGGGAATATTTTTAAACTTTCGGATGTATAAGTGTTATACCAAGTTTAATCAGTTAAGTCTGAATGATTTATAGTGAAACCAAAGCGAAAAAAATCAAACTTCTGGTTGATCTAGTTTTAGCTCCTCTTAATTTTACACATTGTTTTATGAGCCCCCAGGGGTTGTGTAGGCATTTTACTCATCTTTCCATCGCTAGCGCCTCTCACAGCCGCCCTCGGGGATTTGCAGTAGAAGCTGTTTGGCCTGACTTACATGGAAAATTAAGCTGCTAAAAATTTTTATGCAACAACAAAGACCATCAGCCTCGTTTTTTCAAGGTGGAGATCTAGAAGCAAAGTGAGAACATTTGGGAGCATAAAATTAGTCTGCTTTAACTTTAATAAGAAATGGTGATTGAAAAAAGTACAAATTTCTCACTTGCAGGAATGGGAGGGGGGGCGGGAGTTACTAAATCTGGAGTGTTTTTTCCTCCCTAAGTGCAAAACATAGCAAAACTAATAAAATTATGACCCAGAATAAAAAGGTCACATTCATTTTCAAAGCATTCATTTAAAAGTATACAGAAGCGTTCTTTAAAAATGCCCGCATATTTACACATAGCAGGAATGTGGCTACCAAATATTAATCCTGAGGGAAACGGATACACATTTACCTTCATAATTAGACACAGCAGGCCAAATGTTAAAGTAAACTGACATAAACCACAAAGACAGATTGAAAGTGACCAACAGAAAGTGCCCGTCCGTCCTGGGAGCCCCGCTTGTGCCCTGCACAGCCATTGATCCAACATCTGCAGGCAAAAACTCCTACACTCACTAGCCGGGTGACGGAGAAACCAAACTTTTACAAATAAGTTAGTTCCGTCTTGCCAATCTACACCCAACAGGTGTCAACACACGTCGCCACACAAAGTCCTTCCGAACAAGGTGTAAAGAAGCAATGTAAGGTTAGCAAGGAAGCTGCAATGACCCGACAGCTTTCGGGGTCTCGGAAAATATAAAGCCGAGCCCCTATTCCAACGGATCACAAGGAGACGGACGACAAGGCGGGGATGGAGATGGGGAGGCGGAGGAGGGGAGCTGTCCCGCCACAGACGCCGCAGGGGAATCTCGAAATCTCGGAGGGTGGTCCCACTGTCGGATCGGGCCCTGGACCTCTGGGCTTAGAAGAACTGGGTATTGCCGCGGCCGCAGGCAGGGAGACGGGGAGGGGATGGCGCGTGGTACCTGCTTATCCAGAGCGTCCCGGGCGCCGCCCGGCCCGGCCCCGGCCCTGGGCGGCGCGAGTGCCCGCTCGCAGCTGCAGCCCTCCAGGAGGTACATGCCCGCCGGGCGGCAGCTCTGCTCGCCCTCAAAGTAGAAGAGCACATTCTGGTAGAGGGCGAACCACTTTTCGTGCCAGCGGCTCGCCTCGGTTGCCTTCTTGCTCAGGAAGCCGCGCTTGGTGCCCTCTTTGCGGGCTAGGAAGGCCAGGTACAGGGCGTGCCCCTCGTTGTAGCGCAAGCTCTTCTGCATGGTGAGGGCGCTGGGGTCTCAGCCCTGCCTCGCGGCCATCTCCCGCCGGCTCGTCCGAAGGCGCGCCCGCTCGGCTCCCGACGGCGGACGACTCCCCTTTTCCGGGCGCCGCGCACAGGGCACGCCGTCGGCCTTCCGGGCGCGGCGCGGCGCGGCGCGGGTCCGAGGGGCGCCGGGCTGTGGTCGGGGCACGTTGTCTTCCGCCACCGCCGCCCTCCCGGCCGAGCGAAGCCCCCGGAGCCCCCGACGCCCGCGTGGAGAGTGGCCCTGCGAGGGCGGCCGGCCGGCCGTTTCTTTGCCCAAAGTTGCGGGAGCCCGAGCCCCCGCGGCGGGCTGGGGCGGCGCGACGCGCCGCAGCCTGTGGAGGACTGTCCTCGGGCAACTCGCTCCGGGAGACAGAAGGTAAAACGTCACGTGGGAGATCAGCTGTAATCGGCTTGGAGACCGATTTAAAGGGCAAAGTCAGCGCGGCGGCGGTGACGGCGGCGCAGCCCGCTTAACCGCGGCGCGCGTCCCTCCCTCGCCCGCCGGCCAGGCCGCTGCCTCTGCTCCGGCCGCGAAGGGGCGGTTCGCGCAGAGGTGGAGGCGTGCGGCGACCGCACACACCCGCTCACACGCGCGCTCGATCGCACGCGCACACACACACACACACACACACATATACACACAAGTATATAGACTCACAAACACAGGCAAATGCGCACTCACAGGGTGCGCACAGTCCCAACACAAACACTTGGCGTTTGCACAATTACACACACACGCATACAAACAGGAACACACAAATACACAGTCACAGACACCACACACTCCAAAACACACAAATATATTCGCACAAATACACACGATGCAATACTTAACACAGAAAATTATGCACTCACATATATACAAATAACACAACGTGCATTCCTACACACAAAAATACAAACCCATTTACAAATACACACGTAGGCAACCACACACATGCACACACTGACACGCTCACCCAAACACATTTAGACACACAAATCATACACTCATCCACACGTTCAACCACACGCACACAATATAGACACATGCACACTTTTACACTCATACACACACCCATACAAACTGCACACAAATACACACCCATACACAACACGTTTATATTCACACATTCATGGTCATACACTCTCACAGACAAATGACCATATACAAACACATACATGAACACACACACATGAACACACAAATGCACGAACACATTCACTCAAAAGTACACATAAATAACATTCATACAGAAGCAGTCACAAACATACAAATACACATTCATGCAAATTCATACACTTCCACAAACCCACTGACACAACACACTCACCTGCCACATCCACATCCTCACACTCATCCACGACTGTGTTTCCATGGCAGTGGGTGGAGTCACAGGATGGCTTTGCATAACGGGCAACCTTGACTTTTCCAGCTGTACTTGCACAGCTGTATTTAAAACTCGAGGTGAAGGTTAACGAGTGTGACTCTCCTGTTCCCAGAAAGGTATCGGATGCTGTTGGTTCCCGGTCAATGACCGTGATTTCTCAGGATTAAGATGAAAGAGACTAAATTTTAAGCAGAGTTTTCAACCAGGAAAAAATACCCAAACAGGGAGACTTGTGGCCCCTGACAGAATCGATTCCTCAGAGGCCACGTTGTCATAGGTTCACTAGATACCCTTGCTGGGACTGGGATTCGTTTGATAAATAAATCTCACAGGTTCAGCCAGAAAACCAAGACCCCTAGTATACAATATAAGTGGAAAAGAAATGATGTGCACAGCAGCTGTGAGAGAAATCTAGTGAACACTCCAGGGAGTACCAGTGTTTGATTCTGCTATATACATTTTTTAGTCCCCTTAGTCACTTATCATAAAAATGGTTTGTCAACGTGTTTATTGTTAAAGACAAAATAATAATGATAATAATAAAATCCTTTTCTGGGCCATGAATCTGCCACAATACACCTGTCTTGTACCACTAGTTGTGAGTTCATTAACTGGTAGTCCAGGGGTTCTGCTGTAAGTTGTGTTTTTGCAGAATATTTTAACCCTGCCTCACTGAGCAGCTGAGTGTTTCCATTTTACCTCAAAAAAAATCACTATTAAAAACTATAAAATAGGGAAATTGCCGTTTGAAATTACAGTATGAGCACTGTGGTCATTTTCCTTTACATATTTTTAAATATCTAAAGGAAGTGCTTTGCAGATTTGGGTTTAACTCAGCTGGGAGCTTGCATTGTTCTTTAGAGGAGATACAAGTATAGAGACACTAAGTAAATGTGGACAAGGTTTTGAGCCAGATTCTAGATGCAGAAAAGATGGCAATTGCCTCAGGAGGCTTTTCATTGCCTTCTCTGTGATCTAAACCCCATGAGCGAGTTGACAGCAGTATTGTTGATGAGCTCCATTTTTGAGTGGAAACCATTAAGGGTGTGAATTCAGTACAAAAACAATTTTGCAATGAGTGTTTAGAACTCCTAACCACTTGTGTTTTTTCAGATGTGAAACTTTTTTTTTCCCAATAAACAATGTCTCTGGTGTTGAGGCTAATTTCAGTGCTTATTTATCCTTTCTGTCTACTCAAATATCCTTTTATTTGAACCACAAGAAGTATTCTTCTCAGCCTCTGGTCTGTCATCACTTCCTACCATGGACGGTGTTGTGGCCATCATATGCCCCCCGATAGCAAGAGAAAGGAACTCTGATTTCTTCCAAAATTTGGCTGGTGACCATTATGGGTTTTAATTATGGAAATTCACTGGGAGAACTACTTATTGATCACCTGTTTATATCCTCAACACTATATTTAAGTGATGTAGAGGATATAAGGAAAAGACTTTGCCACTGCCCCTAGGTGCCTAGTCTACTGGGAATAGGATTTAATGTTTAGGCACTTCTCACCTAACTGTTCCTCCAAGGCACAGCTGCACCACCCAGTAGGAGAGCTTATGTGCAGTAGGTATCCATGCGATTCGTAAATATTTCCCAAATTAATTTAATATTTGGTCACTGAATTATTAAAGAGGGCACACACATTAGCAAACATTAGATCATTCTGTAAGACTGTAAGAGATGGAAACAACCAAAAATTCCTGGACATTCTAGAGAAGCTATATCCAGTGACTGCCTGATGGGCATTTGCGGGCTTTTAACTTCCTTCATTCATATGGAAACTGCACCCCTGGAATGGTGCCATCTTGAAAAACAAAGGGCCAGGAGGTTATGTAAATGAGGATGCTTTTCCTCCCAGCTGATCAAACAGGCTGGCAAAAGGGACTGTGTTCCAAGTGGGTGGAAACAAGCTCTTCTATGAATTCATTATTTTTCCTTCTTGCATTTCATGGACTCTTTCCCAAAAGGGTCCGTTTAAGTTGATTTTCGAGAACAACAGTGCATTTCTCACTGATAATGATGAGAGTGTCCTCTTTGACTTTTTCTAGGCAAGTTAAGAGAAAAAAGTTAGCGATGAACTATCATATCTGGAAACCCTAATTACTACTTGTAGAGAGAGATGATTTCCAGATAATCTGACAAGAAAGGAAGGGAGGGAGAGAGGGAAGGAGGAAGGAAGGGAGGGAGGAAGGAAAGAAGGAAGGAAAAGAGAAACTTTCGTCTGAGTTGTCCAAAGCTATTAAGGTTGGAGAGGTGGAGTCGGGGAGCTCCTTCTACATGAATAGAACCTAATCCATAGCTTTTCCAGATCCATAATTCACGCATGAGAAGACATCCCAGGAGAGCTCTGTGGTCAAATACTATTCAAAGGTTAGGAGGACAGCAGGCAAGAAAGTGAAGAAGCAGCAGGCAGGCAGGGCCTGGAGAGCGTGGTATCCCAGAAGCTAAGTAAAGAAAGTGTTTAGAGAAAGAGGGAGTGATCAGCTGTATCACATGCTTCTTTAATGTTAAGTTAGACGCTAACCATTGAGTTTGGACAAGGAGGGGATTGTTGGTGATGGTGACAACCATGGTTTCAGTGGAGTGGTAGGGCTAAAAAGACTAAATGGAATGGTTCACACACGTTACATATATTACACTCAAAATCCAGGATGCAAATCCAAAACTGTTTTAGGAAAAACTCTGTCAGTCAACTTACCAGTATGGACTTGGAAGCTCAACACTCAGATCATCTCATTCTCAGCAGAGCCAGCTGTAGGCCCCTATAGGTAAGTGCCAGGAACATTCTGACAGGTCAGGTCATCACGTGCCCCAGGACCACATACACCTGAGTGAGAAGCACTGCTGAGTTTGGAGAAGATTCACTGCCACGGAAGAATGTGCTACAGGGAAAGACACCTGGTGAAACCCTGTCACGGTCACACAGCTGATAATGATAAGATTGAATCCAGCCTTATCACGGTCAACTGCTTGTCCAAATGGTCACAAAGTGGGGCTATCTGGCTGCTTCAGCAAGGAGTCTCTTTATTCTTATCTGTCCCACTAAAGACTGAGCAGATATTCTTGGTGGCTCTGTGTCATCTTGCTGGATTCAGTTTCTCCTCATGCTGTAGGTGCAGGTGCAAATGGGGTAGGGCACAGGCTGTATGCTTTTGCTTAGACTGAACTCTGAAAGTTTTGAAACCTTGGGGATAAGAAGTAGAAGAGGAGTGGGTGAGGCTGTGGGAGTGATTTGAAAACCATAAACAATTTTCTGTCTCTTAGGATCTGGAGCCTTGGATTCCCCTTTGGTGTAGAAACTATTCCTTCATAAGAAGCCCTTTAATAGGCTCTTCAGTTCAGAAATATGAAGCAAATGCCCTCTCATCATTCTGGGAGAAAACTGTGAAGGGATCTCAATGCGAGTGTTTTGGCTCAAAAGCTCAGCATTCTTTTGTAATACATGTTATTGTGTGCATAGGTACTCTAGGAAGAGATGATTCTTTTTCTTCTGGCAGAGACTGGCTTGATACAGGAATAAAAGCACTACTCTCCTCTCCTGGCATGGAGAGGACTCTATTTCCCAGCCCTTCTTACCATATAAATGGGTTTTGGCCTAAGGGATGTGGGCAGATGTGATGGGCACCTCCTTCTAGGTCTGGTCAGGATCATCTCTGCTCTCTCTTCTCCTTGGTAAGAGTAAAGACACATATTGAAGTCAACAGGGCCACAAGATAGAAGAAGCCACAGTCCCTGAGTCACTGCATGGCTTCGAGCTGCCAGGAACAGCCCAACCCATGTGACATTGTGACATAAGCAAAACATAAACTTTTGTTTTATCAAACCACAGAGATACTAGGTTTGTTGTTACAACTAGTGTTAATTGCCCTGACTGATACATTTCTCTGTGGATTTAAAGTTCATTATACTATAAACTGTTCTTTGTACTTTTTAAAAACAGGCTTATTGTGGTATAAATGACCTACAATAACTGCACATATTTAGAGAATACTATTTGATAAATGTTGACATACTTGTATATCCATGAACCCATAGCGACAAACATTTCTATCACTCCCAATAGTCTCCTCATTCCCCTTTGAAATTCTTTCCTTCCCACCCCTCCTTCCCCTTCACCCCCATGCAAACACTGGTCTACTTTGTCACTGTTAGTTTGCATTTTTTAGAATTTTATAAAATGGACTCATACAGTATGTAGTCTTTTGTCTGGCGTCTTTCACTCAGCATAGTGGTATTGAGATTCATCCGTTTTGATGAGCTTATCAATAGTTTATTCCTTTTCATTTCTGAGTAGTATTCTGTTGTATAAGTTCATCCATTTGCCTGTTGATGGACATTTGAGCTGTCCTTTGGATTAACCTAAGAACACTAAGATTTTCTCCTGTATTTTCTTTCAGAAGTTTTCTGTTGTTAGCTCTTATATTTAGATCCATGATCCAAAGGTATGAGGTATAAATTGAGGTTCGTATTTTTGCATATGGCTATCCAACTGTTCCAGCACCATTTGTTGAAAAGATTATTCTTCTCCTACGGAATTACCTTGGCACCCTTGTCAAAAATCAATTGGCTACACATGTGTGGGTCTATTCCTGGACTGTATTCTGTTCCTTTGATGTGTGTCTTTATATATATATATATACACAAATTTACATTGATATATAACTTTACACCAACTTCACACTGCCTTGATGAACTTTTTAAAAAGTCTTAAAAAATCAATAGTATAAGACATTAAACTGCATCTCCTTCTTTAAAATTGTTTTAGCTATTTTAAGTCTTGCAATTCCATACAAAGTTTAGATTCAGATCACAAATTTCTGAAAAATAATTGCTGGGGTTTACATTGGGATTGGATTGAATTGATAAGTCAATTTGGAGAGAATTGACATCTTAACAATATTGAGCCCTCCAATCCATAAGCATGGTGTATCTCCCCATTTTAGGTCTTCTTTAATTTCTCTCAGCAGTGTTTTATAGTCTTCCGTGTATAGGTCTTGCACAACTGTTGTCTAATTTATTCTAAGTATATCATATTTTTTGATGCAATAGTGTCTTAGCTCAGGCTGCTCTAACAAAATACCATAAACTGGGTGGCTTGTCAGCAACAGAAATTTCTCACATCCCAGAAGCTAAAAGTCCAAGATCATGGTGCTAACATGGTTGGGTCCAGTGAGAGTCCTCTTCCTGGTTGCAGACAGTGGACTTCTCGTATCCTCATAGGGTAAAGAGAGAGAGCTTTGGTCCCTTCATTGTCTTATAAGGGCACCAATTTCATTCATGAGGGCTCTACCCTCATGGTCTAATTACCTACCAAAGGCCCCAACTGCTATTATCATCACATTGGAGATTAGATTTCAATATATGAATGGGGGATGAGGGTGGACACAAACAGTCAACAACAAATAGTAAATGGTATGTTTTAATTTATTTTCTGGTTGCTCACTGACAGTATATAGGTATAAAATTTAGTTTGACATTGATCTTGTACCCTGAAACCTTACTATATTCACTCATAAGTTCTTATAACCTTTTCTTTTTTTTTTTTTTAATATTTATTTATTTATTTATGGCTGTGTTGGGTCTTCGTTTCTGTGCATGGGCTTTCTCTAGTTGTGGCAGGCGGGGGCTATGCTTCATCGCGGTGCCCAGGCCTCTCACTATCGCGGCCTCTGTTGTTGCGGAGCACAGGCTGCAGACGCGCAGGCTCAGTAATTGTGGCTCATGGGCCCAGTTGCTCTGCGGCATGTGGGATCTTCCCAGACCAGGGCTCGAACCCATGTCCCCTGCGTTGGCAGGCAGATTCTCAACCACTGCGCCACCAGGGAAGCCCCTTATAACCTTTTCATAGACTTGTTTAAGATTTGCTACATAGACAATCATGTCATCTGTTAATAAAAATGCTTTTATTTCTTCCTTTCATATCAGTATGTCTTTTATTTCTACTTCTTGCCTTTTGCTATGGCTAAGACCTCTAGAAAAAATGTTAAATAGAAGAGGTGAGAATGTACATCCTTGCTTTTTCCTTATCTCAGGAGGAAAGGATTCACCAGGTATGATGTTGTCTGTAGGTTTTTCATAGATGCCCTTAATCAGGTTGAAGAAGTTCCCAGCTATTCCTGGTTTGCAGAGTTGTTGTTTTTTTTTAATCATGATTGGATATTGAATTTTGGCAGATGCTTTTTCTTATGTTCATATGGTTTTACTTTTTAAATCATTCAATATGGTGAAGCAATAGTTTTAAGTAATAGTGTTAAATAGACCTTGCATTCCTAGGATAAGCTCTACTTCATCATGATGTATCGTCTACTGTTAATCCCATACAGTGCATCTTTCATCTCAAACATTAGATTTTTCTTCTCTAAAAGTTTGATTGGGTCTTTTTGTCTTCCATTTTCCTTTTCATCACACTCATGCTTTCTTTTACCTTATCAAACATATGGGGTATATTTATAATAGCTGTTCCATCAATTCTGTCATTTATGTCATTTCTGGGTCTGCTCTTATTAATTACATTTTCTCTTTCCTATGAGCCACATTTTCCTGAGTCTGCCATTTTTGGTTAGATGCCAGACACTGTGAACTTTACATTTTCAGTTCTGTTGTTCTCACTGTGTTTGTTTGTTTGTTGTAATATACTCTTTTAAATATTTTTGACTTTGTTCTGGAACTCAGTTAAGTAACTTGAAAATAGTTTGATCCATAGAAGACTTATATTTAAGCTTTTTTAAGGAGGTTCAGAACAGCCTTTCATCTAAGTTAGTTTGGCCCACCCAGTTGAGGACTCTACTTCATATTCCTTGTCTTAGGTGATATTTCTATTCTGACTACTAGGAAGTAGTGTGAACTCTGGAGACTTTTCCTCTTGCTTCTCTCTGGACTTTTTTTTCTGGCCTTAGTCATTTTCTCACACACATGAGCTGATCTGAACTCAGCTAAAGACTGGAGGAGAACCTTCTGTGGATTTGGAGCTCTCTCTTTATGCAGCTCTCTCCTCTCCAGCAACCTGTCCTGTGTATTCTAGCCACTGGCTTCCCTGAACTCTAAATCTTGTCTCTTCAGCTTAGTGAGGCCACCAGGCCTTCTCTGGGTTCTGCCTTTCAGGGCCACAGCCTGGCAACTCTCTCCAGGATGGCGGGGGAGTGGGGAGGAGGTGGCACTTGTAGGGCTCATCTCGCTTGTCTCCCTTACTCAAGGATCACAGTCCCTTCCTGCATATTGTCCTGTGTCTGGAAACCACTCCTTCATCTATTTTGTCCTAGACTGTGGTTGTTTAAGGCAGGAGGTAGAAGTTCTGTCTTCATTCTTGAGAAGTTATTTGGCAGTTGCTCATAGGTGATGAAGAATTCATGTTGCTAGGATATCTACAAAGTAAAAGACAGGTAGGAGCTTCAACCCACATGTAGGAGAGACTGAAGAGGAGCTGCACCAAGCTCGGCAGAGCCTCACTGTCGTTTGGACCATTGATGTCCTCCCTACCCGAGGTGTGTTATTTAACACCAAAGACCACAGATGGCTCGTATTGGACTATTAAGTCCCATTAGAGCCTTAAAATAAGCCCTCATGGTAGGGCATGTGTTTTCTCCAAATGAGAGTGATTCTTCCTTTCATAAAATCATCCTGAGAGGAGGTTGATTCTAGGACAAGTGAGAACTGAAGAGGAAAGGTTTGTGTCAAAGGGAGAGAGAAACTTTTTCTCCAGCAGGGAACTCCTAAGTTAGTCTCCATGTTAATATCTACGTTCTCTGTTTTGTCGGAACCCTGTATTCTCTGTTCTGAGGGAAATGAAAGAAAGGAACAATTCCATCATTGAGATGGGGTGGTAAAGGTGAGTGGTGCTTCCCCTTACCAATCTCATTTCCCACTGGCCTGGGGGTGGGCAGCGGCCCATAGTTGCATGGAGGTGATTCCAGCTTCAAGGAGACACTAGACAAAGGTCCCTGGGGCTGGCAACTGAATGAGGAGGCTGGTGCAGGAGACCATATGCAGATCTTTTGGTGAACCCTCATAAGGAAGCACCCCAGTGGCCTCTTAGCAATTATTGAGATATAATTGACATATAACATTATATTAGTTGCAGGTGTACAACGTCATGATTTGATATATGTACATATTGCAAAGAAAACATTTTGAGATGGCAACGTTTCTACAGTCAACCGATGGGGGTATGAAAGCATGATAATCAGTCTAGATATTAACAGACATGTTTCCTATTTACCCTCCCTAACTGTTGGTGTCTAGATATACACAAAGAGATGTGTAGGGTTGGTGGTTTTCAACCCTAGCTGCACATTAAGGTCATGGGAGCTTTTAAAAAAGACCAGTGACTCTGTCCACCCCCAGAAATTCTAATTCAGATTACTCTGGGGTATAACTCAGGCATCTGCATTTTCAAAAGTTTCCAAGTAATCTGAATGGTTAGCTAGGGTTAAGAAGCACTGCCCTAGGCCTTTGAGGCATATATGCCTGTACAAAACCATTCATCTCACCTGGGCCTGCACAGTAAAACCGCTTGTCTTCTTCCTCTTCATTTTCTTTCTTACTCTGCCAGGATCCACTGCAGGCTGCCTGGTGACTACTGCTCCTCTCACACCCTCTCACTACTCTTCTTTGTCTATTTTTCCTCAATCTGTCTTATACTGGGTTATTTCACCTATATCCACAGCACTGTGCCCTTAAAAGACTAACCTCACCCAGCCATGAACAGCCAATCAGAGAGCTGCTTTCCTTCTGGGTGTCAGCCTCCATAGCCAGTCAGGGAGCTACTTTGCTTCTACATAGCAGCCTGGTCAATCATAGCACACATTGGCTGTGAGTTTCAGAGCCTTGCTTCTCCCCTGAAATCTGGTCTTCACAGGGTTACCACCTTGTCGCAGGTTGCCCAGGACTTCCCGGTTTTCACATTGAAAGTTCTCCATCCTTGGAAACCCCCCAGTCCCCAAAAACAAATGAGATGACTGACCTCCCTAATCCTGGAGCCACTGCATGACTTCTTTGTTCCCAAGAGCTGTTTGTTTTTTAAGGCCATTGAAGGTTCAAGTCCATCTGAGTACTTGAGGGTGGAAGTGGCAAGTTACCAATGACCTAAGACTTACTATCCTGGAGCTTATTATCAAATCTTTATGCAGTTAAATTTCCATAGTTTATTTCAAATGGTAAAATTATCATGTTCAGTAAATGTGTCAGAGTCAAAAACACACATAGAGTAGCATATGTTTGCCTGAGGCAAAGAAAATGAGATTCTGAACTGCTAGTCTTAGTTCTCAAGTAGTATGGGAAGATAATTTTATAATGTGGATTATTATTATTTGTGCGGACTTGGGTAAAAATTATTTTTAAATGTATACAAAGGGGCTTCCCTGGTGGTGCAGTGGTTGAGAGTCCGCCTGCCGATGCAGGGGATGCGGGTTCGTGCCCCAGTCTGGGAAGATCTCACATGCCGTGGAGCGGCTGGGCCCATGAGCCATGGCCACTGAGCCTGCGCATCCGGAGCCTGTGCTCCGCAACGGGAGAGGCCACAGCAGTGAGAGGCCCGTGTACCGCAAAAAAAAAAAAAAAAAAAAAAAAAAATGTATACTAAGAATAACAACAGGTGCGTACTTTATATTTGGAAAAGGCATTTACTTACCAACCACTAGCAAAGCATGTGCTCTGAACTGATTTTCCAGTGCCAGAGGTGGACTTTGGTGCTCCATCCACATTCCTAGGGGCCAAGAATAGACATCTGGACCGAGGAATGCTGTGAGGGGCAGAGTGATGCTCACACAAAACCTAGAAGTGGCGGTATGCAGAGACAGCATGGGCCTCTGAAGGCCACTTAAGAAAGAGAAATTCCGCCATCTGTGAGTCATCACTTTGAGTTTATTATTACTATATCCCTGTGCATTTATTAAAAATGCATATACTCTCAGTAGGGGCACACACCTTTATGTGAATGCATTTATCAACTCGTATGCCTTCCTAACAGGATAAATAGAGCAGCCCGAAAGCCCTGGATCAAAAGGAGGAAAAATTGGAGGGAGGGAGGGGAAGAGAGGTGGAGTGTGACATTGAATTCTAGGCAAAATATATAGTTAAAAGAATTGGGGGGAGGGATATGGGGAGATCTTATATCATCCAGGATCCAGTAAGGAAAATTTGAATATTTTAAATAGAATTTAATTCAGGGATAGAAGACCAAAGGAGTCAAATGGGGTTCAGGGTGGAAACTCCGAGACTAAGAACTGCAGGAAGTCAGTACAACTTCTGGGCTGTAGAGACAAAGGGAGAAGATGAACTCCTGGGCACCTGGAGTACCTGGCAGAAGCTGGAATCCTGTGGGCTTGTCTGGCAGGAGCTGAAGCCATGGAAGAGACTCAGCTATTGCTGCAGACACTAGCCAAGGCAGAGATGGAGGAGAGAGAGAAAGAACTTGTTTACTCTCTCCTGCCTTCAAACTCACCAGTGTCCCTTGTTGGCTGAACTCACCCTGAGCCTGGCAGACAGATGCAGAGCAGGGTGAGGGCAAGAAGTGAATGTGAGAGCAAGAAGGCCCAAGACTGGCAAATGCCCGAAAAATATCTACCTCTCTGCTTCATGAGCACACCAGTGGCATGCTCTTAGCACTGGGTACTCCAGCCCTAGATTTCAAAACATACAACCTTGAAGGCAGCTCTCCAAAACTCCCAACCCTATTCTCCCAAACTAGAAATAAGTTTATTCTGTAACCAGCTGAATGGCCTCTGTGACCCAGATCATCAAGAGGTCAACTCAGGGCTTCCCTGGTGGCACAGTGGTTGAGAGTCCGCCTGCCGATGCAGGGGACACGGGTTCGTGCCCCGGTCCGGGAAGATCCCACATGCCGCGGAGCGGCTGGGCCTGTGAGCCATGGCTGCTGAGCCTGCGCGTCCGGAGCCTGAGCCCTGCAACGGGAGAGGCCACAACAGTGAGAGGCCTGCGTACCGCAAAAAAAAAAAAGAGGTCAACTCAATAAACATTTAGCAACTTCTTACATGTTTTGGTGGTGATGGTGGAAACAAATAGGAATAAGACTCTAGAACCTCCAATAGTTTCCCATTTTAAACGAGAGGGCAAGCAAATACACAACTATTTATAATGCAAGACAAGACAAAAGGCCAAAATGAGTTTTCCCTGTGGCCATCAGAAAAACAGGGTGACTGAGCTAGATGATTAATAAAAAGAGAGCCAAATCATAGTTCATAGTTTGTATTTTCCAGGCTGGTGAGTTACGGTAAGACTGAGTACAGGAGAGACTTGCTGAAACTGATTAGGTGAAATTCTTTAGCACAAGTCCACATCAGATTCCCTGACTCAAATGCCATCTCTCACTAGATAAAGCCCAAGTTTCTCCCCTTGGCACAGAGGGTCCTCTGTGACCTGGTCTTGATTCCTGGTTTGTCTCATCTCCTACCACTTCAAATATTAATCTCCAGGAACTTTAAAATTCAAATTTTAATCTTCAGGCACTTCAAATATTAATCTCCAGTAACTCCATATTTCTGGTAGATCTCAGCTTTTACGAAGTTCAACAGTGCTTGTCGAATAAGTGACTGTTTCATGCCTCTAGCTTTTTATTTGCTTCTGTAAGAGCAGCCTTCTTTCTTCACCTGACAAGTGTCTGCTTATCCTGCAAGACATGGCTTGTTTATTTTTCCCCAGTGGAGGCTTCACTGAACCTCCAGCTGGATTTAGTCTTCTTTCCATGTGCTCTAGTTGCATTATCTCTCTTTTAGCATTTACCACAGTTTGGGAATTATCTGTTTACATGTCTGTCTCTGATACTGGACGGTTAGATCCTTGAGGCCAGGGACCCTGTCTTACTCATTTCTGGGCCTCAACAGAGGTCCCAATCCTGGGCATTGTAAAGGCTCATCTGCACTGAACCTAGCTATGACCAACATTAGTAATTGCTACCCAAATCCTTCTCCACTTCTCTTCCCTAACAGTACCCTAAAAGTAAGAGTATTTCCAGGAGTGGGGCTCTAATCTGCTCAAGCCACCAGCATGTTCCACCTCTCCCACTCAGAGTGATCGATCTAAGCCAGTGCAATCAGAGTGAATTGAAATTCTAGGGCAAAGACTAAGGCTTTCTCTTTGCTTAGATGTGGATGAGAGCCAAGGAGCCTCTGGAACATCGGCCGTCATCTTGCAACCATGAGGAGAGACAGCCTTAGGGTGGGATCAGTGCTGCGGAAGACAAAATGGAAAGACATGTTTGAAAAGGGTTCAGGGAGTGGGAGGATCGATGACATTGTTGAACCTCTGGATCCAACCAGCACTGAAGTCTGCATTCTCAGTTTGGTTCTCTGTCATGTGCCATATAACGAGGTTGGTGTGATACACTAGGAAAAGATTAGTATCTCTAGAGTTAAGCACACAATCAGGAAACAGTAAAGGGCAGCGTCGAAGAAACTACATGACTCTCCAATCACTAGTCCAGCCCTTTATGGGTACTTCATTTTATTTTCTTCTTCATACTGCAGTTGTTTGTGTTCTTGTCCAGTTCTTTCCTCATAGTGCAAATTTCCCCAGGACAGGGCCTCAGCTGTTCTCATCTTTGACACCCCTGGAACCAGTACAGCTGGTCCCATGGGCTCAGGCTGAGTGGCTCAATACAGCTGAAGTGGCAACTGGGCTTATATGGATAAGACCTGCTGGTACGCTGGCAGTGGGAACCACCCCTGTGCTTTCTCCAACCATGTGCCCTACCCCTTCTATTCTACAGAATTCAGTGCAGCTCACACCCCAGATTAGGCTCGGGGGAGGACCACCTTCCCTCTTTTCTGCCCTCTCAGACTGATAACTCCCATCTGTGCTGAAGACATTTTTTGAAGTGGAAATCAGGCCACTCAAACTGAGAAACTGGAGTTTCCTAGTAGGGAAAACAGGGGGGAATGTGTGAAGGAGGGACAGTCCTGGTCCCCCAGGAGGGTTATACTCACTGCTCAATTGCTACCCCATCTGAGTCAGGGCAGTTGGACTACTTCCAAGGGAAGAACTCAGAGAAGGGAGTGTACACTTCTGCCCCACATCCCAGGCCCAGACCCTTGTTCAGATTTGTCACATGGTAGGACTTGCCCTGACAGTGGCAATCCCGGCTGTGGGGCGCCCTGGCTCTTAGGAAGGAGTCTCTGATGCTTTCTCTGGCTTTTCATACTGCAACCCCACCTACCCCACAAAATGAGGGCATCCCTGCCCAAGAGGTGAAAATCTACTGAGCAAGCCTCTGCATCCCACAAAGGAGGTCTCCTCTCTAGATTTAGAAATTACTGAAAAACAATGAGGCTTCAATGGAAAAGTAGGGACTCTAGATAGTAATGTAAGACCCAGAGCCTGGTGGAGACACACACATGCACACGCACACACACACACACACACACACACTTGATTTCATGTAGAGAAAACAGGTACTGGAGTTTGAGGAGGGCGGAAATAAAGAGAAGAGAGTGATGAGGAGCAGGGTGAGCCTTTAGCACTCTGGAAGTGAGACTTGCAAGCCTCAGTCAAGGGCATCTCTACCCAGCTGCTTTGACCACTGTGGCTACCTCTCTCCATTCTTTTGAACTAAACATACTGGATTCCTTTGGGTAGTAGAGTCATTTTCACAATGTTGATTCTTCCAATCCAAGAACATGGTACATCTCTCCATCTGTTGGTATCATCTTTAATTTCTTTCATCAGTGTCTTATAGTTTTCTGCATACAGGTCTTTTGTCTCCCTAGGTAGGTTTATTCCTGGGTATTTTATTCTTTTTGTTGCAATGGTAAATGGGAGTGTTTCCTTAATTTCTCTTTCTGATTTTTCATCATTAGTGTATAGGAATGCAAGAGATTTCTGTGCATTAATTTTGTATCCTGCTACTTTACCAAATTCATTGATTAGCTCTAGTAGTTTTCTGGTAGCATCTTTAGGATTCTCTGGGTATAGTAGCATATCATCTGCAAACAGTGACAGTTTTACTTCTTTTCTGATTTGGATTCCTTTTCTTTTTCTTCTCTGATTGCTGTGGCTAAAACTTCCAAAACTATGTTGAATAATAGTGGTGAGAGTGGGCACCCTTGTCTTGTTCCTGATCTTAGGGGAAATGGTTTCCGTTTTTCACCATTGAGAATGATGCTGGCTGTGGGTTTGTCATATATGGCCTTTATTATGTTGAGGTAAGTTCCCTCTATGCCTACTTTCTGGAGGGTTTTTATCATAAATGGGTGTTGAATTTTGTCAAAAGCTTTTTCTGCATCTATTGAGATTATCAACTGACAAAGGATTAATCTCCAAAATATACAAGCAGCTCATGCAGCTCAATATCAAAAAAACAAACAACCCAATCCAAAAATGGGCAGAAGACCTAAAGAGACATTTCTCCAAAGAAGATATACAGATTGCCAACAAACACATGAAAGGATACTCAGCATCACTAATAATTAGAGAAATGCAAATCAAAACCACAATGAGGTATCACCTCACACCGGTCAGAATGGTCATCATCAAAAAATCTAGAAACAGTAAATGCTGGAGAGGATGTGGAGAAAAGGGAATCCTCTTGCACTGTTGGTGGGAATGTAAATTGATATAGCCACTATGGAGAACAGTATGGAGGTTCCTTAAAAAACTAAAAATAGAACTACTATATGACCCAGCAATCCCACTACTGGGCATATACCCTGAGAAAACCATAATTCAAAAAGAGCCATGTAGCAAAATGTTCATTGAAGCATTATTTACAATAGCCAGGACATGGAAGCAACTTAAGTGTCCATTGACAGATGAATGGATAAAGAAGATGTGGCACATATATACAATGGAATATTACTCAGCCATAAAAAGAAACAAATTTGAGTTATTTGTAGTGAGGTGGATGGACCTAGAGACTGTCATACAGAGTGAAGTAAGTCAGAAAGAGAAAAACAAATACCGTATGGTAACACATATATGTTGAATCTAAAAAAAAAAAAAAAAGGTTCTGAAGAACCTAGGGGCAAGACAGGAATAAAGATGCAGATGTAGAGAATGGACTTGAGGACACGGGAAGGGGGAAGGGTAAACTGGGACGAAGTGAGAGAGTGGCGTGGACATATATACACTACCAAATGTAAAATAGCTAGCTAGTGGGAAGCAGCCGCATAGCACAGGGAGATCAGCTCGGTGCTTTGTGACCACCTAGAGGGGTGAGATAGGGAGGGTGAGAGGGAGATGCAAGAGGGAGGGGATATGGGGATATATGTATATGTATAGCTGATTCACTTTGTTATACAGCAGAAACTAACACACCATTGTAAAGCAAATATACTCCAATAAAGATGTTTAAAAAAAATAAAATAAAAAATTAGCATACTGGAGATTCCTGCTGTGCAGATAACCCTGCTCAGGTGAGTCATTTAGTCCTAGCTGGCATTTTCCTGCAAAGTAAGTTTTCATCTGAAAAAGCCCAGGGGCATGGTAGTGTCACAGGTAATAGTAATAGCAGCAAACACACTTACTATGTGCTCGGTGTCAGTCCATGTCTTTTTCATAAATTAACTCACTTAATCCTCACCACAACATTTTTTTTTTTTTTTTTTTTTTTTTTGTGGTACGCGGGCCTCTCACTGTTGTGGCCTCTCCCGTTGCAGAGCACAGGCTCCGGACGCACAGGCTCAGCGGCCATGGCTCACGGGCCCAGCTGCTCCACGGCATGTGGGATCTTCCCGGACCGGGGCACGAACCCATGTCCCCTGCATCGGCAGGAGGACTCTCAACCACTGCGCCACCAGGGAAGCCCCTCACCACAACATTTTGACCTGCATTTTATTATCACGACTATTTTACAATGAAGAAATTTAGGCACAGAGAGGTTGAGTAACTTACCCAAGGACACAGAGCTCATGAATCATACAGAATTTGAACTCAGGCAGTCTGACTCTATGGACTTGTCCATATTTGTAAAAGGGACATTACATCTCCTGTTCCCATACTAGTCAAATGAGGCTTATCTAGTCTTGTTCTAATAGTATTTCTCTTCATGTGTAACAGAACCCACTCTAGGTTCTTTAATCAAAATAGGATTTTAATAAAGAGGTTTAAAGAATCCTGGTAAAAGAATGAGGCTTCAAAGTTTGGGGCATGGAGCCAGAAACAATAGCTCGGGACCTCCCAGGACTGCCTCAAGGTGAGACATGCCACATCTGGTGCTGGTATCGCAGGTGTCGTCCACAGGGCACCACCACTGCCACTCTGTTCCTGGAAGGGCAGAGTCACTTGGTCACTCTCCGCCACTCTTAGCAGCTGCTTCCTCATGATCTTCTCCTTACCTGAAGTCATGGGTAGGTATGTCTAACTGGCGGAGCCGAGGTCACATGCCAGTGCTGTCAGGGAAGTGGAAAATTGAGTTCTGATTTCTACTTTGGGGAGACGAAACTCATAACCTGGGTTTGAAAAAGATGCTGGGTATATGAATGTTCGTGCCAGCATCATTCGTGATAGCCCGATACTGGAAACAACCCAACTGCCCTTCGCTATCAGAACAGATATACAAACTGAGGTATATTCATACAGTGGAATAATATACAGCAGTGAAATGATGAAGTATGGCTACAAGAAACAGCATGGATAATTCTCACAAAATTTCTCATTATGTTGAGAAAAAAGCCTAACACTAAAGAGTATGTAGTATATTATCCCATTTATGTGTTAGTTAAAGAGCAGGCAAAACTAATGTATGGTGATAGAAATCAGAATAGTGGTGACCTTTGGGAAATTATTAACTGGGTGGGTATATGAGAGAGCCTTCTAGGGTGATGGCAGTTTTCTAAATTGTGATGTAGTTGCCGGTTACACAGTTTTTTCATGTTATAAAAATTTAAAGAGCTGTATGCTTTGATGTGTGCACTTTTCTATATGTGCATTATATTTCAACAAAAATGTTTACTTAAAAATACATGGTTGGGGGCTTCCCTGGTGGCGCAGTGGTTGAGAATCTGCCTGCCAATGCAGGGGACATGGGTTCGAGCCCTGGTCTGGAAAGATCTCACATGACCCGGAGCAACTAGGCCCGTGAGCCACAACTACTGAGCCTGCGCGTCTGGAGCCTGTGCTCCGCAACAAGAGAGGCCGCGACAGTGAGAGGCCTGTGCAATGCGATGAAGAGTGGCCCCCACTCACTGCAACTAGTGAAAGCCCTCGCATAGAAACGAAGACCCACACAGCCAAAAATTAAAAAAAAAAAAAAAAAATGTTGGGCAGCTACACACATGATAAATATCAGCAATTGTCCTGTTCCACCCTCTGTTAAGTGTTTGAGCAAATGAATCATTTTGTTTGCATCCATCTCCTGTTCAGAAACTTCAGTAGTTCCTTGTAGACTGGAGAATAATATCTAAGTTCCTTAAACTGCCCTGCGAGGGTCTTTCTAGTCCAATCTGTGTCCAGCACACTGTACTCACCTGCCCTCACCCCTAGGGTTGGCCCTGCTCTCACCTGGAAAAGTCCACCATCTGGGAAAACTGGGAAATCTGATCTCTTCTGCAGGCCAACTAAGCCCCACCTCTGCCCTGAGGCCCCTACTCTAACCCTATACTCCCTTAGCCTCCTCTGAACTCCCATGGCAATTAGAATTGGTAAGATGTAGTTGACGACCAATATGTATTGCAGGCAACATCTCTTGAAATATTACTTTTTTGGGGGTCAATAACTCCCATTTTATAATTTATCTTACTAGTCAGATTGTGGGCTTTTTGAAGAGCGATCATAGCTGATAATAGATCTAATTTCCCTGCAAGGTATTGCACAGGGACCCGCCCAGGCAGACAGTGTTTGGTAACTTGTAGACACACGGATTCTGATGGAAAAAAAACCCTCGTGTTCAAGGTTCAATGTTCAAATCCCAAATCTGCCACTTGCTGGCTAAGTGAATAAGCCAAGGGAATTAACCGCTCAGGACCCCAGGATGTCCTTTAAAGGGTAGTTAATGACCATTTACATTGCTTAGCCTGGCATACTAAGTACATTATGCATATTAGCTATAGTTAATCTTTTCATTCTTGTTTTTAACTCTAGGGCACCTTTAAAAGTTCGCCTGAAGCCATAGGTCTCAGAACATAAAGAAGGTGAGGCACCTGACTTCGGCCATCGGAGAGGAGTTTTGCTAGGGAAAGGTTCAAATGAGAAGAAAGGTGGCTTGAAAGAGCCCATGTTCACATCTCTCCTGTGGGTTCCAGGCTGTATATTGAACAATAGTATAAATATGACCCTGCCTTTCACCTTTCAGAATTTATATAGGAACTCAATTGTCCAAATAGTCCTAGCCTGTAAAGGCTGCTTTATTGTTTATTTTTTTTGGCCGCATGTCACAGCATGTGGACTGACCAGGGATTGAAGCCGCGCCCCCTACATTGGAAGCATGGAGTCTTAACCACTGGACTGCCAGGGAAGTCCCCAGTTGTCCAAATAACAACAGAATTTATAGGGTGTGGTTTACCTTAGGTTTTACTTTTTTCCAGGCTTAGCTGTGGCCGATCCACAGCAGCATGAAACTTAAAAGGCTCTTTTAACAGAAGATAGATGTCACCACTGAAGCCATTTTTTTAAATGATCAATGGACATAATCCAATTTTTAGCAGAAACCAGAGCATATGTAATTTGAACTAAGGAAGACAGACCTGGATGAGACACAACAGTGAGGATCTGGGGGGCAAGAAGCAAGATAGAGAAGCTCCCTGACAATGTTATCTGAGAAAGGCAAAGCACGATGGAGCCTGCTAACACTCAAAAGATAGCACGTCTGAGGCAGTATTGTTTTATATAAATGCTGGGGGAGGTCATGATACTGTAATGCATAATATCAACCTCAGACTCTAAGTTGAACAGATCAGAGTTCAAATCCTGACTCTGCTATTCATCAAAAGTAAGACTTTGGGGAACTCTATGAGCTGGTACTTCAGAATCCAGTGGAAATGTGTATACTGATTTCCACATCTGTAAGTAGGGATGATGATGATAATGAACTAACCTCATAGGGTTGTTGTAAAGATTAATGTATGCGTATTTTTAATACAGTGCTAGGGACATAGTATGTATTCATTAGTTAGCTATTATTATTCTTACCCACGTAATAATTCTACCCTATTGTTTTAAGACCACAATCCCCGGTCTTTGCCAAAATGCCAAGAAATCAGCAGAAGCCTGAATTATTTAACAGCTTCCTTCCTTTGATCAATCTTCAGCCATTGCCACCCTCATTCTTTTATTTCTCACAAAGTTTATGGTAATGGACAATAAAGCATTTCCTGTGGGATAGAGTCATTTGGATTTCCTATGCTGGGGACAAGCTCAATTTCTTGGGAAGGACCATCTGGCATTGCCCCCAGCTAGCCCTTGGAGCCAGGAATATTGCCTGGCAGTGAACACAGGAGAACATTTCATTTTCTCTTGTAGGATTCAAATTTCGTACAAATTATAGCTCTGTTCTCCTTTACTGCTAGAATCAAATGTGAAAATTAGGCATGAAATGCACATTCATCTTCTAAAATGTACTGCTCTATGTAGCAGCAGCCTCTAGGTCTTGACTAAGTCTACAAATTCTGCGATATTTCTATTAAGAAGGCAACGTGAACCATAGAGATTAGAAAGGAAAGCTCAGAAATCCATATGCACTAGGCTGGCAAGAGGAAACTTCACAAGATTCAAGCCTGAGAGTTTTTACACTGTGTTATATGTGCATTTTCATTTGCTTTTATTTGCCTTTGTTTGCATGAGTTGTGTGAAGTTAACTGTCAATGGGTTTATGTATTTTTATGACTTTTATGGTGTTACAGTTGCTGATATCTACTGCTATGATTATTATTTATGACAAAATTAGCTCCTGTTGGTAAGTGTAGTAAATTTTCACTCACAGAGTACGTCTATGTTTGTGTTATTTTAATCTCAAATACAAATTGGCAACTACTGTAATTGTGGAAGAGAACAAGGAAGTGGGATTATAAATTGCCTTTATGAGGACAAAATATCCTTGGGATACTTAAAACCTTATTTTTAAATAGCATCGGATGCAAACTATTATACATAGAATGGGTAGACAACAAAGTCCTACTGTATAGCATAGGGAACTATATTCAATATCCTCTGATAAACCATAATGGAAAAGATTATGAAAAAGTATGTGTGTGTGTGCATATGTGTGTGTGTGTATATATATATATATATATATATATATATATATATATATAAAACTGAATCATTTTGCTGTAGAGTAGGAAGTAATATAACATTGTAAATCAACTATACTTCAATAAAATAAATTTTAAAAAATAAATAGCATCTGAGAAAGAGATAAACCTATGGTCACCTAATCTATGACAAAGGAGGCAAAAATATACAATGGAGAAAAGACAGCCTCTTCAATAAGTGGTGCTGGGAAAACTGGACAGCTACATGCAAAAGAATGAAATTAGAACACTCCCTAACACCATACACAAAAATAATCTCAAAATGGATTAAAGACCTAAATGTAAGACCAGACACTATAAAACTCTTAGAGGAAAACAGGCAGAACACTCTTTGACATAAATTACAGCAACATCTTTTTTGACCTGCCTTCTAAAGTAATGAAAATTAAAACAAAAATAAACAAATGAGACCTAATTAAACTTAAAAGCTTTTGCACAGCAAAGGAAACCATAAACAAGATGAAAAGACAACCCTCAGAATGGGAGAAAATATTTGCAAATGAAGCAACTGACAAAAGATTAATCTCCAAAATATACAAGCAGTTCATACAGCTCAATATCAAAAAAACAAAAAACCCAGTCAAAAAATGGGTGGAAGAACTAAATAGACATTTCTCCAAAGAAGACATACAGATGGCCAACAAACACATGTAAAGATGCTCAATATCACTAATTCTCAGAGAAATGCAAATCAAAAATGCAGTGAGGTATCACCTCACACTGGTCAGAATGGCCATCATCAAAAAATCTACAAACAATAAATGCTGGAGAGGGTGTGGAGAAAAGGGAACCCTCATACACTGTTGGTAGGAATGTAAATTGATACAGCCACTATGGAAAACAGTATGGAGGTTCCTTAAAAAAACTAAAAACAGGGCTTCCCTGGTGGCGCAGTGGTTCAGAGTCCGCCTGCCGATGCAGGGGACACGGGTTCATGCCCTGGTCCGGGAAGATCCTACATGCTGCGGAGCGGCTGGGCCCATGAGCCATGGCCGCTCAGCCTGCGCATCTGGAGCCTGTGCTCCGCAATGGGAGAGGCCACAACGGTGAGAGGCCCACGTACTGCAAATAAAGAAAAGAAAATAAACAAACAAACAAAACCCTAAAAACAGAACTGCCATATCACCCAGCAATCCCACTACTGGGCATATACCCTGAGAAAACCATAATTCAAAAAGACACATACGGGCTTCCCTGGTGGCGCAGTGGTTGAGAGTCCACCTGCCAATGCAGGGGACATGGGTTCATGCCCCGGTCCGGGAAGATCCCACATGCCACAGAGCAGCTGGGCCTGTGAGCCATGGCCGCTGAGCCTGCGCATCCAGAGCCTGTGCTCCGCAACGGGAGAGGCCACAACAGTGAGAGGCCCGTGTACAGCAAAAAAAAAAAAAAAAAAAGACACATACACCCCAGTGTTCACTGAAGCACTATTTACAATAGCCAGGACATGGAAGCAACCTAAGTGTCCATCGACAGAGGAATAGATAAAGAAGATACGGTACATATATACAATGGAATATTACTCAGCCATAAAAAGAAACAAAATTGAGTTATTTGTAGTGAGGTGGATGGATCTAGAGACTGTCATACAGAGTAAAGTAAGTCAGAAAGAGAAAAGCAAATATCATATAATAATGCATATATGTGGAATCTAGAAAAATGGTATCAATGATCTTAGTTGCAAAGCATAAATAGAGACACAGACATAGAGAATAAATGTATGGATACCAAGGGGGAAAGGGGTGGGGTGGGAGGAATTGGGAGACTGGGATTGACACATATACATTATTGATATTATGTATAAAATAGACAACTGATGGGAACATACTGTATAGCACAGGGAACTCTACCTAATGCACTGTGGTGACCTAAATGGGAGGGCAGTCTGAAAGGGAGGGGATATCTGTATGTGTATGGCTGATTCATTTTGTTGTGCAGTGGAGGCTAACACAACATTGTAAAGCAACCATACTCCAATAAAAATTAAATAAATAAATAGCATCTGAGGAAAAATGAGAAATTGCTGCAACTCTGATGACTTTGACGATGACTTTTTGGAGTTAAGAGGCTGAATTTTAGCTCATGATCTCCTGGTTTTATTTCCTATGCCATTACTGTAGCTTGTCAGATCACTGCAGGAATAAACTTGAAAGATCATGGCAACTTTAAAAATATATTCAATTGTCTTAATGGCAAGGAATATTGCTATACATATATATATATATTTTTTTTTAATATTTATTTATTTATTTGGCTGCACTGGGTCTTAGCTGTGGCACACAGGATCTTTGTTGCCTTGTGTGGGCTCTTTTTGTGTGTGTGTGTGGGGGGGCGCTCTTTAGTTGAGGCATGTGGGATCTAGTTCCCTGACCAGGGATCGAACCCAGGCCCCCTATATTGGGAGCATGGAGTCTTAACCACTGGACCACCAGGGAAGTCCCTGCTATATTTTTAAGAACAAAAATTAATATTGAAATTGCTTTGAAATGAAGATGTGAAAACAACTAGACTTGTACAGGGTCAGATGGGTGGACTTTGATGCATTTGGAAAGAGTTTTGCTAATTAGGACTAGCACAGATGAACAGTTGCTGAGACGTTGGGAAATTCTTTGGTTTCCAGTCACTGAGACCCCCTTGGGAACTTTATTGCTAACTTAGCTATATGACCATGGTAACATTATCCCTTGAGCATTTTCGACTCTAAATTGTCAAAATGGTCAAGAAAAAGAAAAAATATTATTTTTCAAAGTCCTTTATCAAAGGCACTTCTCTGGTTAACTTTGGACTGAGGCCACAGGAAGCTGCTAAACCTCTCCTGGGCCACATCTAGTTCCAGCAGTGGCACCATTCTAAGTTCATCCTAAAGAGCCATTGCCCACTGAGGCAAGTATCACTGGAATATTCCCATTAGGGCAACTGGCAGGGCACTGCTTGGGCAACAAAATAAAACAACAGTACTTCCTCATATTTTTTGCAGGCTTTCATTTCAAAAAATATCAAAGTGTGCCAATATGTCACCTTGCAGAAAAGACATTTAGGAAGTCATCTAGGCCATGTTTCTCTAAACATTGGTTTACAAAGTCTCTGTGAAATGAGAAAAGTAAGAACAATGTAGTAAGTTTGTAGTACAACTACATTTATTAAAATTTAAAGGCCTGTCTTTTATTCTGAAAATTTTGCCCTTCCTATTTTAGGAATTAAAATATCACTTTTATATGAATGATAGTTATTGTTGACAGTATGTTTAAAAAATGTATATTCTTAGCAAAATAAGAAACTGACAACAAAAGTTGTCCTCTACCCTCCAACCTCCAGTTTAAAAAAAAAAACAACAACAAACTTTGGATTCACTGATCTGTTCTTTTCAAAAGCTACACTGTATTCAAGTTTCAGGGGTGCTGTCTTCTCCACTGTATTTAAAAATCCTGCATGCATAGCAGCCATGTTTCACTCATCTGTGTGCTTTGACTTCCCTGACAGTTCTTGGCACTCTGCATGCAGTAGGCGCTCCATAAATATATGTTGTGTTGACTATGAAGCAACCTCCATTCATAGTGAAAACATCTCCAGGGGAAATGGAAGGCAGCCTTTATTTTATGGTAATAGAGTATTTTGAGATTTGGTTATAATGGTGAAATAGAGTAAAAAGAGATGTGGAGTGACAGGCTTGGGTGGATTCTTGGCTCCATCACTTTCCCATGAACCTCTTAAGTTTTTGGTACCTTGGTGTCCTCACCCAAAACTGTAGAATGTGTGCTTTGCTCCTCTGTGAAGTTGGTCTTGAGATCAGATGCACGGGTATCAGACCACAATTTGTCTACCTAGAACTCTATTCTGACGCACCCCAGGCTTCTCTCTGGGTCCCCTCATATGATTCTAGGGCAGCCAATCACAGCGTCCCTACCTCTCAGCTGTAAGGCTGGGTCAAAAAGATGGGGTACGGGACCAGCAGCCACTCTCCCCTCTGTATAGAAGATGCCTCTATGTAGTTGGAACCTGAGGGAGTCAGCCAAAGAGATAAAGCTAATGGGTCACATTTCTTAAGTCCTCATTATGCACCAGCACCATCCTAAGCACTGTCACACAAGAAGCCTGGGAGGTAGGTGCTGTTATTTTCATCCTCATTTGTCAGAGGATAAAGCCGAGGCACAGCTAGTAACAGGAAGAGCTGAGTGAACCCAGGCCGTCTGACAGGCGCCCAGAATCTCAGCCGCTGCATCATACCTGCCTTCCAAGGTGGAGGGACAGGAGGCAGAGTAAGTCCTAACAGAGCCTCCCTAGGTCCACTCTCATCCTCCTCAGTTACTCGAGCCAATAGATCCCCTTTTTTCAAGCAAGTTGTTATCCTCAGCTCAGCGCTCAGGATCGTAGAGGGGCGGAACTGTAAGGAGTGTAAGAAGCAAACGCTCCATCTTCTCAGGAAGATGAGCAAACTGAGGTCCCATGATTTACACAAACAAAGCCATGCACTCCAAACATCCCTGTTGACTCATACCCCACTGCTTCCTCTCACAAAATATCTGACATCCCTACGCAAACAGTCTCTGACCCTCCGGCTCTCGTGCCATCACTCTCCTCTGGCTGTTTAATTTCTACTATCCGTCCAGTTCCAACCCTTCTGTGCAGCCTTTGTACATCCCTCCAGCCCACAGTACTCTTCCCTCTGGATCACCCTAGCAGTGTAACTGTATTCACAGGCTGCCTTCCGGGATCTTTGTTTGTTTGGGTTTTTTTTTTTTGCGGTACATGGGCCTCTCACTTGTTGCGGCCTCTCCCGTTGCGGAGCACAGGCTCCGGACGCGCAGGCTCATCAGCCATGGCTCACGGGCACAGCCGCTCCGCGGCATGTGGGATCTTCCCAGACCGGGGCATGAACCCGTGTCCCCTGCATCGGCAGGCGGACTCTCAACCACTGCGCCACCAGGGAAGCCCCTCGGGATCTTTAATGTTAATATTAACTCTGGCCTCTATTTAATTCATGTACCTGACCCCTAATGTCCATCTTGACTAAGTTCCTTGAAGGGTGGGACATTGTCTTTTGTGGTTCCCTAAGCAGCTAGTACCAGGACCTTACATACAATTAATATGTGTGGGTTGACCCTTTACCTTTTGTTATTCATCTTCCTCTCACATGTTGCTGCCTATCACCTCTTTCCGAGAAAGTCAACAGCCTCCTCACCTTCTGGCAGAATGGCCCAAGCACTCTGCCCATGCCTGCTCTAGTTCTGGGTCTGGTGATGCTCAAACCTTCCAGCCTCAGGCAGGAGTCAGAAGAACCAGGCACTGGGCAGCCCCACAACAGACAAGCCACCATTTGGGAGCTGGATATTCCCTCCATGCAAACTGGACCAATGTACAACTTAGATATGTCGCTGTAAATCTTTGCTGAATGAACACCTCAATGGCATTAAAGTTACAGCTTAACTTCTTTTCTTTACAACACAGTGGTCAAGAACCTCTGAAGAAAAAAAATGTCTAGGAAACCTGAAGGCTGTGACCATGTGGAAACATTAAATATAGGAAGAAATACTGTCCAGAATTCAAAGTGTTGGAAGAAATTCTACATGGGATCATATAAGTATATGAAATCTACATTAGATCATATAAGTAAATAAACAAAACATTTGGTTTTGCCCAATCAGAATAAAGTAGCTCCATTTTTGTTTTAGTATCTTCTATATGTCACTACTACCAAGAGCTGTAAACCTCATGACAAAGTAAGGATTGTTCCATTTTGTAGACTAGGATGCTGACACCCTTCAAGATTGAGTGACTAGCCCAGGATGACATAAATGGGGAGTGAGAGAGCATATGGCCATTTAGCAAGGGCTCAAAACACTATTTCATGCTCATATTTTTAAAAGCATAGCAACTAAATCATTTCTTCAGTAGAATGTGTATGTTTACTCCATTATAACTCACATGAACTTGTCTTCATGCAAATCACAGCAAAGATTCTTCCATCGATTTTGGTTTCAATTATTCTAAAATGGAAACAGTTCAATTTTTATAATTATAAATGTACATGTTCAAGTATATTTTACCACAATAAAAAATCACCAAAAAGGTAGATTCATTATAAAAACAAACAAAAATAGATATTACCACAAATATAATGCACAGAATAGAAATCACTAGTAATCTTCTCTTATCTAGGAATAACTAATTAATAATAAAGAGCTCCTGAACAAATTTAAATTCCTCTGCATTGTTATAGTTCTACGGTGATCCCTTAGAAATGTTAAGCATGAATGGCTGGCTTTTCTTTTAGCCAGTTTGTTGCTATATTTTTATTTTAGTTTCATTAATATTTGAGAGGAAATAAGAATTAAAGTCAAAGTACTGGCAAAGTCACACAAATCCATTGTAATCTTCAGTCTGGCTGCACCTAAACTCAGTTTCTCCTTTTGTACCCAGAAGACTCACTGTTCAAAACAATATTGTGTTGATCAAGAGACTGAAAGAAACAAGACACTTCAGAGCAAAGAGGACAATTTTACATATCAGTACAGGTGGAAAGTGCTGTCCTTCTAAACCCAGTAAAGTCATCCTGTTCTCCATACAAACAGGTTTTATTTTTTATAGAGACAACTGATTGCTGTTGAAATATTAAGTATCTAAGAAGCTAACAAAAGGTCAAGTATACATGATTTCTACTTATGCTACTGGCTAACTGCACCTATAACCCAACCAATGTATTACTTATGTGAAATAGGGGCATATTTTACCTCTCATAACATACTATACTAAGGAATTACTACATAACATGAATTTAGAGCCCATTTTTATAATTTAACAGGATGTGATCATCTGAGCACTGGGAAAAAAATACAACAGAATTATTAAAGAAATTGAAAGCCTTTAGAATTTGAGTTATTTTGCCTGGATTGAGAAGGTTAAGAGGTGACCAAAACTGCCTTTGAGATATAAAGGGAAACTGTTAAAATCAAACTGAGGCAGGGACTTCCCTGGTGGTGCAGTGGTTAAGAATCCACCTGCCAATGCAAGGGACACAGGTTTGATCCCTGGTCCGGGAAGATCCCTCATGCTGCAGAGCAACTAAGCCTGTGCGCCACAACTACTGAGCCTGTGCTCTAGAGCCCGCGAGCCACAACTACTGAAGCCCACGTGCCAAAACTACTGAAGCCCATGTGCCTAGAGCCCGTGCTCCGCAACAAGAGAAGCCACAACAATGAGAAGCCTGCACACCACAGTGAAGAGTAGCCCCCGCTTGCGGCAACTAGAGAAAGCCCACACGCAGCAACGAAGACGCAACACAGCCAAAAATAAATAAATAAATAAATTTTAAAATAAAATAAATAAACTGAGGCATATCAAGAATTTTAAAGTTTGAGCAAAAAATTATTTTAATCGGCAGGGCCAACTGGAAGTGGTTGGCAGTGCTCCATCAACAGGAGCCAGGGGAAAGACTTTTCTACAGAAGAAGGGGAAGCAAAGCAAGGGGATTATTTGATTGGCGATGACTTAAGCATTTGTATTTAGGAAAGCCTAGTTGGGGATGTGTGATTGGTTTTCCTTAGGTCTCAATTTCTTAATCCTGAAGAATCTACATGCTTATGTTTTGGTTTGCTTATGTGGGCTACTATGGTTTTAGAACCAACTCAGTCTAATGGTCTCCTTGTTTATTTAACATTACTTTGCGGGACTGTGTTGAACCTACAGTATTTACTGATCGCGAACCATTGTCATTTAAATGATTTATAATACCTCTAAACTTGAATGTGTAACTGGTATGGTCTGAGGGGCCCACCATGAATAATAAAGACACTGCTATCACTGGGAAACTCTAAGAGTTTAGAGGTTACCTCCCAGGAACCAGGGACAAAGGCTAGCCCAATTCTTTATTATATAAAATTGTATATCTGATAAGGAGCTAGTGTCCAGAATATATAAAGAACACTTACAACTGAACAATAAAAGGACAACTCAATTAAAAAGTGAGCAAAGGATTTGAACAGACTTTTTTTCCAAGAAGTCATACAAATGGCTAATAAGCACATGAAAATATACTCGGCATCATTACTTCATTACCCATCTTGGTCATGAAATATTTTCCTTCTTATATATTATTGAATTTATTTTTCCAATATTTTGTTGAGGATTTTTTAGTAGCAAAGGTATTTCTTATTGAATATTGATATCTTGTATCCAGAAACTAACCTGAAATCTCAACTCTTTTTTGACTGAGGGACAGGAAAACAAAAGCAGTACGGTTTATCTCTCATTCTCTCTGTTCTGTCTGTATTTTCCAGACCTCCACCAGGGAGTCCTGTACTTTGGAAGGAATTGCACCGCAGTGAAGAGTAGCTCCCCTTGCTGCAACTAGAGAAAGCCCGTACTCAGTAACAAAGACCCAACACAGCCAAAAATAAATAGGTAAAATAAATAAAATTTAAAATAAAATAAAATATTTATTTGGCTGTGCCAGGTCTTAGTTGTGGCACACAGGATCTTTGTTGTGGCACGTGGGATCTTTAGTTGTGGTATGCGGCATCTTAGTTGCAGTACGCGGGATCTAGTTCCCTGACCAGGGATTGAACCCAGGCCCCCTGCATTGGGATCGTGGAGTCTTAACCACTGGACCACCAGGGAAGTCCCCCAACCCCAGTTTTGGTTCAAGTGCATCTCCCATATGTTCCTCCTGTACTTTATGTATATCTCTGCCATAGGTGGCATTATTGCATGGCATTACTGTGACATGTAGACAGCGTAGTGTGGTAATTAAAAGTAGGGACACTGAAGTCAGAATGTCTGGGTTTAAATTCTGGCTTTATTTAGTATAGACAATGTGACGTAAAGCTTCTTAAATTCTTTGTGCCTCAGATTCCTCATCTATAACATAATGATAATAATGCCTCTTTCATAAGGTTGCTGAGAAGCAAAATGAACCCTAGATATTTGTAGATAGACTGAAGTTTATTTTTTTAGCTTTTATTGTTTATTTTATTTTATTTTTTTTTTATTTTTATTTTTTGCTGTACACGGGCCTCTCACTGCTGTGGCCTCTCCCGTTGCAGAGCACAGGCTCCGGACGCACAGGCTCCGCGGCCATGGCTCGTGGGCCCAGCCGCTCCGCGGCATGTGGGATCTTCCGGGATCGGGGCACGAACCTGTGTCCCCTGCATCGGCAGGCGGACTCTCAACCACTGCGCCACCAGGGAAGCCCTAGCTTTTATTGTTTAGATAAATAATGTATCTATAGAAATTAGTATTGTTTGGCACATAGTAATTGATCCATAAAAATTACCTGTCATTATTGTTGTTTTTTAAAATTTCTAATTTATCCAGGGGATAGTAAGCTTCTTGAGGGCAGAGAGCTTTATCTTATTCCTTTGTCATTCTCCAGCACTAGCAAGTATGCCTGGCAAAGAGTAGGTACTCAACAAATGTTCTGTTGTTTTTTTAACATAGAGAGACAAGAAGGCTTTGGTCTTAGGGGCAAAGCTAAAAAAATAAACTTCAGTCTATCTCCAAATACCTAGGGTTCATTTTGCTTCTTTCCAGAGTCCATGCAGTAATCATCCTTTGGGACTATCCATGGTGCTGACCTTTGCCCAGTTGGCTTAAGTGGCCAGAGCCTGCCCCAACAATTTGGGTTGTATTCTCTATTGACTTAATACCTCTGCTGCACCCCCAGTCTGACTGAGCATGCTGTCACCTCAGTGTGCTGATGACTAAGGCTTTTCAGTAACCCTCCCTGACTTCCTAAATCGGCCCGTAGGTGCTTCTTTCCTAAATCCTATTCAACTTGCTTCTCATGACTCCAGTCACTAATGTAGCTAACTCTCTTCTTTATTCCCAGTCCCTTTCTCTCTCTCATGCCTTTTCTGCTTTGGTTCCCCCACTATTTTGTTGTGCTTGTTTTTTTCCTACCTTTTCCTCTTTCCCCAACTATGATGAAAAAAAAAATTTTATTTGGTATCCGCTTCATTAATGGTGACTCTCCCTCAAAAAATCCCTCTGGAATCAGTGGCATATTTTATGTCAGTGCAGAAAGAGAGGAAGTAGGGCAGGCTTTCCATGGGAGACAAGCAAGAAACAGGCAGGCTTTCCAGAGGTAGGGAGCTGTGTGTTTGGCCTCTAACATTCACCTGTTCAAATATAGATTTTTCTTAAGACAGAGTTTAGGATGACGGTGGTTATGGAGCGTGTGTGGCAAGAGGGCTCTAACTGGGGGTTAAAACAGGTGGGAAATGCCCCACGGATGAACTTTGGTTACATCACTGGCTTGTGTGGGGCCTTATCTGGCTAGAGAGACTTTTTTTGGTCCAGATAAACTCTGCTAGAGGGAAGGCATCCAAAGAAGAAAGGGAAAATTCTAGTTTTTTCTCTCCATGACCCACTTAAAAGAAAATTAGCTACATCCATAAACAGATAAAAATCATCACCATCTTCGAGTAGGAAGACTTAGAGCATGTATGTATGCAGTTCCTAACATTGCTATATCAAAGTGTAACCAATAAGTTTAGCCTGGTTAAGGACCTCAAGTGAACCAGATTCAGATGTACAGACTTAGTGCTCCTCAGATGGGTGGGTGCTGGGGGTGGTCTGAGCCCAAGAAGCTAAGCCAGCTTCTAATTATTTCCATGATCCCAGGCATTTACTAGAATGTTTCTGAAGGCAAATGAATACGTCCTCAGAAACATTTGCTATTGTTTTCGGTAACTATAAGTAACTGGGGCAGGAGTTTTTTAAAGTTGTATTTTGTTTTGTTTTGCTTTTTAAAGCTAACACTGCTTAGAGCCAGGCATTTTTCGAAGAGCTTCACATACATTACCCATTCAATTTTTAAAGTAACCCAATGACCTATGTGCTATTATTATGCCATTTGTCATATAAAGAATTAGGGCCCAGAGAAGTTAAGTAACTTGCCCAAAGCCACAC
Organism: Hyperoodon ampullatus; assembly: GCF_949752795.1. Lineage (NCBI taxonomy): Eukaryota > Metazoa > Chordata > Mammalia > Artiodactyla > Ziphiidae > Hyperoodon > Hyperoodon ampullatus. Next base: position 111,660,374 of record NC_136917.1, read on the forward strand.
GACACAGCTAGGAAATGACTGTGTCCTTTGAATCAGGATTCAAATCCAGATGTTCTGACTCCAGAGTCTATGCTGTTAACCCCTGTGCTCCTCTGGCCCTTTAAGGGAACTATGTATGGTGGGGCTATCTTTCCAGGGTATAGGGACTGTGTGGATGTGCATTACTTGAAACACTTTTACAACAAATGTCAAGAACACCTTGAAATAAGGATAATAAGTGAAAATAAGGCTATCTCAATAAAAATAAATGCAACTCAAGGAAGCTGAGAAAGGGGTGAGCAAGTTGTCAGTTTGTGTCAGTTTCCCTACCCGCCCTGCATGGGGAGCAACTTTATTCTTCATTCCTGGGGATCCAGTTACTTAGCTAGCTCTCTCCAACTCTGCCCCTCCAAATATACTAGACAATTCATAATCATACACTATCACATTATAACAAATATAAAATAGCTTTTTTTATTGTGAAAAAATAGATCTGAATTAAAACTTCTGGACATTTCTCAAATTATCCCTTATGATTTACTCTTTGAAATCATGGAATTTATCTGAGCGAAATTGCTGCCAAATCATCTACCCTTTCCCTTTGCTTCACTTCCTATAGTTTCTAACATCCACCTTGCAAAACAGCTCCTTCCCTCCAGGCTGTGCTGAAATGGGCTCCCCGCCAATTTCATATCCCCACTGCCCTCCTGACACCCCTGCCAATTATATTCCCATCTAGTTAAATGTTTTACCTTGACAATCAGCATTCAACATGTTTTTAAAGCTTCTTTCTTATTCAACTGTATTGCTTTTCTGGCTATTTAAGACTTACCAATATTACAACAATATTCTGCTTTTACTTATTGTAATCTACAGAATTTTAGTTATATTTTGGGTGAAATAGGCTTTTATGAACTAACCTAGAAACTTAAGTGCCCCTCTTAACCTTGTTTCCATGGGGAAATGCATTTCAAATAACAAGCTGATATACAGACGATTAGAACACAAGCCATTTGTACACCATTGGCTGTCTGGAATGTCAAGGGCCTATGACTGTTATTTGCCACACGATATGCAGCAACAAAGCAGCTAAATGTGTTTTTCATTTCTGTGTGACCAGTGTTCTCCCAAGCACAGATGTTTCAAGGTTTCTGTGAGCTGATGGAAGAATGGAAATGCTCCAAAAACAACAACAAAAAAAAACCCCACAATAAATCAACAAGGTGAAATAGTCATTAAACTCCTTGAGAACTGGGTGCGTTAGTCTATCCAAAGAAAATTTTATGGGACAATGTATAGAAACAGATTTTTTAATAAAGCTTTTCTGATTCAGGGCATAAATCTAAGAAAGAATGCTAAGAATTCACAGGTACCAAGTAGCAACAAAAATTGACCTAAGGGCAATCAACCTATCTATAAAATGGAGGGCATAAAAAGTGGAGAAAAATTGCAAATATAGTCAATTACTATCTATACTAAGCAAATTAAAATAGGAAAATACAAACTAAAAGAGATAGTTATTGTGATGATTATGAACTTGGACCATTCAGGAAAAAAAAAAAAACTATTGGTTTAATAGCAATTTAACTGCTCTTAGTGGAATTTTTCAAAATAGCTACCAGAATTGATTTAAATAACTGTACAGGGGAAAAAAAAAAACTATTAGTTTAATAGCAACTTAACTCTCTTAGTGGAATTTTTCAAAATAGCTACCAGGATTGATTTAAATAACTGTACAAGACAAATATTGTATATTTCTCTCTTATTTACAAGGAGAAAAGAAGTACATGGTAGCATAGGCAATAAAGAGAGACACCAAATATTAAAACAACATTTTTGGCAAAGATGAAATATGTATAAAACAGAGATAAAAGGAAAGTAGCACGAGAACAATTGAGATATTTGTTATGTGTTTCCAGAAACCTGAAATTAAAGTAACGCTCCTACATCATGTCCAGAAGCCACACTCAGCTATGACCACAAAGAAAATGATACCTAGAAAAATTAATGAATGATCAGATTTCTGAGACCTTTTCGAGGATCCACAAACACAGACATAAGACAAGGATTAAAAATAATAAAACATCGTTTGCGAAATAGAAAACTAGAATAAAAACAAGAAACATCTGGAAATACTGCATGATAACAGAATGCCAAAATGGAGGTTGTTCCAAGAAACTATAAAAAGACAAAGCTTACGTTGAGCATCGAAAGGCGGGCCTGCTTGCCTAAACCCATGATCTACCCTGTGGTAGTTGCAGTCGCTTGAGACAGAGGCTGGCAGTGGGGGAATATTCTTGCTTCAGAGGAATGACCCACAGAGTACTCTTTGAGGCTGAAGCCATGGGTCCCTCTGCACACATTTACTTGCAGCTTTAGGATACAATATAACAGAGAGAGATCAAGACAATGGCATTGGCAGCTTTTCTGGCTTGACTATCTTTCATTGGAGAAACCTCATATTGGGGTTTGGTGGTCGAAAAACTTGTTGTCCCCATTGGGGAAATAACCAAGGCCCAGGTAGATTCTGGGACTACCTAGAGATACAGGACTCCACACCAAAAGTCCACAGGGAGCTGAGAACTTCGTTCAGTGCCTGTACCAAAGAGGACTTCATGAAGGTTAGAGCTGCACTAGGATGGCCAAATTAAGTAAAACCCCCAAATACCTTTAACTTCCATTGTACTTTTTAAAAAAGAACTGGCAAACCTAAGGCCTATCTAGGGTAGTCATAAAGAAGATGAATTGTGAAACAGACCAAGTGAACAACGCTTTGTCCACATGTGTTGCATCAGTTAGGATGCTTTTGGCAGCAAGGAACAGAAAAATCAGACTTATAGCTTAAACTATAAGGATGAATAGTTCACTAAGAAGTCTAGGGAGGCAGTCCTAAGGTTGATTTGATGGTTCAATTGTGTCATCGAAGACTCCAGCTCTTTCTATCCTTGATTTCACTGCTCTCATGGTCATAGTTCCAGGCATCACATTCTTACATTACAGCTTGCATAGCTAGAAGTGGAGAAAAGTGGACAAAAACAACTTTCTCTTGGCCTGCTCTTTTTATCAGAAAGGAAAAGAATCTCCTGAATTCTCTGACAGATTCCCCTTAAATCTCATTGTTCAGAACTAGATCAGATGCTCATCCCTAGAACACTTACTCTCAAGGAGGAATGGAGTTGCTATGATTGGCTTAGACTAATCAACCTATTAGTTGGGTACATTGCAGCTAGAATGAAGTTGGGATTCTGCTATCAAAGAAGGAAGAAGAAATTATACAAACTTGTCCTTTAGGAAAGGATAAATAGGTAAATAAAAAGCCTAAGCAAAATGTTATACAGACTACATAAACGATTATGCTGCTGCTGTGGTGTGGATGGAAACATGCAAAGATCAGGATAGGCTAAGTAATGCTGCAGGAACAGACAACCCCAAGTAAACAGAGGTTGATTTCTCACTCACATTACATGTCTATCACAGGTCTGCTCCACTCATAGACCAAGGCTCACAGAGTAGCTCTTATCTGGAATGCTGCTGGCTTTACAGCAGAGGAATAAAAGACATGGCAAACAAGATGCTCGTTCTTAATGTTTCTGCTCCAAAGTGACACGTCATTTCTGCTCATAATTTATTACCTAAAGGAAATCATTTGGTCATGCCTGAGTTCAACAGCCAGGGAGTATTATCCTCCTGCAGGAAGGTGATCCCAGGGAAGGGCAACAAATATTTTGAATGATAATGCAATCTACCAAAAGGGTGGATGTGTCATTTACCCGTTATTCACTTCAATGTGGTCATGCTCATTTGTGACTCAGCATAAAGCTTTTTTAAAACGAGAATCTAGTTGGAATTTTTCTGTTACCATTAAAGACAGTCCTTGCCATTTATCCTATGATAAGCCACCTGAAGAACCAAGTAAATGTACAACAGCATTTGTTGTTTAATTTTTTCAATAGAATAATGCAACCATATAAAAAATAATTTAGAACACCCATAAACAGTTCCGTTTCCTGAGCTCCATCTCCCCTTTTCCCCTTAGCTTTAATTGATTCTGAGTGCAGAAAGGATTTTTAACTGTCCTCCTAACACCTCATGTTCTCCCTCTCTCTCTCTTTTAAATCTAGAATTAGGTTGGCTCAAGGAATAGTTCTGACACAACCATAATAGCCTCATCTTTCACAGTTCAGATATGGCCTAGTTGGAAAAAGCATATTTTATTGTTGAGAAGTTTGTTTATAATGGGGACAAATCCCACACTTTCTAAAGTTCTATTCTAATCCTCCCAGGACATAGCCTGATAAAGTTCTTGCAAAGCAGCTCTCTTCCAGAGAGAGTTTCCTTCTCATTCTGCTCCTGTATCCTCAGAATGAGAATCAGGGTAATAATGTAACTATCTGTGATTTCTCTGCACTTAATTATGGGAAGAAACATTGCTTTTCTTGTTGCCTAGGGTTTTGCAGAAGCATTTAAAGCAAGTTTTTGCACTGAGAGCTTATTTTAACTTATTTTGCGATTAACAAAGTTCTACGGCAACATATTATACAGAAATCATATATGACTTTTTGGAAACAGTTAATAGATTAACTTCTTTGTTCTTTAAAGAACTCAAAATTAACGTGAATTGGGCATACATACGGCATTTTCCCCTAGTATTTCTCAGTCAAGACCTACAGAAAAGTGATATTATGTGATCTATTAAGTTTGTGTGTGTGTCTAAAATATACATAAAATTTACCATTTTAACAATTTTAAGTGAATAATTTAGTGACATTAAGTACACTCATATTTTTGTGCAAATATCACCACCATCCTTCTCCAGAACTTTGCATCACCCCAAACAGAAGCTCTGTACCCATTTAATAGTAACTCCCCATTATTCCATCCTCCAAACCACCACTCTATTTTCTGTTTCTATGAATTTGACTACTCCAGGTGCCTCATATAAGTAGAATCATACAGTATTTGTCATCTTATAACTAGCTTATTTCATTTAGCATAGTGTCCTTAAGGTTCAACCATGCTGCAGCATGTGTCAGAATTTCCTTCATTTTTAAGACTATTAATTTTTAAACTGACATAGATGATAATGTATTTTAATATGATCTGCATTGTTTTTAAATATTGTTTTGTCTTATTTTTGATTTATACACAGTTAGATGTACTCTTGAGGTACAGTTCTATGTGCTTCAGTATATGCACAGGTTTGTGTAATCACAAACACAATAAGGATACAGAACTCTACCAAATTTCTCGTTACATTCTACCCTCCTCCAATGCTAATCCCAAGCAATCATTAATCTGTTCTCCCTCCCTATAGTTTGCCTTTTCCAGAATGTCACATAAGTAAAATCATGAGTATGTAACCTTTTGGAACTGGCTTCTTTCAGTCAGAATAATACATGAGAGATTTACCCATGTTGTTTGTACCAATCATTTGTTCCTTTTCCTTCCTGAAAAGTATTCCATTGTATGGAACTGTCATATTTTGTTTATCCAACTGCCAGTTGTAAGACATTTGGATTGTTCCCAGTAATGGGCCACAATGAATAATGCTGTTATAAACATTCATGTCTAAGTTTTTGTGTGGATACAAGTTTTTGTTTCTCTAGGGTAAATAATTAAGAGTAGGAATGTTAAATCACATGGCAAATGCATATTTAACTTTAATAGAAACTGCCAAACTGTTTTCTAAAGTGGCTGTATTATTTTGCATTCCTACTAGCGAAGTATAAGAAATCCAGTTGCTCCATATTCTCACCAGCATTTGGTTTTGTGTTTTGTGTGTGTGTTTTAAGATATTCTAATAGGTGTGCAGTGCTATCTTACTGTGGCTTTAATTTACATTTCTATAATAACTAATGGTGTTGCACATCGTTTTATGTGCTTATTTCCCATTCAGTTCTCTTCTTTGGTGACCAGTCTGTTCAAATCTGTTGGCAATTCATGTATTGAGTTGTTTCCTTATTGCAGTGTTTTGAGAGTCCTTTATATATTATGGCTATGAGTCCTTTGTTTGATATGGAATTTGCAAATATTTTTCCCAGTATATGGCTGACATTTCATTCCCTTAATAGCGTATTTTGCAGGTCAAAAGTTGTGTTTTATATGCTACTAAATAACCAAGAGATCACTAGGAGAAATCAAAGAGGAAATAAAAAAATACCTAGAAACAAATGAAAATGAAAACAAGACGACCCAAAACCTATGAGATGCAGCAAAAGCAGTTCTAAGAGGGAAGTTTATAGTGATACAATCCTACCTCAAGAAACAAGAAAAAAGAAAAAAATCTCAAATAAACAACCTAATCTTACACCTAAAGCAATAGAGAAAGAACAAACCAACCCCCCCAAATTAGCAAAAGGAAAGAAATCATAAAGATCAGATCAGATATAAATGAAAAAAAAATGAAGGAAACAATAGCAAACATCAATAAAACTAAAAGCTGGTTCTTTGAGAAGATAAACAAAATTGATAAACCATTAGCAGACTCATCAAGAAAAAAAGGGAGAAGACTCAAATCAACAGAATCGGAAATGAAAAGGAAAAGAAACAACTGACACTACAGAAATACAAAGGATCCTGAGAGATTACTACAAGCAACTCTATGCCAATAAAATGGACAACCTGGAAGAAATGGACAAACTCTTAGGAAAGCACAAACTTCTGAGACTGAACCAGGAAGAAATAGAAAATATAAACAGACCAATCATAAGTAATGAAATTGAAACTGATTAAAAATCTTGCAACAAACAAAAGCCCAGGACCAGAGGGCTTCACAGGCGAATTCTATCAAACATTTAGAGAAGAGCTAACACCTACCTTACTCAAACTCTTCCAAAATATAGCAGAGGGAGGAACACTCCCAAACACATTCTAGAGGCCACCATCACCCTGATACCAAAACCAGACAAAGATGTCATAAAAAAAGAAAACTACAGGCCAATATCACTGATGAACATAGATGCAAAAATCCTCAACAAAATACTAGCAAACAGAACCCAACAGTACATTAAAAGGACCATACACACTGATCAAGTGGGGTTTATCCCAGGAATGCAAGGATTCTTCAATATACACAAATCAATCAATGTGATACACCATCTTAACAAACTGAAGGAAAAAAACATATGATAATCTCAATAGATGTAGAAAAAGCTTTTGACAAAATTCAACACCCATTTATGATAAAAACTCTCCAGAAAGTGGGCATAGAGTGAAACTATCTCAACATAATAAAGGCCATATATGACAAACTCACAGCCAACATCATTCTCAATGGTGAAAAACGGAAACCATTTCCTCTAAGATCAGGACCAAGACAAGGGTGCCCACTCTCACCACTATTATTCAACATAGTTTTGGAAGTTTTAGCCACAGCAATCAGAGAAGAAAAAGAAATTAAAGGAATCCAAATCAGAAAAGAAGTAAAATTGTCACTGTTTGCAAATGACATGATACTATATATAGAGAATCCTAAAGATGCTACCAGAAAACTACTAGAGCTAATCAGTGAATTCAGTAAAGTATCAGGATACAAAATTAATGCACAGAAATCTCTGTCATTCCTATACACTAACAGCAAAAAATCTGCATGAAAAATTAAGGCAACAATCTCATTGACCGTTAAAATAAAAAGTACCCAGGAATAAAGCTACCTAAGGAGACCAAAGACCTGTATGCAGAAAACTATAAGACACTGATGAAAGAAATTAAAGATGATACCAACAGATGGAGAGATATACCATGTTCTTGGATTGGAAGAATCAACATTGTGAAAATGACTATACTACCCAAAGCAATCTACAGATTCATTGCAATCCCTATCAAACTACCAATGGCATTTTTCTCAGAACTAGAACAAGAAATTTCATGATTTGTATGGAAACACAAAAGACCACTAATAGCTAAAGCAATCTTGAGAAAGAAAAACAGAACTGGAGGAATCAGGTTTCCTGACTTCACAGAATACTACAAAGCTACAGTAATCGAGACAGTATGCTACTGGCACAAAAACAGAAATATAGGTCAATGGAACAGGATAGAAAGCCCAGAGACAAACCCACACACGTATGGTCACCTTATCTTTGACAAAGGAGGCAAGAATATACAATGGAGAAAAGACAGCCCCTGCAATAAGTGGTGCTGGGAAAACTGGACAGCTACATATAAAAGAATGAAATTAGAACACTCCTTAACACCATACACAAAAATAAACTCAAAATGGATTAAAGACCTAAATGTAAAGCCAGACACTATAAAACTCTTAGAGGAAAACATAGGCAGAACATTCTATGACATAAATCACAGCAAGATCCTTCTTTTTTTTTTTTTTTGTGGTACGCGGGCCTCTCACTGTTGTGGCCTCTCCCATTGCGGAGCACAGGCTCTGGACGCGCAGGCTCAGTGGCCATGGCTCACAGGCCCAGCCGCTCTGCGGCATGTGGGATCTTCCCGGACCGGGGCACAAACCCGTGTCCCCTGCATCAGCAGGCAGACTCTCAACCACTGCGCCACCAGGGAAGCCCAGCAAGATCCTTTTTGATACACCTCCTAGAGAAATGAAAATAAAAACAAAAATAAAAAAATGGGACCTAATGAAACTTAAAACTTTGCACAGCAAATGAAACCATAAACAAGATGAAAAGACAACCCTCAGAATGGGAGAAAATATTTGCAAAGGAAGCAACTGACAAAGGATTAATCGCCAAAATATACAAGCAGCTCATGCAGTTCAATATCAAATAAAAAAATCCAACCCAATCCAAAAATGGGCAGAAGACCTAAAGATACATTTCTCCAAAGAAGATATACAGATTTCCAACAAATACATGAAAGGATGATCAACATCACTAATCATTAGAGAAATGCAACTCAAAACTACAATGAGGTATTACCTCACACCAGTCAGAATGGCCATCACCAAAAAATCTAGAAACAATAAATGCTGTAGAGGGTGTGGAGAAAAGGGAACACTATTGCACTGTTGGTGGGAATGTAAATTGATACAGCCACTATGGAGAACAGTATGGAGGTTCCTTAAAAAACTAGAAATAGAACTACCATATGACCCAGCAATCCCACTACTGGGCATATACCCTGAGAAAACCATAACTCAAAAAGAGTCATGTACCACAATGTTCATTGCAGCACTATTTGCAATAGCCAGGACATGGAAGCAACCTAAGTGTCCATCGACAGATGAATGGATAAAGAAGACGTGGCACATATATACAATGGAATATTACTCAGCCATAAAAAGGAATGAAATTGAGTTATTTGTAGTGAGGTGGATGGAACTAGAGTCTGTCACACAGACTGAAGTAAGTCAGAAAGAGAAAAACAAATACTGTATGCTAACACATATATATGGAATCTAAAAAAAAAAAAAAAGGATATGAAGAATTTAGGGGCAGGACAGGAATAAACACGCAGATGTAGAGAGTGGTCTTGAGGACCTGGGAGGGGGGAGGGTAAGCTGGGATGAAGTGAGAGAGTGGCATTGACATATATACAATACCAAATGTAAAACAGATAGCTACTGGGGAGAAGCCGCAAAGCACAGGGAGATGAGCTCGGTGCTTTATGGCCACCTAGAGGGGTGGGATAGGGAGGGTGGGAGGGAGATGCAAGAGGGAGGGGACATGGGGATATATATATATACATATAGCTGATTCACCTTGTTATACAGCAGAAACTAACACAACAGTGTAAAGCAATTATACTTCAATATGGATGTTAAAAAAAGTGTTTAAAAAATTTTGACGAAGGTCCATTTTTAAATTGTATTGTATTTGATGTCATATCTAAAAACTCTTTGCCTAATCCGAGGTCATGAAGATTTTTCTCCTATGTTTTCTTCTAGTAATTGTATAGTTTTACATTTTATATTTAGGTCTACAGTAAATTTTGAGTTAATTTTTGTACAAGGAGTATAGTAGAGGTCAGGGTCATTTTTTTTTTTTGCACATGGATGTCCGGTAGTTCTAAGATTATATTTTCTCCAGAGAACTGCCTTTCTTCTTTGTCAAAAATCAATTGACCATTTTGTGTGGGTTTATTTCTGGACTTAGTCTATTCTATTCCACTGATCTATGCAGTTATCCTTTTGCAAATGTCACTGTTTTGATTACTGTACTTTTTGAGTCTTAAAATCAAGTAAGATGAGTCTTTCAACTTGTTTTTTCTTTTTCAAAGTTGTCTTTGCCTTTTCATATAAATGTTAAAACAAGCTTGTCTATATCTACAAAAAAATCTGCTGAGATTTGGGTTAGAATTCATTAAAACTACAGATCAATTTGGGAGAATTCACATCTTAATTACACTGAGTGTCCAAATCCATGAATAGTATCTCTTCATTTATTTAGGTCTTCTTTATTTAATCAGTTTCTAATTTTTGACATATAGATTCTGCAGATATCTTGTTAGATTTAAACAAAAGTATTTTATTTGGGGGGGAACTATGTAAATGGTACTTCTTTTAAAATTTCATCTTTCAATTGCTAATGGCTAGTGTACAGCAATGTGCTTGATTTTTATATGTCAACTGTGTATCCTGTAGCTAAACTAATTAGTTCTAGCAGCTTTTTTATACACTCCTGTGGATTTTCTACATACACAATCATATTGTTTCTGAATAAAGTTTTGTTTTCTCCTTTCCAACTTGCATGCTTATTTCTTTCTCTTGTCTTATTAAACTGGCCAGAACTTATAATGTTAAATAGAAATGCTGAGAACAGATATTCTTGCCTTCCTCCCAATCTTAGGGAAAAGTATTTGGTCCTTCACCATTAGAAATGATGTTAGCATTAAGTTTTTTTTTTTTCTTTGCCCTTCATCAACTTAAGGATCTTGTATTCCCAGTTTGTTGAGTTTTCTTTTGTTTTTTGAAATAAAGAATGGATGTTGAATATTGTCAAGTGCATTTTCTACATCTATTGATATGATCATATGGTTCTTATGCTTTAGTCTGTTAATATGGTGGATTACATCGATTGATTTTATAATAACTTTTTAATTAAAATATTTATTCATTTAATGTGTATACATATTTTATTGGATCTCATTTTTTTTTACATCTTTATTGGAGTAAAATCGCTTTACAATGGTGTGTTAGTTTCTGCTGTATAACAAAGTGAATCAGCTATACATATACATATATCCCCATATCCCCTCCCTCTTGCATCTCCCTCCCACCCTCCCTATCCCACCCATCTAGGTGGTCACAAAGCACCAAGCTGATCTTCCTGTGCTATGTGGCTGCTTCCCACTAGCTATCTGTTTTACATTTAGTAGTGTATATATGTCAATGCTACTCTCTCACTTCGTCCCAGCTTCCTCTTCCCACCCCCAGTGTCCTCAAGTCCATTCTCTATGTCTGCATGTTTATTCCTGTCTTGCCCCTAGGTTCATCAGAACCTTTTTAAAAAAAAAAATTCCATATATATGTGTTAGCATACAGTATTTTTTTTTCTCTTTCTGACTTCACTCTGTATGACAGACTCTAAGTCCATCCACCTCACTACAAATAACTCAATTTCATTCCTTTTTATGGCTGAGTAATATTCCATTGTATATATGTGCCATATCTTCTTTATCCATTCATCTGTTGATGGACACTTAGGTTGCTTCCATGTCTTGGTTATTGTAAGTAGCGCTGCAGTGAACATTTTGGTACATGACTTTTTTTGAGTTATGGTTTTCTTAGGGTATATGCCCAGTAGTGGGATTGCTGGGTCGTATGGTAGTTCTATTTTTAGTTTTTTAAGGAACCTCCATAATGTTCTCCATAGTGGCTGTATCAATTTACATTCCCACCAACAGTGCAATAGTGTTCCCTTTTCTCCACACCCTCTCCAGCATTTATTGTTTCTAGATTTTTTGATGATGGCCATTCTGACCGGTGTGAGATGATATCTCATTGTAGTTTTGATTTGCATTTCTCTAATGATTAATGATGTTGAGCATTCTTTCATGTGTTTGTTAGCAATCTGTATATCTTCTTTGGAGAAATGTCTATTCAAGTCTTCTGCCCATTTTTGGATTTGGTTGTTTGTTTTTTTGATATTGAGCTACACGAGCTGCTTGTATATTTTAGCAATTAATCCTTTGTCAGTTGCTTCCTTTGCAAATATTTTCTCCCATTCTGAGGGTTGTCTTTTCTTGTTTATGGTTTCCTTTGCTGTGCAAAACTTTTTTTTTTTTTTTTGCAGTATGCAGGCCTCTTACTGTTGTGGCCTCTCCTGTTGCGGAGCACAGGCTCTGGACGTGCAGGCTCAGCGGCCATGGCTCACGGGCCTAGCTGCTCCGCGGTATGTGTGATCTTCCCAGACGGGGGCATGAACCCGTGTCCCCTGCATCGGCAGGCGGACTCTCAACCACTGCGCCACCAGGGAAGCCCCACACTTACTTTTTTAAAGACCTAAACGTAAGACCCGAAACCATAGAAGTCCTAAAAGAGAACACAGGCAGAACACTCTTTGACATAAATCGTAGCAATATTTTTTTTTAGATCTGTCTCCTAAGGCAAAAGAAACAAAAGCAAAAATAAACAAACAGGACCTAATTAAACTTAAAAACTTCTGCACAGCAAAGGACACCATCGACAAAACGAAAAGACAACCTACTGATTGGAAGAAAATATTTGCAAATGATGCAACCAAAAAGGGGTTAATATCCAAAATACATAAACAGCTCAGACAACTCAATATAAAAAAAAAAGATTAAAAAATGGGAAGAGGATCTGAATAGACATTTTTCCAAAGAAGATATACATATGGCCAACAGGGACATGAAAAGATGCTCAACATCGCTAACCATCAGAGAAATGCAAATCAAAACCCAATGAATATCACCTCAAACCTAGTCAGAATTGCTATTATCAAAGTCTGCAAATAACAAGTGTTGGAAAGGAAGTGGAAAAAAGGGAGCCCTAGTATACTTTTGGTGGGAATGTAAATTGGTACAGCCACTGTGGAAAACAGTAAGGCGTTTCCTCAAGAAACTAAAAATAGAACTACCATATGACCCAGTAATTCCACTCCTGGGAATATATCCAAAGAAAATGAAAACACTAATTCAAAAAGATACATGCATTCCAGTGTTTATAACAGCATTATTTATAATAGCCAAGATATGGCAGCAAACTAAGTGTCCACCAACAGATGAATGGATAAAGATGTGGTATATATAAAAAATGGAATACTGGGCTTCCCTGGTGGCGCAGTGGTTGAAGGTCTGCCTGCCGATGCAGGGGACACGGGTTTGTGTCCCGGTCCAGGAAGATCCCACATGCCGCGGAGTGGCTAGGCCTGTGAGCCATGGCTGCTGAGCCTGCGTGTCCGGAGCCTGTGCTCCACAACGGGAGAGGCCACAACAGTGAGAGGCCTACGTACTGCAAAAAAAAAAAAAAAAAAAAAAAGGAAGCTATTAGAAAAAGAATGATATTCTGCCATTTGCAACAACATGCATGGACCTAGAGGGTATTATGCTTAGTAAAATAAGTCACAGGAAGACAAATACTCTATGTTATCACTTATATGTGGAATCTAAAAAATAAAACGAATGAATATAACAAAACAGACTCACAGATAACAGATACAGGAACAAAGTAGTGGCTACCAGTGGGGACAGGGAACTGGGGAGGAACAAGATACGGGTAGGGGATTAAGTGATACAAACTACTATGTAAAAAATAAATAAGCAACAGGGTTATATTGTACAGTCCAGGGAAATAAAGCCATTATTCTGCAATAACTTTATTTTTTGGCCACACCACACAGCATGTGGGATCCTAGTTCCCCAACCACAGATCCAACCAATGTCCCCTACATTGGAAGCACAGAAGCTTAACAACTGGACCACCTGGGAAGTCCCTGTAATAACTTTAAATGGAGTATAATCTACAAAAACAACAAACCACTATGTTATATGCCTGAAACTAATACTGTAAATCAACTATACTTCAATTTTTTTAAAAAACCACTTACTTGTGATGATAGTCTGATATGCGGTTTCTTCAGTTACAAAAGAGAGGAATATTGTATGGTACTGTAATTTTTTTGACAGCAAAGTTATAAAACAGAAAGCTAACCCATTATTAATTTTATATTAAATATCACTCACCTTATGCCTATGGAAAGATAGGCTATCTGCTTCAATGCAAGTCTTGCACACAGTGTTCTACAACATGAATATTTAGGCAGTGAAGATGATCATGATGACACAAAAACATCTCATATAATTCTTGCCGTAGTTACTAGATTTCCACACAAACATACACAACAGATAAGTTTATTAACTGCATGGCACAATGATTCTTTACTATTCATTAAGTGGAGGTGAGTCATCATAAAGTTCTTCATCCTTGTCATCTTCACATTGAGTAGGCTGAGGAGGGGAAGAAGAGGAGGGCTTTGTCTTGATGTCTGAGGGGTGGCAGAGGTGGAAAAGGAGGCAGGAGAGGTAAACGCATTCAGTGTAACTTCATGGAAACACACAGTAATCTGACTTTTTTGCTTTCTCATGCATCTAAAGAATATTTCTATACACCACCAATCCTTTTTCCACCATTCGCTTTTGTTTCAGTGTCCATATCATACAAGGGTCTGTGTCGTGAAAGAAGTCAAAAGCAGTCTTGTATAATCAACTCTTCTGCCAGATTGTCTAATGTCAATATGTTTTGTGGCGCTGCTTCTTCTACATCTTCTTCCTCATCATCTGGCACTGGTTTGGAAGCACCCATTTCCATCAGGTTGTCTTCTGTTCATTTCTCTAGTTTGCTGTCTACCAGCTCTTGAATTTTTCCAAGGTTCATATCTTGAAACACTTCACCCCCCAATTTTTTTTTTTTTTTTTTTTTTTTTTTTTGCCATATCCACAATCTCTTTCATTATTTCCTTGACTGTCTTTGTTGTAAAGCCTGTGAGGTCATGCGAACATCTGGACAGTTTTCTCCAGCAGGAATTTATTGCTTTGGGTTTGATGGCTTTCACAGCTTTTTCTATAACTATGATGGCATCTTCAATGGTGTAATCACTTCAGACTTTCATGATGTTCTCTGTATCTGGGTTCTCTTCCATAGCATTGACAATTCTTTCCATAGAGGACCATGCATAATGAGCCTTAAAGGTCCTTGTGACCCCCTAATCTAGAGGTTGAGTTAGAGATGTGTTTGGGGGCAAGTAGATCACTTTGATGTCTTCAGTATTGAAATCATGGGGTTCTGGGTGGCCAAGGACATTTTCCCATATCAAAAGAACTTTAAAAGGCAGTCCTTTACTGGCAAGGTATTTCCTGACTTCAGGGACAGAGCATTGTTGGAATCAATCCAGAAAAAGTGTTCTGGTTGTCCAGGCCTTTTTGTTGCACAACCAAAAGACTGACAGCTCTTGTTTATCTTTTCCCATTAAGGTCCAGGGGTCAGCAGCTTTATAGGTAAGGGCAGTCTTGGTCATAAACCTGACTGTATTTTCACAAAACAGTAGTTAGCCTATCTCTTCCTGCCTTAAATCCTGGAGCACGCTCCTCTTCCTTACTAATAAGTGCTCTTGGTGGAATTTTTTTCCCCCAGAATAAGGAACTTTCATCTGCATTAAAAACCTGTTCAGGCAGATATCATTTCTTCTTAATGATTTTCATAATGGCATCTGGGAACTTGTCTGCTGCCTCTTGGTCAACAGAAGCTGCTTCTCCTGTTACTTGACATTTTTTAAGCCAAACCTCTGTAACTATCAAATCAGCCCTTGCTGGTATTAAATTCTCCAGTTTTAGATCCTTTACATTCCTTTTGCTTTAAGTTGGCATACAATGACTCCACTTTTTCTCAAATCATATTAGAGTCTATAGATATGCCTTTTTTATAGCAATCCTGCACCCACATAAAAGCTGCATTTTCAATACGAGCTAAAAATGTATTTTGCAAAAAGTGCAAGGTTTTTGTGTCTGCTGGCGTAGCTGCACTAACGGCTTCATGAATTTGCTTTTCTTTTTTTTACAGTGTGTCTTACCCTGAACTCATTTATCTTGAAATGGTGGGCAAGCACAGCTGCAGACCTCAATCTATAATACATACCAAGCAATTCAACTTTCTCTCATAATGTCACGACTTTTCTCTGCTTCTTTTGAGCACTTCCAGCATCACTAGCAGCACTTTGTATGGGTCCCATGGTGTTTTTCAAAGTTTGTGGTATTGCACTAAACAAGGTAAAAAACATGTAAGAACCACAAGAGATCACTTTTTACTGTGACACACAATTTACTGGAGAAACAAACTGCTCACACAGAGACGACTAGCGTCACACAGCATTTTTGGATACTCACAACTCTTGAGCTCACTGCAACAGCTACAGGAGGTGGCTACAAAATTATTATAGTAGTATGTACTACAGTTAATTTTATGCAATTATGACTTAATACTGCATCTTTGTTTACATTTCTCTCATCTGCAGATGGTGCCATATGGCCTGTGTTTGCATGTGTAAATTTTGGTAAATTTTAACTTTTTATAGTAGATTTGTGTATATTTTATGGTAATAAATGATAAAATAGACTAGTATCTGCATATATTTTATACATGGATGACATCCCTTTTTCTTACTTTTTCGATATCTCTAGGCTACTTGATTTTTTTCAAATTGCCACAAATCTCCAAAAAATTTTCCAATATTTTTATTGAAAAACATCCTCATATAAATAGACCCACTCAGTTCAAACTGATATTTTCAGATCACGATGAAAAAAACCCCTCAGAATTAATAACAAAAGCAGATGCTGCAGGTTGGCTCAATCAATATAACTTCAACTCATCTGTAGTATTTCCTCCTCTAGAAAAGAGCTGGAAGGCCAAAGACCAAAGCGATTTCTCCCGTTCCCTTGAAGCTAAAGTTATGTATGGACTATCTTTCGCCAACTAGGCATAGTCGTGTGAGACTTAGCAGAATTGACTTTGTAAAGTGAAGATCACATGCCTCCTCAGGCAGGTTTTGTCTTGGAATGTGGTTTCTCTGCAGCAGTTATAGTAGAACATCTGGTGTCTAGTAATTATCTTTTGTGAACTGCAAAGGAAAGGTATTGCCTGCAACTAAGAACTTGGCCAAAACAACCCCAACTACTAGGTGATTTTAAAACTGTCTCAACTTTAGACCAAAGAAGAAATAAAAACTGCACTTATATCATGTTTGGAAATTAACTACAATGAAAATATCAAAATTTATGCGATTATACCTAAAGCTGTATTTAGAGGAAAATTCATAGCTTTAAAATGTTAATATACAAGTATCATTATTAAATATGAGGACTTTGGGGTCAACTGCCTTTGTTTGAATATTGACTCTTTAACTCAGTGCTCAGAACTCAGTTATGTATGATTATGGGCAAGTTACTTAGTTCCCCTCCAAGTCTGTATTTCCTTATTTGAAAAATGGAGATATTACCTCAGAGGGTTGTTACAAAGGTTAAATGGGAAATATCTAAAGCACTCAGCTCAGTGCTTAGCATAATCACTCAAACAATATTAAATATTATCATAAGGAGTTAGAAAATGGATAAACCAGTCTCTCGTTAGAGGAAAACAAAGGGGAGAGTAAAAGGGGAGTTAGAAAATTTAAGAATTTTCTCAATGAAGGAAATTCCATATCTACGCTTCATTTGCTTTCAGTAGGCTCTAGGACTGTCACCACCCTATTCAAAGCAATGAAAGAATTCGGAACCTTGCCCCAGGAAAAAATCCTTGAGGATTTCTCATAGAAACAATTTGTGTTAGAATCTCCTGATTCTGGGTGAGAGAAGTTTTAAAACTATTTTAGAGACTATCCAAAATTAGATTGAATTAAGTCTCCCCAAGTATGTTCATAATACATTCAATGCCAGTATTGTGTGATTTCTAACTTGGGCCATTTAGTCATCCTCAAACAACAAGCATGTCATTTGTAACAATATTTGATATTTATCAGGCATGTTATAGCTTATAAAGCTCTTCCTTATGCCTTTCTACTTGACCCTTAGAACAATCCTACGAATAAGCTAAGTGAGTCACATGTTACTATACTAATTAAAATTTTACAGAGGAGAAAATCAAGTTCCAGAGATATTTTATATGACTTGTTTGAAGATACTAAATGGCAGGGCACAGAAATTTAGAACTCAGCTAGGAACCAAAAAGTACTAGACTCACTGTAATATTTCCCTTATATTTTTATCTAGAAGTATCTTTAGGCTGCCTGCTAGAGTCATGGGATTTGAGAGGGTTTTTATTTACTAAGAAGAGAACACACTCCTATTTGTATTTCATCAGGATTTCTTTCTATAACCCATTCAACAGAGATTTAATCCTAAATACCTTAAGAGTATAAGGATCTGCCATTATCATTAGTACATTTATTCCCACCAGTATCTAGCTTTATTCCATTCCCCAAGAATTGTAAAAAGCTTTTCCATGTCATGCTATATAGATTTCAACATTAACTCTGGATTCATCATTTAAAGATCTTAACTCTTCATGAACACACTAACATTTCATCAAGTTTATTGTGTAGTAATGAAAACACTTATATTTCTCCATACCTACCAGATATTTTTAGTTATATATTTATTTATTTTAAATTTTATTTATTTTTTATACAGCAGGTTCTTATTAGTTATCTATTTTATACATATGTATTTGTTTATTTTTATTGAAGTATAGTTGATTTGCAATGTGGTATTAGTTTCTGATGTACAGCAAAGTGATTCAGTTCTCTCTCTATATATATAAAACACACATATACATATGCACATATATATTCTTTTCCATTACGGTTTATTATAGGGTATTGAATATAGTTCCCTGTGCTATACAGTAGGACCTTGTTGTTTATTTTATATATAGTAGCTTATATCTGCTAATCCCAAACTCCTAATTCATCCCTCCCCCACCCCCTTTCCCCTTTGGTAACCATAAGTTTGTTTTCTATGTCTGTGAGTCTGTTTCTGTTTCTTAAATAAGTTCATTAGTATCATATTTTAGATTCCACATATAAGTGATACCATATGGTATTTCTGATCAGATATTTTTATCTTTCCTTTAGTTATAGTCTCCCTTTCAATTTTAAGATGTTACTGAATCTATAAATACATAGTGCAAAATGTTCTGTACTTCAGGTATTTCACTAATTCAGATGAGTATGTCAGAATACTCCTCCAACCAGGCTGAACCAGTGAGGTTTTTTGTTTCTAGAAGGCTGATTTCCAGTGTATTCACATATTGCACAAACCTCCAGCACTTTCATGAAATCAGATCAATCACTTGTACTGGTGCCCAAAGTTGCTGCCAAGCTCATAGTAAAGTGAAGCTGGGTAAAGTGAAGCTGCCATTCTGGACAGAACTGACTAAGCAGAATAGATGCTTGATCTTGGGGTTGCTACTCTCCAGGCCAACCAGCTGCTCATGTGGTGGCCCAAGACAAGCTACCCAACAGGAAAAACCAAGATAAACTGAACCAATCAAGTCTGCCTTCTTAGGGCATCTGAAGAAAAAAGGAAGTAAGAAAATAGTAGTGGGGGCAGAAACAGAGACCGTTGGAGAGAAGGCAGTAAGCATAAGTGACGGAAATGCAGAGGCCAGAAAACAGAAACAGAGTACAAAGTCAGTAATGGCAGAGGCAGCAAAAACAGAGAAAAACTGATTCACTACAATGGTGGAACAGCTTCCACATAGGGAGAAAACGAAACTTGTTGCTGATGAAATAACTAAACAACAGAAATAGAACTGTGTATGCTATATTCTGAAAATCATTCAAATTTCTCCTCCTCCATAAGCCCAAGTTAGGCTGCTGTTTCTCTTTTCCTTACTTTCAATGTATCCTCTAGTGTCTTTCTGTTCTTGCAACTTAAAATAGAATCTATCACTAACTAAGTTTGCAGTTATTCACTTAAACACAGATCAATGAATTTATGATAAATTGCTATTCTGAAGGAATCATTTTAGTCGAAAAAATATCTTAACTGTGGTTAGACATTTACATAACATTTTATTTCTTCAGTTTTGAGGTTAGAAGCTAAATTGAATATAGTAAGATGTCTTGCAATTGGCTACCTACACTCACCTGCTACCAATAAATGTAGTTTTTACATTTAAATAAGATGCCTTGAAGTCTCTGGTACTTTCCTCTGTAGAAAAGTTATATGTTCAACTTGCTCCCTCCTATAAATGAGGAATTGCATTTTCTCACTGCAAGAGAACACTAACTCAATAACTTTTTTATTCAAACCTCACTCAAGGTTTCTATCTGACATAGGAGTGATTGTTCTGGGAGCTTCTAATACTGCAGGTTTGTTAAACCACTGCTGACCAGCATTAATTTACACAGGGACCTGTAAGCCTGCTGCTTACAAAGTGAGAGTTAATTTTTGGTTCCATCAACAACTCTTTTCTGACTAAGGTCATCTTGTTTTTGTGCCTACAGTGAAAGAATATTTTAGAACTTAGCTTGTGTACTAATAATATCAAAGCTACTGTTCACTAGAAAATTACAGTGCTCAAGGTCATGAAGCAGAGCTGATGCTTGGAAAGATTTTCATTATCTCCTTTCCTGATTATGCTCTACATTGGCTGGAATGTTACTTAGAATATAAAATACCATTATATCAGAGAGCTTACGAACAGTTTGAGGCATCATGCATGCTCTTTATGGACACTCCTTTAAGTTTCATAAAACAAAAATGCAACTTTCTGTGTTTCTTTTGCCTAATATTCTGTTACAAAGAAATGCAAGGAGTTTGGAGAAATTAAAGGCCCACCATTATTTGCAGAACTGACTTCTTATGAATAAGAATTTGAAGGCATTACGACCATGCTTCTCATAACTCAATTCTTTAACTATCTGCATCAAGATCACTTATGAGACTCATTTCAAAAATAAGCTTTCCTCTTGGTACTTTCCACTCAATTTTGCTGTGAACCAAAAACTCCTCTAAAAATAAAGTCTATTTTAAAAAATGAATCTGGATACAGACCTTACACTTGTCACAAAAATTAACTCAGAATGGATCACAGACCTACATGTAAAATGCAACACTATAAATCTCTTAAAGGATAACAGAGAAGATCTAGATGACCTTGGGTATGGCAATGACTGTTTAGATATAACACCAAAGGCACGATCCATGAAAGAAATAGTTGATAAGCTGGATTTCATCAAAATTTAAAAAACTGCTCTCTGCAAAAGACACTGTCAAGAGAATGAGAAAACAAGCCACAGACTGGGAGAAAATACCTGCAAAAGACACATCTGATAAAGGACTGTTATTAAAAAAATACAAAGAATTCTTAAAATGCAACAATAAGAAAATGAACCTTGCAATTAAAAAAACAGGCAGAAGGCCTATACAGACAGCTTACCAAAGACATATTGATACATATGGCAAATAAGCATATGAAAAGATGCTTAGCATCGTATGTCACTAGGGAATTACAAATTAAAACCACAGTAAACCTACACACCTATTAGAATGTCCCTAGTCCAAAATACTGAGAACACCAAATGCTGGCAAGGATGTGGAGCACCAGGAACTCTCATTCATTGCTGGTGGGAATGCAAAACGGCACAGTCATTTCGGAAGAGAGTTTGGCAACTTTTTACAAAACTAAACATACTCTTACCATACAACCCAGCAATCACACTCCTTGGTATTTACCCAAAACTGTGTCCACACAAAAACTTGTACACAGATATTTATAGCAGCTTTATTCATAATTACCAAAACGTGGAAGCAATTACAAGGTCCTTTGTAAGTTGAATGGATAAACTGTAATAAAAACAGACAATGAAATATTATTCAGTGCTAAAAATATGAGCTATCAAGCCATGAAAAGACATGGAGGAAACAAACACATATTACTAAGTGAAAGGAGCCAATCTGAAAGGCTACATACTGCATGATCCCAACTAAATGACAGAGGCAATGGAAAAGACAAAACTGTAAAACAAAGGTTGTAAAAAGAGCAGTGGTTACCAGGGGTTAGAGAAGAAAAAGGGATGAATAAGCAGAGTATAGAGGATTTTTAGGGCGGTGAAACTATTTTATATGATACTATAATGGTGGATACATGCCACTAAACACTTGTCCAAATCCATATAATGTACAATGCCAAGAATGAACCGTAGTATATATACCATGGGCTTTGAGTGATAATGATGTGACAATGAAGGGTCATCGATTGTGACAAATGTACTGCTCTAGTGGGGGATGCTGACAGTGGTGGAGGCTGTGCTTGTGTGGGCAGAGGGTACGTGGGAAGTCTCTGTAGTTTCTCCTCAATTCTGCTGTGAACCTAAAACTGCTCTAAAAAATAAAGTCTATCCAAAAAAAAAAAAGTTCCCTGGGTTCCATACCAGAGTTACTGAATCAGACAGAATCCTGGAGAAGTGTTATGATCCGAGGAATATGAGTTGTAGCAAATCTCTTTGGAGACAAGACCACTAATCATGTAGGGAGAAGTGAGAAAAGGAAAGGAGAGAGAAAATGGGAAAGAAGAGATGAGGACAAAAATGAACACTGACTGATATTCTTGTGTACCAACCTCAAAGATTCAGATTCAGCAGAGCTAAAGTGAGGCCTAGAAATCTGTATTTAAAACCTCCTTAGGTGATTCTGAAACTACAATGAGGTACCACCTCACATCGGTCAGAATGGCCATCATCAACATGTCTACAAATAATAAATGCTGGAGGAAGTGTGGAGAAATGGGAACCCTCCTACACTGTTGGTGGGAATGTAAACTGGTACAGTCACTATTGGAAAACAGTATAGAGGTTCCTCAAAAAACTAAAAATAGAGTTACCATATGATCCAGCAATCCGACTCCTGGGCATATATCCAGACAAAACTAAAATTGAAAAAGATACATACACCCCTATGTTCACAACAGTACTATTTACAATAGCCAAGACATGCAAACAACCTGAATGTCCATCGACGAATGGACAAAGATGTGGTGTGTGTGTGTGTGTGTGTGTAAAATTGTGTATATATATGTGTCTGTATATATATATATATGTGTGTGTATATGTATATATACACAACGGAATATTACTCAGCCTTAAAAAAGAATGAAACAATGCCATTTGCAGCAACATGGATGGACCTAGAGATTATCATACCAAGTGAAGTTAAGTCAGAAAGAGACAGACAAATACCATACGATATCACTTATATGTGGAATCTAAAATATGACACAAATGAACATATCTATCAAACAGAAATAGACTCACAGATAAAGAGAACAGACCTGAGGTTGCCAAGGGGGAGGGAGGGATAGGGGAGGGAAGGATGGGAGTTTGGGATTAGCAGATGCAAACTATTATATATAGTATGGATAAACAACAGGTCCTACTGTATAGCAGTATCCTGTGATAAACCATAATGGAAAAGAATATGAAAAAGAATATAAATATGTATAACTAAATAATTTTGCTGTACAGCAGAAATTAACATAACATTGTAAATCAACTATACTTCAATAAAATTTTAAAAAATAAAATAGAATAAAACCTCCTTAGGTGATTCTGATAGAGGGCGGGACATCCCTACATCCAATGAAGGAGATTCATGGAAGTAAGGTTTTAAAAAAAGGAGCATGAGGCTGAAAAGGAGGTTAAAATGGCACATAATATTTCTGATGTAGAAAATAAAATGACTTCTGAATGTTACAAAGAAAAAGGATACAGTCAAAGGCAATGAAAGGATGATTTGAGCAAAGGACAAAACAACTAGAGAAAAGGGTTCTTCGTCCCGAGATCAATAATTATTTCTTCCAGACGACAGCCCTGCTGTGTCTCTCATGATCATATAGGTGCACACTCTTCACCATCTTCATCGAGACAAGGCCGATGACAAAGTTATCTCTGGGGATTTAGTCTCAAAAACAGATTAGGTAGTAAAGCTCTAACATGCCAGTAACCAGAGTGGTAGTTTCTAAATGCCACAATGTAAAGCATTTATTATAAACAAGCAAAAAACAACTGGCAGATAGTTCAGATAAAAATCAGTTCATACAGTGGGTTAAAAAAATCAATTTTTAATTTTTTTTTAAAATTTATTTATTTATGGCTGTGTTGGGTCTTCGTTTCTGTGCAAGGGCTTTCTCTAGTTGCGGCAAGTGGGGGCCACTCCTCATCGCGGTGCGCGGGCCTCTCACTATTGCAGCCTCTCTTGTTGCGGAGCCCAGGCTCCAGACACGCAGGCTCAGTAATTGTGGCTCACGGGGCTAGTTGAAAAAAATCAATTTTTAAAGACATTCAAAATCCATCAAGTCGGTAAGTGTGTCCATGAATTAGCACCTAAAACTAGGGTAACCACGTAATTTATTATTCAGAACAGGACACTTTTGAGTGAAAGAGGCTCTTAACAAGTACACCAGGAAAACAGGTGTAGACCAGAATGTCCCAGATTCATCCTAGGCAAACCAGAATGGATATCTCCCTAATGGTAATACCTCTTTGAACATTAATAAACCTAACGATAATCATCTATACTAACCACAATGTTCCAAAGAGGAATTGAAGGTAATTACAAAGTTAGAAACCGCAGATGGTATTAATCCAGGTTCCTTTTTCTCTCCACCCATGTTCTTAGTGTGAAACATCAAATGACACTTTTATAATTACTTGGCACAGCAGTAATTAATACTGATCTTGGAACTTAGTAAAGCTCTACAATAATTTGTAGACCACATTGGATTCAATCTAGTCTTTACTCTGGAATTCATGCAGTGAGCACTATTTCACCAGCTACCTTAACACTACCACCAAGACAACAGGCTCTAACTTGGACAAACTGGCAGAAGAAATTTTAATTTTTTTGTTTTAAGATATAGTATACTTCTATATGGATCTTGAATCCCTAGTGAAATAGTATCTTGATTATGAAACGAAGAGTCATTTCGTTGGATTTCTAATATGAAAGGGTTTGGCTTTTCTTTTTCTATTTCAACATTTATTGGGGTTCTACAGTATGCCATGCTTTGTCTAAATGATAGATTAAGCAGAGGCGAGAGACCAAATGACTGTCAATCCAATGAAAAATATTGCTTAGTCACTTGTAATCTATGAGACTAGTGGTTCACAAACCAGACTGCACTTTAGAATTATTGGGGGGTAGCTCTAAAAAAAATCTTGTGGGGGCTTCCCTGGTGGCGCAGTGGTTGAGAATCTGCCTGCCAATGCAGGGGACATGGGTTCGAGCCTTGGTCTGGGAAGATCCCACATGCCGCGGAGCAACTAGGCCCGTGCGCCACAACTACTGAGCCTACGCGTCTGAAGCCTGTGCTCCGCAACAAGAGAGGCCGCAATAGTGAGAGGCCCACGCACTGCGATGAAGAGTGGCCCCCACTTGCCACAACTAGAGAAAGCCCTCACACAGAAATGAAGACCCAACACAGCCATAAATAAATAAATAAATAAAATTTTAAAAAAATCTTGTGGCTTGCCACATAAAAATCTGTACATAAATGTTCACAGTAGAACTATTCATAATAGCCAAAAAATGGAAAGAGACCAAATGTGTATCAGTTGATGAACGGATAAACAAAATGTGGTATATACATATAATGGAATAGTTTTCAGTAATAAAAAAGAATGAAGTACTGCTACCTGCTACAACATGGATGAACCTTGAAAACAGTAAGTTAAATGAAAGAAGCCGGACACCAAAGACCACATATTGTATAATTCCATTCATATGAAATGTCCAAAATAGCAAATCTATAGAGACAGAAAGCAGGTTAGTGACTGTCTAGGACTGGGGATTTGGGGGAGGAATAGAGAGTAACTGCTAATGACAACAGATTTTAGGGTGATAAAAATGTTATAAAACTGACTACAATCATCAGAGAAATGCAAATAAAACCACAATGAGGTATCAGCTCACACCCCTTTGGATGGCTATTATCAAAAAGACAAGCAGTAACAAGTGTTGGTGAACGTGTGGAGAAAAGGGAACTCTTGTACCCTGTTGGTGAGACTGTAAATTGGTACCGCCATTATGGAAAACAGTATGGAGGTTGCTAAAGAAATAAAAAATAGAACTACCATACCATCCAGCAATCCCACTTCCAGGTATATAACTAAAGGAAATCAAATCAGGATCTCAAAGACATTATATCTAATATTAGAATTGCAGCACTCCTTAAGTTTGATACCTGGAGTACATACCCAATCAATGGCATCTTTCCTGCCAATCTCCATGGCATGTGTACAATCTTCATGTCTAAGACTCTGACACAACTTTCCCTTCAACACCTCAGCACCCTGGCTGGGAAGGAGCCTCACTTAGAATTGCAGTTTGGCAGTGCTGATCTTCTTCCAAACTTGGAGCAGGCCTGACCTCCTGCAAATTGGCTGGCTGGCTGATATCCTGCTTTATGTTAGAGAATCTACCTTGTAATATTCCACATTGTCACTTGCCAGACACTGTGGACCGTCACTGCCTGGACACACTGCTCCTGAAACTCTTACCTGCTTGAATGTTGACACTGGCCTGGGCAAGCCAGAGATAGCCCCAACTATCCACTTGGATATGACCTGTGATTGCTGGTCCCTGCAGCTCCCTCAGGCATGAGCGTGACATTCCTGGATTCATCTCCTTTTTCTGCTGGCGTGCCAGTAAGGTTACGGCACTACCTCTGTTAATATAAAACATTTATGGTCTTATGGAGTATTGAAACATTGCTTTAAAAGTGTTATTTTTAAAATTTAAAGAGTAAATCCCAACTAATTCTATTTGGAGATACATTTGAGAATTTCACTGTATGTTAATATTTCTGGAAGGATGGAGGAATCAAACTACATCATATTCTAACTCTATAAAGGTGGGGAATCACAGGGCTAAAGCATGAGTGACTCAAAAGTGTAGCAACCAACTGCTCTTCATCACCTTGGGGAGACTTAATTGACTGTGTCCAGGGCTCACTGTAAGAAATGATCTAAAGGGACCTTCCCTGGCGGTCCAGTGGTTAAGACTCCACGCTTCCACTGCAAGGGGTGCAGGTTCCATCCCTGGTCGGGGAACTAAGATCCCGCAAGCTGCGCAGTGCAGCTAAAAAAAAAAAAAGAAAGAATCTAAAGAAGAAATTAGAAATGTGGCCATCAAGTGAAGGCATTTCACTGAGTAGGAATGAAAACTGAGTGGGAAACAGGATGGGAAGCCCTTGTGCAAGATCATATATTTAGAAAAAAAAAGAATATGGATATGAGAAGCCAGGTTGTAAGTGCTATAAAAAGCTCAGGGACAAAGCTGAGCACTGTCGCCCTAAACGTGCAGGGAGGGAGCATTGTTATGAATCAACATAGCTATAAGGTTCAATACCGGGAAGATCATACATTTGCTATATCAGTTCGTAGAAAGGTCCAAAATGAGAAAACTCAGTTCTGTGTACTTGGGAGGAGCAGCAACCTTGGTTCCACAATTAAACCTAAAAAGTAACAAATGTCCCAAATAGTTGAGAACCCCCAAATTCAACATGAAAAAAAATCATATATATCAAGTATTTATCAGATGTTTATTACTTGAATGACAAATAATTTAATCCAACAATCTTCAAATTGCTTAAAACTATGACAATATTTAGCTTTTCAAATTTCATATGACCTTACTCTTTCTGTGCTCTAGTTTCTAAAAGCCTGATAATTCCTTCTATTTCTCTTCAAAAATTCTTATGCTTACAGTGAATAAACCGGTGGCATTATAAAATTCTTTTAGTTCGAATGAAAAGGTATATTCCTGCAAGACATTTCAACCAGTTGCAAATTATCTGAACTGAAACAAATAAGATTATGCATTAAATTTTTATATCACTCTAAAAGTTCATGAACTGTATATTCTACCACTCCAGGTTTTACTTAGAAGTTTTTGATTTTATTTGAATCTTACCGTCCATGAGATTTTCTAATGACATGATAGAAATCTTAATATTCAAAAGTGTTTATACTTTTAAAAGGATGGCAGGAACCTGAAACAGACTTTCTACACAAAAGTCCTCCCTGTTTCTAACAGGAATATACCGCGGTCAAGTTTTATGCTCAGGTCAAAGATGGGCTGTTACTAGAGAGTTGTTTTATACAGTTGGTATTTTTAATTCTCTATTTTTTGGTTCCAAAACGTAGTCTTCATTTTCATCAGGAAGAGAAGTCTGTAATTTCTTCCAGTTTGAACTCATCCATCCACTTTTGCAAATCATTTGCATCATTTATCGTCCATAACTTCGCAAAACACTTTAGTCTTTTCCTGGAGAGAAAATAAAATACTATTTCTTTTATAAATGAAATTGTTAGAGGCCAGTACATCTCATGGAAAGCTATGAAAAGTCTGTAACAGACTCACAGGCAAGGTCCTGTGGTTGGGAAGCTATGTCAGGATGCATCAGCCTTCCTGAGAAACAAGTTTTTTAGTGCTGCTACTATAATCAAGAGACCAAAGTTGTTGATCAGCTCTCTTGCCTCTGGGGAGGGGAGAGCCCAGCTTCCTCCCTCTTCTAACTCAGCCAGAGGCTATGTGTGCTCACAGGATGAAAAGTAAAATTGACTTAATAAAATAATGCAGGCTAAAAAAATAAATAAATAAAATCAAATAATGCAGGCTATGGAAAGAGTAAAATGCCAACATAACAGAGACCTACTTAGGGTCTGAAGAGGGAGTATTTGAGTTCCAATCACTGCTCCAGCACCAACTAGCTGCGTGACCCTGGTTTCCTGGTCAGCTTCCTACCCCCACTTAGCTTCATTTTCCCCAACTATAACATGGGGATGACAGCAGTACCTATCTCACAAGGCTGTCGTAAGGATTAAGTGAGTTAATGTATATAAAGCAATAAGAACAGTAACTGGCACAGTGTCTAGGCTGCTGCAAAGGACTGACTGCCCAGACTTGCTGGTGCACACAGCAAGCATTCAATAAATATTAGCTATTACCAAACCCACATGAATGCACTGGATTCAGTTTGCTTTCTTTGACCTCGCCAATGGAATCGATGTGACAGGCACTTTTAGTGAAAAGGAAAAACAATAAATGCAGTGTGTCCTGATAAATCATCAGATTCCATCCCAATGCAACCTCTTTCTATAATACTGTCTTTTTAAGATAACTTTCTAGATTTCAAAATGTCATATACTAGTTGGAAGAGTTAAAATATTTATAAATAACCTGTGAATTTCACTGCTCTTGCTTTATAGGCTATATAGCAGCAACATGTATAAACTCTCATATTTTATCACCATCTTGCTTATGTATCTTTAGTAGTAAAGTTTTATTCTAGTTTCTGTAGGGAAAAAGAAAAATAAGAGGACAACAAGAGAGGATTTAAATCAGCCCAAAGAACTAAGGGCTAAGCTTATTTTTAAACTCTCATAGATGATTACATTTCTCTCTAGAAAAATTTTATGTTAATCTATTTTGTTACAAATAACTAGAAATAAGCGGTCACTGATTACATTTGTTTCTAACTTGGCATTGAGGAAAGGATCCAGAAGAGAATGTCAACAGAGGAAACGATATGTCTTTTATAGTATTCCAGCACTTTGGACCTGATTCACCACCATTTACCACTGCAAAGTGTGGAGTGCAAGGCAGAACCACAGAGGAAGGAAGAGGAGAAAGAGAAGTTGGTTGCACAACTGTACGTCAGTATACAAGTTGGCAATTGTTTAACTAATATTAGGTGTTAATATTTCAGTATTTAAATAGGGGATGATTTCCAGAACTAAAACATATTCTTACAGTATAGTGGTCAGCCAAGATGTTCTGTTGGACTAACAGCCTGTTCACTCTTGGTCATATGGTTATGGACCAGGGCAATCATGTCCTGCCCCAGGCCGATCAGACTCTCCAAGCAGAGAAAGAATGGGGTAGGAGGTAGGGGAGGAGCTTATGTTGTTTTATAATATAATCTTATATTTGGGGAAAAAAGGCTATAATTTATTATTTAGTAGTATGGTATTTTCCTAGGAATATCTTCCTTCCAAAGTATGTCTCAGGTTTATATGAAGATTAGTATATATACTGACTATATACTTGCTGGCTATCCAGGGTAAAAAGTGAGTGCATTCACAAAAGCGTTCCTAGATGATGGAGAAGTCGGTTAGAATGAAAACTTTGTCACAAACTAATCCACAAAGTAAGTGACGTGTGGATACTGACTCTAATCACCTAGTTATGTGATACTATTATTTTCATTCCTGTCTTGACAGAACTCTTCATTTCTGAATGCAACCACTGCATATCTGAATGCAATATATGAATAAAAGAAGTACTCTAAACATTTTATATATTGAGGTTAACATTAGTAATTTTATGCATAAATATTTTAGGCAACAAATGTGTTGTACATATTAAGAAGTTAATTCTTTAGAAAAATGATTAAAAGAACCAATTTATCAACTTAATAAAAGATCTGACTAGAGAGGCATGAGTGAATTCACGTGAGCTTTGGTAAGAGCTGTTTTCATTTTATTGTAATTCAACGTTTCACAATACTTGAAGAGACACTTGAAGGAAGTTCTGATGTTCATTTACAGGACAATCCTCTTCCTGGGACAACTTGGAAGATTTCATTATAAATCAAAAAATGCAGCACAATCATTCTGACCTTTTCATATTTACTAATCCTTCCAGCTCTTTTGATTTGCTAGCTGCTTTCTTTAAAATTTCTCCAGGAACATCTGCTAGTTTAGCCACATTGAGCCCATAACTCCTTGCTGCAACTCCTCTGGTTATTTGATAAAGAAAAGTGACAAAATCAGGAACCTGGTCTTCTTCACCTAAAAAATAGTTAAAAGAGAGAGAGAGAGAGAGAGAGAGAGAGAGAGAGAGAGAGACAAAGAAAACCATTCTTGAAAGTTGAAAGAAATTAGAGGATTAAAGACAACATACAAATTCTTATAACTTTATTCAATTAAAATTTATAACCTGAAAAAGAAATCCATTGTTCCTAATCCCTTGTTAGCTCCTTTTATCAACACTACATATCTAGAAAAGGGTAAATACTGCTTTGAAAATGCTTTTGAATTTAGAATCTATCTTTTAGCTCAGTTAAAATGGTGTTTAACAATTACTCATTGTAAGCTAAGAAGTATTTAGTTTTATGCTGTTTGCTGAAAAATTTCCACTGACCTTCTATATCAAAAAAGTGATTCTGATACGTGGTACAATACAATTTCTCCTTTAAAAATAGATTTAAAAAAAAGTGTTTTCCAGTGGAAGAATATATTCATCAGTCTTATAATACACTCTGTAAAGTAACATATATAAAAGATGTTTCTAAGAGTGCTAGAAACAAAACCACAAAAACAGATAAGGAAATATTACATGTTGCACAGTTTAAATAACAAGACTGAGAAATTCTGGCTTATTAAACATCCTAGTTAACTAAGAGCTATACATATTGAAGTGGATGCTTTGGTACCACCCAAATCCCACTCAGGACTGAAGGGTTTACTGCCCCAACTGTCAGGAAGGCTGTTAAGCCTGCAACTCTCAGCTGTGTGCTCCCTTTGGGAACTTCCTCAGCTGAAGAGAACTGCTTCACCCAAGGTCACGTCCCGTCTTGGGCAACCTGCGTCCAGTGACTGGTTGCTATGGGGGTTTGTAGGCAGCCTCTAGGATGGCCACCAAAGTTCTCTGCCTCCCTGTGTTCAAGCCCTTGTGTCATTCCCTCTCCTTGAGTGTGGGCTGGTTCAAAGGACTTGCTTCTAACGAATAGAATATGACAAAAATTATGGCCTGTCACTTTTGAGATTACATCATGAAAGACTGTGGCCTGTTTTGGGCACTCTCACTTTCTTTCTGGCTTGTTTGCTCTAAGGGAAGCCTGTGGTCATATTGTGGGCTGCCCTATGGAGGTCCCATGGAAAGAAACTGATGTCTCTGGCCAACAAGTCAGTGAGGGCCTGGAAGCCTACCAACAGCCACGTGAGTGAACTTGGAAGTGGCTATTCTGAGGTCTGCCAACAGCATGTGAGTGGGCTGGGAAGTGGATTGCCCCAGTCAAACCCTGAAGCGACTGCTGCCCTGGCCGATACCATGATGTAGCCTGTGAGAGACTGTGAGGCAGAGGTGTTCAGCTGAGCTGCCCCTGGATTCCTGCTCCACAGGAATTATGAGATAATAAATATTTGTTGTGCTAAGCTGCTATGTTTTGGGGGGTAATTTATTATGCAACAGTAGATAACTAATAAAAGGTATAAGGCCTGGCTCTCTCACCCGAAGTTGAGGTAACTCTGAAGGACCAACCCTCGTCAGAGCTCTCTGCAGGGTGGGCTGAAGCCTTATAACTGTAACACAGCCCAGGACTGCCCAGTCCTGCTCGGGTGTTGATGGTGAGAGCGCTCCCCAATAAACTCTGGCATGTAAACCTCAGAATCTGCTTCCTCAGGAACCAGTCTACCACATAGTACATATACATGAAGTTAAAACTTTTAAAGAATTGGGATACAATGAAGTACAATAATACAAAGACAAGACTGTGAAGGGATTCAGAACAAGGCTCCCCAAGATGTGCCACTCTGGCATGCAGAGTGTCTGGGGCTGAAGACAGGGGAGGTCCAACAGGTTCAGGAAGGGCTTTTTAGCTCCCCCTTCAACGGCCTAAAAGAATTTAGATGGAGGTGGGGGGGCCCTGGCTCAGAGACAGCCTGTTACCACAGAGCACGTTTATCTGAATGACCTATGTATAGGGCAAGACAAACATCTAATTACCAAATATCTGTTTTTCTTATTTCCCTGTGAATTACCCTCCTCCCCTTTGATGCCCCAGTCTCATATCCCATTCCTTAGCTCAGGATGGCATAGAAGCCTCAACTGCCTGACTTGCCCTCATATTCTTATGAGGCCCCCGTAGATACATAATTAAATTTGGTTTTCTCCTGTTAATCTGTCTTATGTTAATTTGATTATTAGACCAGCCAAAGAACCAAGAAGGGTAGAGAACAAATTCTTCCCCAACAGCTGCATACAGTTTAATCTTTGATAAACCTAAAGCAGCTTGGGATTATGCAGCTTTTATTACAAAATTCAATATAATTGCACGGTATTGCAAAAATGTCCAAGATGAACCAGATTCACAATGATTTCTGAGACCCTAGTATACTTATTATAAGTTTATCAGGAGCTTTTCTCATATATTATTTCATTTGATAAACGTGTATGCTTTATTCTTTTATCAGCTAAAAGCTAAAAAGCCAAAAGACTGAACACAATGGAGAAAAAGGATAATGGAATTTTCTTTAATCTCCTCTAAGAATTCAGCAACAGACAAATAATACCTTTCTAAGGGTGGGTGCTAGAGGTGGGAGGTGAAAAGAATGCTGACACTATCAGGAATACATAGACTAAAACTCACATTACAAAGCACTAAGAATACCTTTTGCCTCCAAATAAAACTTAAGGAACACAAAGAACAGGTGACAAAGTGGGTAGGAAAAGACTAGGAAAGAAGCATGTAGAAACCAGTACCTGCTAACCTGGATAGTTTGTTACCCTTCAATGCTCACAAGACATTTTCATTCATGCAAAATCTTAAAAACTTTACCTTCTTTAGTTGATATTATTAGTAGCCTATCCAAAATCTATTCCACCTCTAAGAAAACCCTGATTTATAAATGAATTAACTCCCTGACCATTTATCTCAGGGAGCAGTGTCCTCATATCCAGCTCCAAATGTTGATCCCAATTAGTCTAGGCTGACCAAGGTTATCCCTTCCATTCTTACTTCTAGGAATTGGTTTAAGAATGATCATGTGATTCAATCCTGAAAATAAGATAGGACACTGATGAGATGCTAGTGGGTATCTAAGAAAAGTTCCCTTGCTCCTAAGAAAGAGTCACAGGAAAAGCTGGTCCCTTTTATTCCTTCCGACATTGTCAATTCTGGATGCGATGCCCAAAAGAGCTGCAGCCATCTTGCTGCTAGTCTGATGATGAAACCAGCAGGGCAGGAAGGCAAAGCCTGGAGAACTGCATAGAAGAGGAGCTGAAGCCCACCCTTCCTGAGGTTCCTGTAATACGAGATTATACGTATCCTCATCGTCTGAGCTGGTGTGAGCCCAAGTGTTCTGTTACTTGCAGTCAAATGCACAGAGGAGAGGTTAAGAGACTTCCTAGGATGACAGCAACAGCTGGGCAGCAGGCCTAGGAAACAACCAGTTCAGATGAGCAGGAAGACAAAGGGCTCCAGGAAGAATGAAACCAGTGGGGAAAACTGGAACCAACAGGTTCAGTCATGTGGAAAACTGTCTAGAGAGGTGTTTTGCAAAGCTATTGGAGGATACAGGAACTTTCAACAATAGACTCAAATAAAACAATGAAAGAATAAAAACAATTATCACCTTCAAGAAAAACGTTGTAAAAGAAAGAAAACATACTTGGCTCATGAGTAAGCAATACCTACTGGCAGTAATAGTGAAAACAATGAATGTGAATGAAACGGAAAAAACGTGAAACTACTATACCAGGAGGAAGGGGGAGGGAGGGCGGAAGACCCTCATTTAACAGAAGTCAGTAAATATTGTGTCAGGTTGATGAACCAAGAGATAGGAAAATAAGCACAGTATTTAGAACTATGGAAGAAATGGATGAAAGAGTCAAAAGCAGTTGCCTTGGGACTGGGATTGGGAGGGGCCGTGGAGTAATAAAAGGATGGAAGCAGGGGACCACTGCCTGTTACTGTGAGTCTTTAGCATTATTTAGTTTTTAAAAATTATGTTCATGAATAAAAATCTAAATCAATAAAATAAAATGCCAAAACACTTAAGATGTAAGGGTCTGAGTTAGTAGTCAGTTCACATCAAACACTTACCACTGACCCTTCCCTGCTAGTGAACTCTGTTTTGTTTATCCCATTGGATTTTAGCTTATAAGCTCCTCCTGTCACTTTGGATGCAGATAGATACAAAACTGCTTCCATGAGAGAATTTATGATGTGTTTTTCAAGACCGCATGGTGGTGAAAGGCCAGGACTGCCTAACATTACATTTATCTTAGGTCCAGTGCTTTGTTCTATTTGGGCCAGTTGCCTGATATCTTTTTCAGGTCCATCCTTACTTATTACTTTTCCAAAATAAAATTTGGACTCTGGAGTTATCTTTGATAATGGATTTTCCATTGTAGCACACCAACTGCATAAACCATCACTGGCCCACAGCTTAAAAGAAATTATTATTGGCCTTCCCTGGTGGCACAGTGGTTGAGAGTCCGCCTGCCGATGCAGGGGATGTGGGTTCGTGGCCTGGTCCAGGAAGATCCCACATGCCACGGAGCGGCTGGGCCCGTGAGCCATGGCCACTGAGCCTGCGCGTCCGGAGCCTGTGCTCCGCAACGGGAGAGGCCACAACAGTGAGAGGCCTGCGTATCGCAAAAAAAAAAAAAAAAAAATATTGAACAGGGGGCAAAAAAAAAAGCTAAAATCTACTATATTACTTATAGCGCTTGAATTTTTTCTATTGGCTAATGATGTTCTTTTTCACGAAATGTTTCATTTCTGTGACTTGAGTAGTAAGCGGAAGGCTAGGAAAAATACTGTGGCTCCCATATACCATTTCTAGCAGAGCAGAAGAGAACCTGCAGGCAGAGGATGTGGATTCTAGGCTCAGTTCAGCCCCCACCCAGGTGGCTGACATGGGGAACCCACTTTACCTGAGATTCACTTTCCTTGTCAAATTAAGACAACATGTATGGCCAGTATAGAGTATTACTCTTAGTAAGTAATTAATGCTAAATGATATTTTGGGAAATGTATTGAGTATTTTTAAAGATAACTAATACACATGACTGTTAGGGCATCTTTTCTGAGATGGATCTAAGAATAAAACCTAAATGACACCCTCACCCCACCTTCTTCTTGTAGAAAAATGAGATAAGGAGGGCCAGAGAAGGATTCAGACATGGCGAGGATAAATGCAAATTCTATCTGACCCTAAGCTTAGAGAAAATGAATTTGGACAAATGTCAATTACAATCAACATTCACAGCTTTTATGATTAATAAGCAATAAGTTCATCCTCCTATGAACTTCAAGTTATAAATTATGAAAACCAACAGAATTCTAGTTGTACTTACTGCAAGAACAATTCATACCTGGGTCCTGTTTGCTTTCATCCTCGTTGACCAAGAATCCCATGTGATAATTCCCCACCTGTTGTGAGTAACTTTTTTCTAATTCACAGACTGGTGGATAATGGGTAACAAAGAGGGTTAAGGATTTCACCTAAAGCAGTGAGACATAATGAAAGTTATTTTATTTTTAAATTTTAATTTAAACTTTTCTCCAACTTTATTTTGAAAAATTTCAAACCTTCATAAAAGCTTCAAGACAAGTACAATGAACACTCATGTATTCTTTATCTAGACAACCATTTGTTAATATTTTGCCATATTTCCCCTTTCTTCCTCCCTCCCCCTCTATACACACACACACACACACACACACACACACACACACACTTTTTTCCTGAACCATATGAGAATTGTAGACATCATGACACTTGGTCCCTAAATACTTAAGATTCTATCTTCTGAGAACAAAAACACTCTCCTATATAACCAGAATAAAATTATTACACTCAAGAAGTTTAACAATGATATATCACTATTTACTAACACATAGTCCATGAATTTCCCTTACTGTCCCAATAATGTTCTTCAGAAATTTCTTTATATTAAAAAAAAAAATCAAGACTCATGTCGTACACTTAGTCATGCCTCTTTAGTCCCCATTAATCTAGAACAGTTCCCCAGACTTCTCTTTTTTCACTTCTATGTCTTTAAAATTTTTGAATTATCCAGGAGGGCTGTTTTGCATAATCTCCCTCAATTTGGATTTGCCTCATTCAATTCAGATTAAAACTTATTACCGGCAATATTATATATATACGTAGGTGACATACCCTTTTCAGTATATCACATCAGGAGGTACATGATGTCAATCTGATCTATTATTGGGGATGCTAAAGCTGATTATTTGGTTTAAGTGTGTGCCCAGAAGATTCCTTCACTGTACTGACACATCTCTCCTTTGTAATTAATAAATAACTTGGGGGGTGATACTTTGAAACTGTGTGAATATCATTTTCTCCAACAATCTTTCATCCAAAGGTTTTACTATCTGTTGATCATCATTGCCTGAATCAGTTATTATTCTGGTAGTTAATAAGTGTCGATTAAAAAAAACAAACAAAGCGTTCTCTATTAGCTGGAATTTTGTAAAGTAGAGCTTTCCCTTCTTCCTCCCTACCCTCACCATTTTAAAATTTATTTTTGTGTTGTTAGTATCAGTACAGACTTGTGGATTACTTAACTAGCAATGTTTTAAAGCACAGTTATATGTGTTCTAGAAATCCCTATCTTAAGGGAAGTTAACACCAAATCTTGGCCTAAAAATTAGCAGAAGAGGGTAATCAAATTGAAGAACTCCAGTTTTGATTCATCTGCCATTCGCCTTATTAAAAGTCAGAACATATGCCTTTTGTCTAAAAACAATTACAAATAAACCTATTAAGGCAGAATTTCTTTGACAAGTTGCTCTTAAAATCTGCCCTGAAATATCTTAGGACCAGCTGTCTCCCCAGTGTCCCTTCCCTGAGCTGACGGGCATTTCTAGCTGGAAGACCTAAGGGTTTGGGTTACACCACTGCCCCCCTCAAGGCCATTTTCACCCTGCAGCAGCAACACGTAGCCTCCCTGACTCCTCCTTTTCCTCCCTTCCCCATCCCAGCAATCAAAAGACATCATGAAAAATAAAGATTTTCATCCATAAAAAAGTTAGGGACTCTTGTTCCTGAAAAATCCTCTTCAATGACTTAACTCCAAGGTAAACTTTATCTAAAACTAACACTTTCTTCATCAACATTTAAAATATCCAAAAACTGCTACAGAAGCAACGAAAACATGACAAACTCAATTCTGTCTTAATTTGTTCCTGAAGGTTCTTAAATGACTCTGAAATTGTGACAAACTGCTTTTGGCAGCCAGCCTCCAACATGGCCCCAGATATCTTCGCTTCCCAATGCTCATGCTCTTGAGTAGCCTCTTCCACACTGATCAGGGCTGGCCCTGTGTAGTCAACAACATGATGGCAAAATAAAATGCACTGCTGCTTCTACCTTGGCCTCTTGGAATGCATCCTCTGGGGGAAGCCAGATGCCACTCTGTAAGGATACTCAAGCAGCCCGTGGAGAGGCCCATAGCGAAAGAAATTGAGGGCCCTGGCCAATCGCCAGCACCAACTTGCCAGCCATGTGCGTGTGCCACGTTGGAAGAGGATCCTGTAGCCCTGGGTGACAACTTGACTGCAACCTCAGAAGAGGCCCTGGGCCAAAACCACCCAGCCAGGCTGCTCCCAAATTTCTCACCTCCAGATACTCTGAGAGACAATAAATGATTACTGTTGTTTTAAGCCACCAAGTTTCAGGGTATTTTGTTATGCAGTCATAGTAACTGATACACTGCTATAGAGTAGATACAATTAAAGGAAACTCGAAGTTGACAAATTCAGCTCTGTGATAATTTGTTCCTGAAGGCTCAAAATAAAGCCATGTCTTAATTAATCTATTTTTTATTAAATGAAAGATTCTTTAAATTCTGTAGTGCTTTACAACTTTCCGAAGTTTCACGCACATGATTTCATATAACCCCATAATAACCCTTTTTCCCCTTACCCCTAAAAAGCCCCTCCCTGCTTCCTTCTCCCCACTAGTTTGCTCTCTGTATTTGTGAGTCTGCTTCTTTTTTGTTATATTCACTAGTTTGTTGTATTTTTTGATTCCACATAAGTGATATCATACAGTATTTGTCTTTCTCTGTCTGACCTATTTCACTTAGCATATTGCCCATCCATGTTGCTGCAAATGGCAAAATTCCATTTTTTTTACAGCTAAGTAGTATCCTTTTTTTTTTTTTTTTTTTTTAGGTACGTGGGCCTCTCACTGTTGTGGCCTCTCCCGTTGCGGAGCACAGGCTCCGGACGCGCAGGCTCAGTGGCCATGGCTCACGGGCCCAGCCACTCCGCAGCATGTGGGATCTTCCTGGACCGGGGCACGAACCCACGTCCCCTGCATCGGCAGGCGGACTCTCAACCACTGCGCCACCAGGGAAGCCCCCCCCCCTTTTTTTAACATCTTTATTGGAGTATAATTGCTTTACAATGGTGTGTTAGTTTCTGCTTTATAACAAAGTGAATCAGCTATACATATACATATATCCCCATATCTCCTCCCTCTTGCATGAGTAGTATCCTTAAATGAATATTTAAAAAGTATGTTTTGGAGGCAGACATAGAACTATACTGTACCTGTAGTTTCTACAATGATTAAAGAAAAGTTCCTGAGCTATATCTTTTTGAAAATACAGAATTTCTTTAAAAGTAAAAAGTATTTATTTTAAAACAGAAAATGTGTCATCATTAACTATGTAATCTAACTAAAAGTTTAAACAAAAAACTGAGGGCCACAAAACTTTAAAGAAAAGGGGATTTTATTTTTGCAAAGAAATACGAGCAAAAATGTGCTTTTATTGGCTATTTAAGGAAGAAAGGAAGAAATGAAAATGGAAGGAAGACACAGAGACAAAGAAAAGTGTAAAAAGTAGAGAACAAAACAGAAAAAGAAAAACCAAAGAAGAGACAAGGTTCAGGTGCAGGTGCTAAGGTGAGAGAAAAAAAGGAGAGATCAAAATGAACAAAAACAGAGACAGTTAATAAAGGGGACAGTTTGATGGAGATGACAGGGGTGCAAAGTTTGACACAAACAAAAGTTCACATTCAGATGCTTAGAAATGAACTCTGGGACTTCCCTGGTGGCGCAGTGGTTAAGAATCCACCTGTCAATGCAGGGGACGTGGGTTCGATCCCTGGTCAGGAAGATCCCACGTGCTGCGGAGCAACCAAGCCCGTGCACCTCAACTACTGAGCCTGCGCTCCAGAGTCCACGAGCCACAACTACTGAAGCCCGTGTGCCTAAAGCCTGTGCTCTGCAACAAGAGAAGCCACTGCAACGAGAAGCCCACGCACTGCAACAGAGTAGCCCCCACTCGCCACAACTAGAGAAAGCCCACGCACAGCAACAAAGACCCAATGCAGCCAAAAAAAAAAAAAAAAGAAAAGAAATGAACTCTAAAAAAAAAAAAACACACACATGCACTGAAAGTGTTACTAAGATAGAGACACCAAAAGATCAGATCAAAGGTCTTATAAGGAGATCTTCTAGGATATTGTTGAAAAAAGTATTTCACAGGGCAAAAGTGGCACTATCTCTAATTTGGTTCTTTTCTCAAGGATTGGATTGCAGGTGGATGGGCCCTGCTCTTGATTTAGTTTGCCAAGGAGAGTAAGATACAGTTCTAGGTGGAAATATTGCCAAGGAGGCCTTTCTCCTACTGACCAGGTTTATTCTGCCTCAGCAAAAGAAAGCAAGACACATCAAAGAACTACAAACTTTACTTAGGGCCAATCTACCTGAGTTCCATGTATAGCATTTGAATGATCAATTGCAGGAATAGGATGAACTGCAGGATAATATTGAATATTTCGAAACCGAGGTCAGGAAAACAATTTGTATAGTATGCACCATTCCTGTACAAAAAGGTATGCAAGATACTTACATCTCTAATAAAATGCTCAAGTGTAGCATAAGCAATGGCGATTCCATCATGGGTGCTTGTCCCTCTTCCCAATTCATCCAAGATAACCAAAGACTGTGATGTTGCTTTTCTTATTATTTCTGCTGTGTCAGCCAGTTCTTCCATAAATGTACTCTGTCCTTTATATATGTTATCTGCAGCCCCCATCCTACAAACAAGATGACAACATCCTGATTTTCCTCTGAACTTCATTATTAGGAAGCCAGACATTATTTTCTGAACAATAACTGTAAAAGATCCCTACAGGGGTCTATGTACTTTGAGCCAATAACAGCTGAAATTGTATTAAACAAAAGAAAATATGTTGGATATAAAGAGTGTCTAACATCAAACGGCACCTTATAGAAACATTCTGGGTAGAACCTGAGGTACTGGACAGAGCTCTTGAAAAGCAGGGAAACCTCTGACTTGGCCTCTTTCTGACCAATCATTTTCAAATCAAGGTTTTGGTACTCACAGGGGAAAACAACGCTTCTCTGTATCACTGTGTGTAAAATCCATGAGTACTAGGATGCCGTACAATCAAAGGCTTTTTCCAGTGTTTCCTGAAGAAGATTCCACACCGATATTACAAATTAAAGTACCATGTTGAAATAAAATTTTTTTTTTTACTAGAACTAGAATTATGGAGGTTTAAATAACCTCAGACACCTAATACAGGTTCCTAAAGTGGACTTCATGGAACAGTGTTCTTAGAGATGTCAAGAAACAGGTTCAAAAGACGTAAGGGTTCTTTCCTGTAAGACTTCTTAGAGCCTTTAATATTCTACTACATATTGTGCATTTCTTACACCTGATCTAGTACACAGCATTTCTAACTCATTTAACCATGAACGCTTGAAACTTCTCCTGGAGCACCTTCTGACAATAATGGTTTACAGAATACATTTGGGAGAATGTAAAAAGAAATCTGGGGGGAAAAATTAGGTATTTGCACTCCAGGTCATGCAGTTTGCAGCAAAACCTAGAATTCAGACTCTGACCCACTAGCCAGCTTTGTGGACGCTGGTGACTATTTTCTCAGCAAAATACCTTCATCAATTTAGTTTTTCTACAACAGTTCACATGTGACCTACAGCAGCATAATATGTCTCTTATTTCTGGAAAAACTCATGGTAAAACCAAGCCTTAACTATCCTGTGGCTGGAGCCACGTACTGGGCAGGAGCAATGGAGTATAATGCCCACCCCCTCACTTCCAAAGACTGGTGGCACCTTAGGAGATCTGCTCCAGTAATCAGTGGCATTTAGAAACTGTAATTAACTACATCTACGATGGAGGTGATAGTGCTGTCGATTCTGTCTCCTTTAAAATCGATAACTACAAAACATATTTTCTGAAATGTTGCTAACTCAGGAGCATTCTGGTTACTTTTTCAAAGTTTAAATCCTGTTATTTACCTCAATTTTCAATGTTTACTTTACTAATATGTTCCCTGCCACAAAGCAAGAATATTAAACTTTCCTATCCCTGCAACCGCTCTGAATTCTTCAGAACCATAATGTTTGAGTCTCATTTAACAATGTTTGATTTTATTCCTGACAGGTTGTGAACTGACAAAAAGAACATATCTTTCGCTGATAATAAAATAGCTCTGATAAGGCAAATATCTGGGGGGGGGTATCTTTGGTTCAAGAGTTAGAAAAACAAGCAAGCACTGGTTAAAATTTTAATGCAACAGTTTACGTATACTTAAGTGCTTTCTAGAAACACTACGGTAACAGAGTGGTCTCACTGGGAACTGCAGGAATTGTAGAATGCTTTGGGGAAAGATATTCTAAGATGAGATTTCAAATCAGGAGGGAAGGCTGAATGATCAATCAATAAAAAAAGATGGTAGCTAATTGGCTCTTTCAGAAAAAAACAAAAACAAAAAAACCGACAACAAACAAAGATGTGTCCCTACTCACACCATATTCCAAAATCAATGTATATGAATTTAAAAGTTGAATGTAAAAATAGAAACCATACACATACCAAGCAATCTAGATGAAATTTAATCTCTAGACATGTGGGTGGATGGCTTTATATACATGGCATCAAAACATGTGTGTAGCAAAATGCCATGGTACCAACGTGTCTTACGGTATTACAGGGTTTCTGTCCTTAAGGAGGTCAGGCCAGATTTCAGGGGATCTTGGGTGTATTTTTATTAAACAATGGTCCCAACTCTACTATTAGACCAGTAGTTCTCAAATACCTTTTACCTGTTAAATCCTTTGTTCACATGAAATTTTACAAAGAAAATCACTCTGCCAATGAGATCAAAGGAACACTGATTTGGTCAAGAACCCAGCACTATGAGGCCTCACTTCCCCTTCTAGAGGGGGCTCTGTGGGACTCCTAACACCCTGTAGAACAGTCTGAAAGTCACTCCATTATAGGAGCCAAAACATTTTTTCACAATTCTATTTTTCCATAGCACCTGATTATAAGGTAGCAATGCTGCCCAGCAGACACTAAAGAAATGGTGGCGCCTTAACCTGTCACTGAGGCCACTGGGGAAGTATGTGTTTGTAACTGTGGGAACTGTTTATTGATAAAAATATTTTCTGTTAACTTCTCTTAAGAAATTTCCTTTAAGGAATTCCTCTTCTTAAATTTATTTTTCCAATAAATCTCAGCAATATAAAGATTTTATATGATTCTGATGGACACAGAATTTTATCAATAAATCCATTTTCCTTTTGGTCTTGGTTACTAGGAAACAACTGGATAGCTCCTTATAATGACAAATAGCAACAGTGACTTTATCTTAGGTTTCTATCCTTGTCCTTGATCTTTGAATACCATTTTACTTTCTTATTGTCCTGCTCTATTGTATATATCCCAGTAAACTGTCTAAAATAAGGTTTGGAAATAAGGCAGGGTATAACACCATTAACAAAAGGTCTGTAATTTTCTATTAATCCAACAAGCATTTACAACACATCCTACTGGACAATGATTCTGAAATTTTTCAAATGTTAAAATATGTTACAGATTTAAGGAATTCAGAACATATGTCATTATTATCATTCTGCCTGTATTTGTATTCAAATGCAGGGAAAAATGGAAAATGCATTCTTTAGGTTTCATCTCAGAGTAAGTTTGCTCTGACAGGTTACAGATATGTGATTAAGAAAAAAAAAATCACTCTGATATTTTTAGGAGTGGCGGCTGACTAATCTTTCTAATCCCCTACTCCCTCCTCGTCTAACCCTTATATAGGTCAACAAAGCTTAATAAAGCATTAATGGAGAAAAGAAATTACTACTTTTTTGAATCAGTTTCTAAAATCAAGAACACTCATGAAAATTTGAACGAGGGTTTGTTTTTATGAGGTCTTGATATTCTGAGATAACATTCTAGATGTTTCTAAAGTATAGCAAATAGGGTGGGGCTCTGTCCCTTCAAACCACGATCTCTGGGCCTTATGAAAGGAAAATGCTAGCATGCGGGAGAAATTCTGAAATTAACAGGTGGAAAAAAGGATGCTTTATATTGAATGATAAGTAATTGGAGCTTAAATATGAAAACCGTTAACTAGAGGAAATGATTATTGTACTGCATCAGGATTTTTTGGGACACACTTTAAGTGCTTTTAAAATAATATATAAGTATATATATTTTACATATATATAACTAAAATTTACCATTTTAAAATTATTTATTTATTTATTTATTTATGGCTGTGTTGGGTCTTCGTTGCTGTGCTTTCTCTAGCTGTGGCGAGCTGGGGCTACTCTTCGTTGCGGGGTGTGGGCTTCTCCTTGTGGTGGCTTCTCTTGTTGTGGACCACGGGCTCTAGGCACGTGGGCTTCAGTAGTTGTGGCATGCAGGCTCAGTAGTTGTGGCTCTCGGGCTCTAGAGCGCAGGCTCAGTAGTTGTGGCATATGTAAAATTTACCATTTTAACACTTTTTAGGTGTATAATTCAGTGGTAGTAAGCACATTCACAATGTTGTGCAGTCATCACTACTATCCATTAGCAGAACTTTTTCATCATCTCAAAATAACCCATCAAAAAATAACTCCCTGTTCTTCTCTCCCCTCAGCCTCTGCCTCTATGAATCTGCCTCTTCTAGTTCCTCAGATAAGTGAAATCATACTCTATTTGTCCTCTAAGTGTTTTGTATAGGACGGCTTTTATATTAGCTAATTTTGCCTTCTTTTTGGAATTGAAGATGTTCTACTTACTTCATTTCGCTAAAAGCTTTGCAGAATTCTGTACAGTATGGGTGTTTTAGCTTGGGGTTTTTTTTGCATATTATGTAATTTTT
This sequence comes from Hyperoodon ampullatus, assembly GCF_949752795.1. Taxonomy (NCBI): domain Eukaryota; kingdom Metazoa; phylum Chordata; class Mammalia; order Artiodactyla; family Ziphiidae; genus Hyperoodon; species Hyperoodon ampullatus. The sequence continues at coordinate 111,705,264 of NC_136917.1, forward strand.
ACAGAAGGAAATAATCTCCTGAATAGCAAAGTACTCTAACTTAAGAAGGATGGTGTAAGGAAGAAAAACAAAGTTAAAGTCTAAGAAGAGAAAAAAGGCTTCAAAAGAATACCAAATATTGAAAGATGTGTAGATACAGCATGGTATTTAAAAGGTATAAAAAAATGTGAAGTAGTAGATCTGTATCACATTTTCACATAAACATTAACCCAGCAATGGAATGAAATCACAAATAATTTACCACTACACGTGTGCATTTTTTAAAAGCCTGGAAGGCCATACACCTAAAGGACGATTTCCAGGTAGTGGAATTACAGGTGGTTTAAATTTTTTTCCTTTTTGAGCTTTTCTATAGTTTTAAATTTTGCACAATGAACAAGCTTTACAGTATCATTAGAAAAACAAATGTTATTTTAAAAATCACAGTACATTTAAAACACTTTATACTCCACTGATACATTTAAAACACTTTATACTCTACTGTATCATTGTGTTAAGACAAGGTAAAATGATTGCAATTACCAAGATAAATAACCAGCTTTCTTCTACCAATATCAAAACACCTCATTAGCAGCAATGAAATTATTATAATAGATAATGAAAAAGGTTTCTTTATCTAGGGTAATTGTTTCTACTAACAGCTGCAATCAGATCACACTATGGTATTTAAAGTCAATTTATAACAGCTATTACAGTGAACTGCAAATATAACCAAGCAAAAAAACACTACAACAATCTTTCAGTGTCAATGGAAACATAGCTGAAAATCAAGGCAGCAATCCAGGAAAATGCCAAACTTGTACTGGCTCACATGAAACCATGTTCACTAGAACCACCTACAAAGCACATGCAGGCCACATAAGGACACAGGTGTTTTCCTATCAAAGGAAACCCACAGTGTGCTGACTGGGCAAATCATTCCCCAACACATCTACTTGTCTATTCAGTGGGATAGTCCCAAGAAATTCAAAGGAAAATATTTAACTATTTCTTAACTATTTTCTGTGAAACAACACAATTAAGGCCATCAAAGCAAGGATAAATCAGTCATGAGGGAAAAGACTAACCAGATTAATTAATAAGATCAATACAGGGAAACGCGACACAACCAGAGGAGGCATTCTTATAACTGAACTCACACTATGAGCTTGAGCAAATCACAATCTCTGCTTCTGTTTTTCCTTCTGTAAAATGTCACGTGTTGAAACTAAATAATAGCTCCTAAACCTGGATATGTTTCTGAGTCACTTGCAGAGGTTCTTTTTTTTTTTTTTAATATTTTTTTCAGTTGAAGTATAGTTGATTTACAATGTCATATTAGTTTCAGGAGTACAGCACAGTGATTCAGTTATACATGTGTGTGTGTGTGTGTGTGTGTATTCTTTTTCAGATTCTTTTCACTTACAGGTTATTACAAAATATTGCATAGAGTTCCCTGTACTATACGGTAGGTACCTATTGGTTATCTATTTTACAAACAGTAGTGTGTATATATTAATCCCAACCTCCTCATTTACCTCCCCCCTTCCCCCTTTCGTAGCCATAAGTTTGCTTTCTATGTCTGTGGGGCTATTTCTGCTTGGTAAGTAAGTTCAATTGAACCTTTTTTTTTTTTTAAGATTCTACATATAAGGGATATCATATGATATTTTTCTTTCTCTGTCTGACTTACTTCACTTAGCATGATAATCTCTAGGTCCATCCATGTTGCTGCAAATGGCATTATTTCATTCTTTTCTATGGCTGAGTAATATTCCATTGTGCGTGTATACACACACACACACACACACACACACACATACACATACACCCCACATCCTCTTTATTCAGTCATCTGTCAAAGGACATTTAGGTTGCTTCCAGTCTTGGCTACTGTAAACAGTGCTGCAATGAACATTAGGGTGCATGTATCTTTTTGAATTATAGTTTTCTCCAGATATATGCCCAGGAGTGGGACTGCTGGATCATATGGCAACCCTATTTTTAGTTTTTTAAAGAACATCCAAACTGTTCTCCATAGTAGCTGTACCAATTTACTTTCCCACCAACAGTGTAGGAAGGTTCCTTTTTCTCCACACCCTTTCTAGTATTTATTATTTGTAGACTTTTTGAAGATGGCCCTTCAGACTGGAGTGAGATGACACCTCACTGTAGTTTTGATATCCATTTCTCTAATAATTAGCAATGTTGAGCATTTTTTCATGTGCCTGTTGGCCATATGGATGTCTTCCTTGGAGAAATTTCTACAGATTCAATGCAATCCCTATCAAATTACCAAGGGCATTTTTCACAAAACTAGAACAAAAATTTAAAAATTTGTATGGAAACACAAAAGACCCTGAATAGCCAAAACAATCTTGAGAAAGAAAAATGCAGCTGAAAGAATCAGGCTCCCTGACCTCAGACTATACTGCAAAGCTATAGAGATCAAAACAGTGTGGTACTGGCACAAAAACAGACACACAAATCAGTGGAACAGGATAGGAAGCCCAGAAGTAAACCCATGTACCTATGGTCAATTAATCTACAACAAAGGAGGTAAGAATATACAATGGAGAAAAGACAGTCTCTTCAATAAGTGGTGCTCCAAAAACTGGACAGTTACATTTAAAAGAATGAAATTAGAACATTCTCTAACACCATACACAAAAACAAACTCAAAATGGATTAAAGACATAAATGTAGGACCAGATACTATAAAACTCCTAGAGGAAAATATAGACAAAAAGCTCTTTGATGTATATTATAGCAATATTTTTTTGTATCTGTCTCCTAGAGTAATTTTTTTATATCTGTCTCCTAGAGTAATAAAAACAAAAATAAACAAATGAGACCTAATTAAACTTAAAAGATTTTGCACACCAAAGGAAACTGTAAACAAAATGAAAAGACAACCTACAGAATGGGAGAAAATATTTGCAAATGATGCAACTGACAAGGGATTAATTTCCAAAATATAAAAACAGCAAACAGCCCAATCAAAAATGGGAAGACCTAAGCACGAGTTCTTAATTACAAAGTCCAGGAGTCTCCTTCATCATACCGATAACAACTGTATCTCCAGGGAATCTACATTCCAGGGACATGCCTGGAATCTGCACTTAAAACTAAACGAAACCAAACCCTCAGGTGACTTTGAAGCATTAAATTCATACGACCACTTCCCATCAAAAAGATGAAGTGAGATATCTCCTGTTTGGCAGACACAGCTACAGGAGCTAAATAAACCACAGAGGCGCTCATAAGGCAACATTTCTGTAGCCAATAAAATTCTCAGCAGCCCACTCATTTCATAAAATATAATGTGGTTTTTAGTGCTGGTATTTACTACCAACTAGAAGACATGTACTCAGTCAAGATATTTTCCTTCTGTCCAAGAAGTATACATATATTTTAATAGAGTACAAATACTCCACAGTAGGTACTCAATCAGTATGTGCTGAATTAAACTAAATTCAGCAAACAAACCAGTTATCAGCCACACAGCCAAAAGCAAACATTTAAGATAATTAAATTTAAGCATTTGAAGACCTATTACCTTCCAATTCTCTCTCAAAATAAACACAATGGTGCGATTCTGGGTACAAAGCATTACTGAGCCCAAAAAGTTGAATGAGGTTTAAGTTTGCACTTATCAGGATAATAAGAAACAGATCTTAATTCAGTGATGCACTCAAAGATATTAATAGTCCTTGGAAATATGTGTCTAGAAATATAATATTTCACCAATGAGTACATATATCACCAATTAGGGCCAAATGTATATGTTTGCCAAAATTCTACTTTTAAAAAATCCTTCTTATTCAGAGAAAGGTTCATAAGATTACAACATCCAGGAAAAGACTCCCAAAGCCTCCTATTTATATCTTTTCACGCATTTATTTATTCTTCTTATGGCACAGCACACACCACATAGTAGGCACTCAATGAATATTTATGGAAAACATAAATTTAAACCTAGTGTTGTAAATGTCCAATTAATAATGCAAAAATAACCAATTTAAAGATAAAGTTTGGGAATTCCCTGGCAGTCCAGTGGTTAGGACTCCATGCTTCCACTGCACGGGGCACGGATTCGATCCCTGGTGGGGGAACTAAGATCCCGCATGCCACGCGGCATGAACAAAAAAAAAAAGACAAAGTCTGGAGCCAAATTTTATGCACACATCTGCTAGATTTTAATATTTTTTCCATTGAGCGCAAAAAAGGATCTGAAGTGATTTAGAATAACAAAATATTTATAACAGAAGAGTTACAATGAATATGAAAGTAAGATTACAAGCCATAGAGTAGATGCTCAAATTTGAGACAGCAAGTTTAGCATGAGCTTTTAAAATGCTAATTTTAGGGTCTCACGCTGAAGATTCCAATATAATAGGTCTGTGACAGGCCTTAGAAAGCAGCATTTTTAACAAGCATCTCTGATTCTGATGCAGCTGTTCTAAGAATCATGCTAGAGAAATACTCATGGAGAAATACTCCCATATAAGAAGAGATGGGGAAAACCAAACCAAATTTGTTTCTACACTTGTGCCTTAAATTCAGCTCTTAACCTCTTGGCAGTCAAGACAAAAAGGAATTAAAGGGGAAGCAGCCATTGGCTGAAAACATGAGGCCTGGCAGTTTGTCAGGGAAGGCCAATAAATTGCTTCAAATCTCTTTATAAACAGACACAGCACGCACATGGAGAGAAAAAAAATTCCTTAGCATTAATAAAATGTGATTTATCAGATGGTACTTCATGTAAAAGATATTAATAGAAATGAAAATGCCCTTATGACCAGTTTTTGAGACTATATAGAAACATCACCAAATGGGTATTTCTTGTTCTAATTAATTTAAATCGTAGGGACAAATTTTTACACACTGCTGGTGGGATTCTAAACTGGTCCATGTTCCTTGAAGAACAAGAAAGATGCACATCCCTTACACTCTACAGTCCCACTCCTAGGTAAAGCCCAGAATCAGAAAACTCACACGTGTACTAGATGTAAGACAGGTATCAGAACTGCTGATATTTGCAACAAATTTGAATCATATTAGATATTAATCAAGAAAAATGGATAAACTATGGTACATGCATACAATGGACTATCTTAATTAGAGAAAAATGAGTCAACTAGAATTATATGCATCCATATGGATGAAGTTCATAAATATAACGCTGAGGGGGAAAAAGCCACTTGCAGAAGAATGACGTTTAAAAGCATACCAAACATAAAGTTTAAAAGCATACCCAATAATTCCATATATTATTTCAAAACATACCTATGTAGTGAAAATATAGAGAAACTCATGAGACAAAAACCAGAGTCAAAAAGGGTTACTCTGGATGGGGTGGAGGGGAACAGGACCAGGGAGGGTTATGGGTTCAGTTGGATTGGCAATGCTTTATTTCTTTAGTAGGTAGGAAGCTACATGGGGGATTGTAATATGTCTGAATAATTTCATAATAAACAAATGAAAAATATGAGGTTATAATATTAAACCGTATCCTAGTAAAAATTTAAAATCCTAGGGATATAACTGAATGTGGTCCACATAGACTCCTTTCCAATGGTAATAGGAAGAGAAGGCGAGGACAGGGGGAATGTACAGGGAACAGGGTCCTTCTACTAGAGCAGTGCATCCCAGATGGAGGTCTCAGAGGTTAAAGACTTCAGGGAATCTCTGCATAGCAGACACACCACAGCCAATAAAAGTGTGAGACTAAGCTGTAAGAACTGACAGGGAAATTCAGTTTCCCCCAGGTTAGGAAATAAAAGCAAGCTATATAATAATAATGCTTAGTATAAGACCATTTAAGAGAGAGGACTTATGTATACCTCTAAACTTGTGGAAAGTTACATGAAAAACCATAAATAGACGCTGATCTGTAGAGAAGTAAACATTTCACTTAATACCCTACTACACTGTAAATAGTTTTTCATAATAAGCTTCTCTTACTTTTAGAATTAAATAACTGAGCTCTCCAGCAAGGGCTTGGGGAAATGCTTCTCAGCCTTGCCCACATTTCAAAACCACCTGGACACATGTAAAATTCAAATTCCCAGACCCTGCCCCAGGCCAACTTAGAACCTCTGAGGGCAGGGTCCAGGTTTCAACATTCTTTAAAAGCTCCATGTACATTAAGGGTTAAAAAAAATCAAAGATGTTAAATGTGCAAAGGGCAATGTTTCTGTTATGAAAATTAAAGACGCCAGTCTTGCATACTGATCTGACAGAAAGCCATCAATTCCTAAAGGAGGAAGAACTAGGGCTACTTAGAGGCTGGGTTAAAACTTCGGAAAAATAGGGTCTGATATGCTGTTGGGAAGGTTTAAAGCTTAGAACCCCAGATTCCATGCTACTGAGTAGGGAAGAGAAGTCTGTCCTGGAAAAAAGTATTCCCAGACAATGACCATATATGCATTTCATTAGACGCCTATGAAACATCTCATTTTGACTGATATAACCCTTAACATTTTTTGGGCAGGGGAGTACTCTTGTTACCTGTTTATTTCAGAATTTTGAAAATATTCATAAGCCAAACTAAAGAAAAGTCACCATAATCCCATATCTCTTACGATATTTTGGAATGCAGCCTTCTATCTAGATGGTTTTCTCTGCATATATTTACATATATAATTTATCATACAAAAGTGGAATCACACTGAATGCCAAGCTTCATAACCAGCTCTTTTTCTTGTAATAAGAATATTCTTTCATGTAATACTACCTCTGATTTGGCCCATCAGGACCAGGTAACTATAAAATGTATCCCCAGCTAGATGAATAAACTAATGTGTTTGCAGGAGTTAACTCAGAACGAATACTACTATACTGAAACAATGAATTCGGTGTTGGCAAGGTTTAGAGTGTGGAATATTTGGTTAACTTCTTTCAAGGATGACAGCTAAGACCAGCAATTCGTAGTGATTTCACACCCTTTAAAAATTATTCTCAAAACCTGGTATTATCAAACTTTTTGTTTTATAGATGTGAGACCTGAGGCTAAGTTTAGAAAAGGAGTACTATACTAAAATATATATGAAGACAGACTTTTAAATCCAAAATACTAATGACACAGACTCTAGAAGGAACAAAACTCAAATTTACTGAGTACCTATTACATACCAGGCACGTCATGTACTTAATTCCCACAATAATCTGTGATTAAGCAGTATTATCTCCATTTTATAGATGAAAACACCGAGACACTGAGAAGTCAAGTAATTTGCCAAAGGTCAGATAGCTGTTAAGTAGCAAAAGTGGGATTTGTACCCAACTATAACGCTTTTTTTTTTTTTTTTTAATTCCATGACACCATACTTCTTTCAAGGCTCTAGGTGAATGAAGTAACTAGCACACAGTCAGGAAATTGGTGAACTTGTATTGAGACCTGAGCTTTCTGGCTCTAAAGCTTCCATCCTTTCCCACATATAACCTATCTACTCACATTTTAGGGGCACTTATTATTAGCAAGAGATAAAAGAGAATCCTACTGACCCATCCAGAACTGGGCGAAGTCTGGGATTTTACACTATTTATATCAAGTTAAGCCAATATGGTTTCACAGATGCTAGCAAAAGACATGAAAACCCTGAATCAGAAACAAAGGACTTTTACCCATATTGGTTTGCATCAGCTGTCAAGTCCCGTAAGGGCAAGGCAAAGGGCTCACCATGGATGCTGTGCATGCAGTGGGTTGTATTACAAGGCAGAAAACTGAACTTGAGGATTCACTACTTGTACAACAAAAAGAAGCAAGCTTCCTCTTTGTGGGGAGGTGTTATTACCTCTTCCCTCAAGATTGCTTGCTGCAAGCCCAACCCTGACAAATGCCCAGGTAGGGAGCAATCAGGGGCTTTCTTGGTGTACTCAGTAGGGACATGCAGGGACACTCAGGGCCCATGGCAGACTGCTTTTATAAACATGACCTTAAGGTCCATGAAACAACAGCTACTTAAATGGTAAAGCATAAGAGAATGTCCCATATTTCAGTGTTTATATCTTTATAATCTATTTATTTCTTTAACTGACTGAAATGATTCTTTGCTAATTAATGTTTTAAAGTTGTGATCAATCTTGCAGTATAGGGACTTCCCTGGTGGTCCAGTGGGTAAGACTGCGCTCCCAATGCAGGGGGCCCAGGTTCGATCCCTGGTCGGGGAACTAGATCCCGCATGCATGCCGCAAATAAGAAGTCCACATGCCTCAACTAAAAAGATCCTGCATGCCGCAACAAAGATCCCGTGTGCTGCAGCTAAGACCCAGTGCAGCCCTACCCCCCCTAAAAAATCCTGAAGTATAAAAGATCAATATCTCTCTGTGTTTCAGAGAGATCTAGATATCCAAATAGATTAAGGTTTGTTTGCCCAGACTTCATAGCTTGTGTTACAAACTTTGGCCAAATGTCTGGTTGTCTCTCTTTTCATGACATTAGCAGCCATTTCTAATTATTGCCTAGATCTATAACTACATTAGGGATTGCAAAAAAAGAGAGGGGGTGATATTCTAATACTATTATTCCTTCTCTGTTAGCTGGAACACTTCCATAAAGAGAAAATTCTTCTCATCATATTTTTGGAAAGGCATGGTAGCTGCATGGTTCTTCCCCTTTATTTTTCAATTTTCATTCTCCAAAGTGACTACTGATTTTTTGTTTTAAGTATCATGAATTCATTCTAATATCCTCTAAGGTGACTGATGCATTTTTTTAGAATCATAAATTCATGGACATAACATACTCCACTGGATATCCCTCTTAAACATGTTCAAGTCTACCACTCAAAAATAAAACAAATCCTTTACTGGATCTCTCACCCCCTCTTCCCAGTCAATCTGCTCCAGGGTCACCTACTAACTCTATATCCTAACTTCTCACTTACTCTCTAACCCTCTTTAACTGGAGTGAGGCCCCACCACTCCACCATAACAGCTCTTGCAAAGGTCACTAGTCATATCCATTTTGCTAAAACCAAGGTGGACTTTTCAGGCTTCATCTCATTCAGCCTTTCAGTGCTGTGGACCATTTCCTTCCTCCTTGAAGCATGTTTCCCCGTGCTCCCATGACACTGGGATGTCCTGGTTTTCCCCTACCTCTCTGGGTACTCCTTCTCTGTTGGTTTTTCAAGCTTAAGCTTATCTTCTTACTCAGCCATGACATGTTGGCAGTTCTAAGGCTCAGCCTTGGAACATTAGCTTCTTCACTATACTTACTCTCTGCCAACATGATCTCATCCACACCCAGGATCTCACTTCCCACTTATACAAAGATGTCTCACAACAAATCTATATTGTTACCTTTCATCTCCCCCTCTGAACTCAAACTTTATATCCAACTGACTACATGACAGCCTCCCTATGGTCTCAGAGTATTGCTACCTACTACATACAAACACCAAGTCAATATTCAGCCATAAAAAAGAACAAAATAATGCCATTTGCAGCAACATAGATGGACCTAGAGATTAGCATACTAAGTGAAATAAGTCAGACAAAGACAAGTATATATGGTATCACTCATATGTGGAATCTAATTTTAAAAAATGATACAAATAACTTATTTACAAAACAGAAACAGACTCAGATTTCAAAAACAAATTTATGGTTAACAAAGGGGAAATGAGTGGGGGAGGGATAAATTAGGAGCTTGTGATTAACATATACACACTACTACATATAAAATAGATAAACAAGGACCTACTGTATAGGTCCTATTGAATATTCTGTAATAACCTACATGGGTAAAGAATCTGAAGAAGAGTGAATATATGTATAACTGAATCACTTTGCTGTACACCTGAAACTGACACAACATTGTAAATTAAAAAACCAAAAATAAAGTCAGGATCCATGGAAAAAAAAATCACTCTCTTCCAGTAAATGCCGGCATTCTCCACCCAGATGCACAAACCACTGTCATCGCTGAAAACTCCATTTATCTCAGCCTCATATCCCATCTATCACCAAATCCTGTTGATTTATTTCCTGTTATTTATTACCTTTCAAATATGACTCCTTTCCATTTAAACTAACACTACAACCCAGTCCAAACTACTGATACCTCTCACCAAGGCCACTGCAAGGGCCTACTGATAAGACTGCGTTGATCAACTGTGTCCTTCCTCCAAACATTCTCTGCATTTCAGCCAATGTAGATATGATCATACCAAGCCCTGTTTAAGACCCTTCAATGGTTTCCCATGGCTCTTACACAAACACCTAACACGGCCTACACTTTGTGTAACTTGCCCTTACCTATTGTCTTCAGCTTCATGGAGAATCTTGCTCCCCTAGAGGGCCACCCTTCAGCTGGTGTCTATGTTTTTTTTTTAATGTGAAAGAACATTTGCACATGCTGTTTTCTTGGTCTGAAATGCTCTTCTTTCCTTTGATTAGTTAACGCCTCCTTCAGATTACACATCACTTGCTAAAGGAAGCCTTCTCCTGACGTTCCTGACCAGATCAGGTCCCAGCACCACAGGCTGCCACAGCCTCACATACCTAGCCTTTGTAGACTTGTCACAGCTGCAATTTTACATTTCTTTATACAATTTTTTGGTTTATGCTGATCTTCTCCATCAGGTAAACTTCATGGGAACAGAAACTATGATTGCTTTGTATTCTGAGTGCTTGTCATATGTTAGATGCCAAGTTAGTATATGTTGGATGAATGAACAAATGAAAATGAATGGATAAAGATCCAAATTTGTTGAATTAATCCACTGTGTCCTTTTCCAGAAGGCTGATATTTGCTCTCACCGAATATACTTTACATAAATATTTTATATACATAGAACAGGTTCTATACATTGGTAAGAATTTTATTATACTAATATTATAAATATGTTATCATCACAAAAGTTAGTTATTATCATTGAATTCATTCTTTGTGGCAGAAACTATTTTCTGATTACCTCTAAATCCATTCCTGAACACCTGTCCCTTGCCTAACTCCGTTATAAAAGCCGGATAAAATCAAATTCACACTTTGTTTTGCTTGTAATTATGGCCATGAGACACAGTGCTGGTTAGCGAAATGTAAGTGAAAGTTTTCTGGGAGGCTTCTGAAAAGGTACTGATATCCTGAAAAAAAAGAGAAGCTTTTACATTCCTTTTCCCTTTTTCCTCATATGAATATCAATGTGATGTCTGGAGTCACAGCAACTATCTTGCAATTATGAGGAGAAGACAACAAAACTGCCGAGCCACTGAAACATCAGAAGTGGTCACCTACTTCAAGCTTCCTTGTTAAATGAGAAAAGAAAACCCTTATTTTCTTTTCTATTACTTGTATCTAAAAACATTCCTGATATTCTGCTAACAAGATTCTCTTCCAGACAAATTACCTTACATTGCCCAAGATATTTTTTCTCTTTCTTTTTATTTTTCTCTTCTTTTTATCTTTTTTCTATTGATGAAATTTCTCTGTCACTCCTCCTAATAACGTAACCAAAATAAAATACATAGTATTTTTTCTTGGGAAATAGAAAATTAATTATAATGTTAAAAACTAAAGAAATATTTTTTAAATTTATTATATTGAGTTCATTTACAAATATATGGAGATCAAAATAACATCTGTTTGGTGATATGGCATCAAACATTGGGTTGGCTTCAATCCAAAAATGGGCAGAAGACTTAAATAGGCATTTCTCCAAAGAAGATATACAGACTGCCAACAAACACATGAAAGAATGCTCAACATCATTAATCATTAGAGAAATGCAAATCAAAACTACAATGAGATATCATCTCACACCAGTCAGAATGGCCATCATCAAAAAATCTAGAAACAATAAATGCTGGAGAGGGTGTGGAGAAAAGGGAACACTATTGCACTGCTGGTGGGAATGTAAATTGATACAGCCACTATGGAGAACAGTATGGAGGTTCCTTAAAAAACTAAAAATAGAACTACCATATGACCCAGCAATCCCACTACTAGGCATATACCCTGAGAAAACCATAATTCAAAAAGAGACATGTACCAAAATGTTCATTGCAGCTCTATTCACAATAGCCCGGAGATGGAAACCACCTAAGTGTCCATCATCGGATGAATGGATAAAGAAGATGTGGCACATATATACAATGGAATATTACTCAGCCATAAAAAGAAACGAAACTGAGCTATTTGTAATGAGGTGGATAGACCTAGAGTCTGTCATACAGAGTGAAGTAAGTCAGAAAGAGAAAGACAAATACCGTATGCTAACACATATATATGGAATTTAAGAAAAAAAATGTCATGAAGAACCTAGGGGTAAAACAGGAATAAAGGCACAGACCTACTTGAGAATGGACTTGAGGATATGGGGAGGGGGAAGGGTAAGCTGTGACAAAGCGAGAGAGAGGCATGGACATATATACAGTACCAAACGTAAGGTAGATAGATAGTGGGAAGCGGCCGCATAGCACAGGGAGATCAGCTCTGTGCTTTGTGACCGCCTGGAGGGGTGGGATAGGAAGGGTGGGAGGGAGGGAGACGCAAGAGGGAAGGGATGTGGGAACAGATGTATATGTATGACTGATTCACTTTGTTATAAAGCAGAAACTAATAAAAAAATAAAATTAAAAAAAAAAATTGGGTTGGCCAAAAAGTGTCTTCGGTTTTTAAGTCAAAAGAAAAGACACATTTTTCATTTTCACCAAGAACTTTATTGAACAACATATTTACTGTTTTGTTCCACTACCTTCTGCCATTTTTCAGGCAACTTCATAATTCCATCTTCCCAAAACTTTTTATCTTTTTGAGCAAAGAACTGTTTACAGTCTTCCAGGGAATTGAAATTTTTTCCTTTAAGAAAATTTTGTAAAGACCGAAATAAATGTAAATCTGAAGGTGCAATGTCTCATGAATACGGTGGATGAATTAGAACTTCCCAGCCAAGCTGTAACAGTTTTTGCCTGGTCATCAAAGAAACATGTGGTCTTGCGTTATCCTGATGGAAGACAATGCATTTCGTGTTGACTAATTATGGACACTTTTCATAGAGTGCTGCTTTCAGTTGGTCTAAATGGGAGCAGTACTTGTTGGAGTTAATCGTTTGGTTTTCCAGAAGGAGCTCATAATAGAGGACTCCCTTCCAATCCCACGATGCACACAATACATCACCTTCTTTGGATAAAGACCAGCCTTTGGTGTGGTCGGTGGTGGTTCATTTCACTTGCCCCACGACCTCTTGCATTCCACATGATTGTACAATATCCACATTTCATCGCCTGTCACAACTTGTTTTAAAAACAGAACATTTTCATTATGTTTCAGTAGAGAATCGGACGTGGAAATACAGTCAAGAAGGTTTTTTTCACTTAACTTACGTGGAACCCAAACATCAAAGCGATTAACATAACCAAGCTGGTGTAAATGATTTACAATGCTTGATTTGGATATTTTGAGTATGTCGGATATCTCCTGCGCGGTATAATGTTGATTGTTCTCATTGAATGTCTCGATTTGATCACTATCAACTTCTACTGGTCTACCTGACCGTGGAGCATTGTCCAGCAAGAAATCCCCAGCACAAAACTTCACAAACCACTTCTGACACATTTGATCAGTCACAGCACCTTCTCCATACATGCAAAAATCTTTTTTTTGCGTTTCAGTTGCCTTTTTACCTTCTTTGAAATAATAAAGCATAATACGCTGAAAATGTTGCTTTCTTCTTCCATCTTCAATATTAAAATGGCTACACAAAAATTCACCAGTTTTGATGTTTTTTTTAAAATGCACACTGATATGACAGCTGTCACAATACAGTCTAACAAAATTGTTTCAAATGAAGTTAAAGACAGCTAAGAACTACTAGAGCAATCTTACGGTAAAAAAGGAACAAACCTTTTAACCAACCCAACAGAATTTAGGTTGCTTTGCTTTGTTCATTCTCTGATTAAAACCCAAGCCTTAAAGTGTTTTAATGTCTACTCAACTACATGAACCTTAGCATGTGATATATTCTGATGTGTTCAAGGGTCAAATATTAAATAAGCAGGAAAATAAATCAGACACTCTACACATATACTTTGACAATATACTATAGACTATATTTACTTTTTTCTAAAAATGTAAGTGTAAGAAGTATAAATAATATTTTAAGAACTGATAAATCTGAGTAAATAGATTAAACTATGAATCCTAATTGGTGAGACCATGATATTTCACCTATATTCCTAATATGGCATGCAATTTAGGTTTATAGGTTGAGGGTAAGTCTTAGCCAGTTGCATGTTATGTCCTTAGAGCAAAAAAAGAAAATGAATTAAATTATCTTGGGCCAGTGCCTTTTCCAGTCTGTTGTCAGTTCCCGACCTATAAAATAAGGAGGGTAGACTAGGTTGCAGACTGCTTTATAGAGCCTAGAAGCCAAGTCTCCAAGCCTTCTACCTCTTTTTTTTTGAAATTAAGAAAAATTTTATTTTATATTGCAGTATAGTTGATTTACAATGTTGTGTTAGTTTTAGGTGTATAGCAAAGTGATTTAGTTATTATACATATACATATCTATTCTTTTTCAGATTCTTTTCCCATATAGGTTATTACAGAGTATTGAGTAGAGTTCCCTGTGCTGTACAGTAGGCCCTTATTGTTTATCTATTTTATATATAGTAATGTGTATATGTTATTCCCAACCTCCTAATTTATCCCTCCCTCCACCTTCCCCCTTTGGTAACCATAAGTTTGTTTTCTAAGTCTGTGAGTCTGTTTCTGTTTTGTAAATAAGTTCATTTGTATCATTGTTTAGATCTCACATATAAGTGATATATTTGTCTTTGTCTGACTTACTTCAGTTAATATGATAATTTCTAGGTCCATCCATGTTGCTGCAAATGGCATTATTTCATTCTGTTTTATGGCTGAGTAATATTCCATTGTATATATGTACCACACCTTCTTTATCCATTCATCTGTCGATGGACATTTAGGTTCAAGTCTTCTACCTCTGATTAAGGCAGAGCAGATCTGCTTTTATCTGTTTAATTTTCAACTTCTACAAATAATTTCCTTTAAGAAAGAACTCGGTAACTAAAAACAAGTTGAAAATGACCAGACAAAATGATCTCCTTGGTCTCTTCTGATATTAATTTCATGAAGAAATGATTTCTTTAAGTTCCTAAATTCTAAATAGCAAGATCCTATATAGCAAATCTGTTCACCTAACTATGTATGTAAGAAGAAAATTCATGTGACGATGTGGGCTTGATTTGTCAGAAATATATTCAAATAGAACTAATGTTTTTACCTTGTGAAAATGCCATCCACAATTCCAATTGTTGCTTCCTTTGCCGGAACATAGGAGCCAATCTGAGCCATGATAGTAATCAATGCAACTTGCTTTATGTAGGAGCTCTTTCCACCCATGTTTGGTCCAGTAATTATCATTACTCTCTCTGAGTCCCCCTAGAAAATTAAAAAGCAATTTCACTTATTGTACTAGAGGGGCTTCTATGTAATAGCTACAATTTATTCCATAAATGAGAATGCATTAGGCAAAAGATTAAGGTGTGATGTTTAAATATGTCACCCATTAAGTATCACAAAGGGAAAGAGGACCGCTTTGTCTTCAACTTGAACTGTGCTATTACAGAACAGTGAAGTCTTAGCAGCACACATGGTTGTTTCTGGACTTAAAAAAGGAAATAACAAGAAGCAACCTAAACGAGATAAATACTATGGCTTTCTCTTTAAATAATCATTAATCTGCCTATGTCTGTTTTTTATATTACTTACATTTAAAATCTATCAATTTCCATTTGTCCATACTAAAATTATAGGTATTACACATCTAATTGCAGAAAGCCCTAATCTGGGTTGGTAGCAAATGAATATTTTCAGTTAAAGAGGGATAACTGCTAAAGGGATGAATACCAAATTCTAGATATTGGTTTTATCAGGATTTAATTACTCACTGGTATTTCACCAGAATAAGTGAAAATGGGAGAAAAGCTGCAACACTTGCAATGATTTAATTTCTAGAACTTACCTGTATTAACTAATTCTAGTACTTGCCATGTATAGACTCATCCTAAGAGAAACTGTCCAGCTGCAGCCCTCTGCAGAGGAGTTAGCCTAAGGCATCCATGTGCTATGCTATGTGGACCCACCACTCTTGGCAATACCTGCCTGGTCAAGAGTAACCAATCGGTAACTGACCAACAGCCTAAGAGGTGGCTTCACATACAGGTCTTCTGAAACTAATCAACTAATCTCTTGGGAGCTGAAATCAAGAACCATGGAGAGGTTCAGTCAAACTGGAGGAGAGGTTGAAAAGAAACACAAAATGAGGCTACAAGACACTGGGGACCATGAGTAAGAAGTTATGAGTAACCAAAAGGTAGGGCAGGGAAAGAAAAAATACAGAAGAGCCAAGAGGAATTAAGAAACTTCATGCAAATAATGGGGGCATTAGAGTAAAGCATTAGAAAGTCTTACTATTAAAGGTATTAAAAACTAAACCTGTTCCTGTCTCTAAAGATGTCCCATATCCTTATTAACCATACATTTCCAGTCTCCCTAAAGCCAAGGTATACTAGAGATCTTGCTCTTCCTGTGTGATTCCTTTCTCTTAGGATTGCATATGGCTTTATAATGAGCCTCATGAATCTCCATTACTTGAAGGAACTTGAGTTAATCTGTGTTTCTTGGAACAGAAAGAGCCTAGCACAGTAAGAGCAAAGGAAACAAACCTGGTACAAGTAGAATGATAAAACTTATGATGAAAAATTTTAAAGTTCTCCTACAGATGTTAAAAAATAATAAGCCTATTATAAACAAATGAACATTTGGCATATGAAATGTTTTGAAAATTCAAATTAAATGAACAGATTTCTTTTTTAAAATTGACAGAAATTACACAAGAAATAGAAAATCTGAATAAGCCTATACCTATTAAAGAATTAAATCTGTAATTAAAAGCCCTTCCAAAAGAAAAACCCCAAACCCAGATAACTTCCCCACTGAATTCTTGCAAACATATAAGAAAGAAATAGCACCAGTCTTACAAAAACTCTTCTAGAGAAGAGAACAAGAGGGAACTCTTCCCAAATCATTTCAGAAAGCCAACATAATCTTGACATCAAAACCTGACAAGAGCATTACAAGAAAAAAAAAATACAGGTCAGTTTCATCCATAAATATATAATATATGCAAGACTCCTTAATAAAATATTAATAAGACAATCTAAGGATATACAAACCATTTAGAATTTTTGAGGAATATAAGGTTGGTTTAATATTCAAAAGCCAATCAATGTAATTCACCACATTAACAGAATAAAGAAATCATATGATGCTCTCCAATGACACACAGAAAGCATTTGATAAAATTCAATATCCATTCATTTAAAAAATTGCAGGAAAAGGAAATAAAAGCTATAAGAATTGGAAAGAAAATGATGAAATGATGAAACTGTCATTATTCCTACATAAAGGAATAATGACATACAGGAAAAACTGTTTCCAGAAAAATCTAAAGTAATCTATGAAAATTACTAGAATTGACAAATGAATTGAGCAAGAGCTCTGGGCATAAATTCAGTATTCAAATGCCAACTTTATTTTTACATTTTAGCAACAAGTAATTACAAATTTAAAAAATTTAATGATATAATTTACAATAGTATCAAAAGAAATCAAATACCTAGGAATAAACCTAACAAAATGACCAAGACTTCTAAAGAGAAAACTACAAAACATTACTGAAAGAAATTAAAGGCCTAAGTAAATTAAAGAAAGCGCCATGCTCACACAATAGAAGGCTCAATATTGTAATGCTACAATAATTAAACTAGTGTGATTCCGGCACAGACACAAATAGACCAGTGGAACAGAATACAGTCCAGAACAGACTGACATGTATGCAGTTTCCTGACTTACAACAAAAGTGACACTGTAGCACAGTGGACAAAGGATGTTCCTTTTAATAACTGGTGCTGAGTCAAAAAGATATCCATATAGAAAAATTTTAAATCTTGATTTCTTAAGTTACATCATAAAAATCAATTCCAGGTGGATTATAGATTTGAAAGACAGGGAAAAACTATAAGGTTATTAGACAATAACATATGACCTTGGGGTAGACGAAGATTTCGTAAGCTGATCATGAATCACAATTAACTGTAAAGAAAAACGTTGAAAATTAGAGTACATTAAAATTAAGAACTTTTATTCATTAAAAGATGTCATTAAGAGAATGAAAAATTATGGAATAGAAGATATATGTACTAAGTATTTCCCAAAGACTTGAATACAGTGTAAATAATGAACTCCCACAAATCAAAAGAAAGACAACCTCAAGAAATATGGCTGAAAAAAAATTTTTTAATGACAAGAGAGGAACTTCCCTGGTGGCCCAATGGTAAAGAATCCATCCTGCAATGCAGAGGACACGGGTTCAATCCATGATTGGGGAACTAAGATCTCACATGCCATGGGGCAACTAAGCTCACGCGCCACAACTGCTGAGCTTGTTGAGCACCTCAACTAGAGAGCCCTGCATGCCGCAAACTACAGAGCCAACATGCTCTGGAGCCCGTGTGCCACAACTACAGAGAGAAAACCTGCAAGCCACAGCTAGACAGAAGCCCATGTGCTGCAGTGCAAGATCCCTCAGGCCACAACAAAGACCTTGCAGTGCCACAACTAAAGACCCGATGCAGCCTAAATGAATGAATGAATAAATAAATGAATAATGAATGAATGAATGACAAGAGAAAAAAACACAAATGGCCAGTAAGATGACATTCTACTTCAAATCATTAAGAAAATATAAACCAAATCAGAGAGACCACATCACTTCACTAAATGGCTAAAGTTAAAACCAAAAACTGCCAGTATTAAGCTTTGGCAAAGATGCAAAACAACTAGAATTTTCATATACTACTACTAGGGAAGTAAATTGTACACTATTTTGGAAAACTGTTTGGCAGAATTTATTAAAGCTGAAAGTAAACATATCTGAACAATTCTGCTCTTAGGTACATGTCTAACAGAAATGTATATGATGTATATTTAAAAAAATGTAAAAGAATGTTCACAGTAATACTTTTCATAATAGTACTAAATTGGAAGTAACTCAAATGTTTATCAATAGAACAGAAAAGTTATCATGTATTTATACAATGAAATTCTCTATGACAATGGAAATAAACAATATGCAAAAAATATGGATGAACTGCATAAAACCAATGTTGAATCAAAGAAGCCAGACACAAAGAGTATACATTGTATGTCTCTATTAATATAAGGCTCAAAAACAAGCAAAAATAACCAAAATTATTATTCTTTGGTAAAAGAAATTAGGACAGTGATTACCTTTCAGGGGGGAAGTAGCTACTGGGAGGCCCTCTCATACTCTACAAGTGGAGCTTTTAGAATGTGTTCATTTCCATTCTATTGTTCTACTTCTTGACCTGGTTTTGGGATACTTAAATGGGTACACTTTGTGAAAATTCACTAAGCTGTACACTTATGATTTGTGCATAATTCTGTATATTTCAATAAAGGTTATTTTTAAAAGGAAATGAATATATTCTCACAAATTAATCTACCAAGCAATACAATTCCAGAAGTTAATTTTGAAATTTCTTTGATAGATTAAAAACAAACAAACAAACAAAAAAAAACAAAGAAAAGTCAATACAATTTTGAAGAACCACAATTGTGAGAGGAGACTTTGTAATAAAGCTATAGTAATTAAAAGTGCAATATTGCTTTAGGCACAGGTAAACATAGCAGTAACAGAAAGCCCGGACACAAATCTATACATGGCACTTGGTATTTTGCTTATTTTATAAATAAGCAAAAAAGATACCATGGTTCAATAAACAATGGTGGGACAATTGGGTATCCGTATGATAACAGAGTTAGGCTTGAATCTCACAGAGTCCCTAAATTGAATCTAGATGGATGAAAGAAAGAAATGTGAAAAGCAAATCAAACTTTTAGAAGAAAACATGGGAGAACGACTTAATGACATGAAGGTAGAGAATGATTTACTGAACAAGATAGGAAAAGCAACACAAAAATATAAATCATAGCAGGAAAAGACTAATACATTTGATTAAATTTTTAATACCGCTGTTAAAAGCAGTCATCAAACACAAAATGAAAAGGCATATAACAAAGTAGTACTCCTACTTATTAATAATACCAAAACAAAGGAAAAATGGGCAAAGGACATGAATATGATATTTATAGAAAAAAGAAACATGAAAGGCCAAAAACATGTTAATCAGGGAAAGGAAAATGAAATCAGCAGTATTTTTCAAGGGACCTATTCCTTATATTCATATGAAAAAATAAAGAATATCCATAGTGAAAACTTTTGAAGGAATAATTTTAAGAAATAACCTTTTACATTCATCATACCATCAAAAAGTTTAAAAGTCTGTTTACATAGCATGTTGGCAAGAATGTGGACAGCAATTTGGAAATGTTTACTGACGTTAAGGAGTCCATATACTGGTACATATGACACAGCAATTCCTCTTTTAGAAATCTAGGAAAATGCACAAGTGCTCAAAAAGACATTTACAAAGCTGTTCACTCTAATACTGTTTGTATTCGTAATAGACAAAAAATAGAAATTGTCTATCACTAGGAAAATGAAAAGATCTACTTTGTACAATTATTAAAACGATTATTTACAAGGTAGAATACAATAAGATAGGTTCAGTGGCACATATTTATGTAAATTTTAAGTATATACAAAAATATTTATATAGTATTAAGATACATCTATATCAAAGAATAAAAGCCATGCATAAGGATAATAAATAACATCAGGATAATGGTTGCCAATGACGGTAGGAGGTAAAGAGGGAGGAAAAGAGATGGTAGTTAATTACATATGACCTTAGCTATATGTATACTATTTTATTCACTTTAAAAAACCCTTAATTATTACAAAATGTCAGTCTCTATGATATCTGAGTGAGGGGTAAATGAATGTTATACTGTTTTCTATACCTTTCCACTTGTTTGAAATATCAGGTAGTTGAAAGTTATTTAAGTGAATTACTTTAAGATTTAATTATTTCATGGATAATCACGAACAATCAAGTAACTCTTTGCAAAAACACATATATTTTTCAGAAAAATTCACATAAGTTCCAAACGACATTTTGTTATTTGGATTTCCAGCATATTATACAAAAACAAAGTACTATAGAAAAGCACATAATGGAAAGTGAAAGAATATAACACAAAGGAGATAACCCACAGAAGGGTTACACATGCCGTGCTAAGGGCCCTTGAACTGAGAAGGCATTGTTTATGGAGCTGCCTGAAGCGGAACTACCAAATTCAATGAGCACGTGAGGGTGGCCAATGGGAATGCAGGAGCAGAAATTTTTTTTTTTTTTTTTTGCGGTACGCGGGCCCCTCACCGCTGTGGCCTCTCCCGTCACGGAGCACAGGTTCCGGACGCACAGGCCCAGCGGCCATGGCCCACGGGCCCAGCCGCTCCACGGCATGCGGGATCCTCCCAGACCGGGGCACGAACCCGTGTCCCCCGCATCAGCAGGTGGACTCCCAACCACTGCGCCACCAGAGAAGCCCAGAAATTTTTTTTTAATCAGTAATTAAGGAAAGCTATAAGAAAAACATACACCCTTTATCTTGTAGACAACCTTTCTCCCCCCAATGCCTTGAAAAATAAAAGTAATTATTGTTCGATTCCATTTTTTCACCCAGTGAAAATCAATAAATTTGACAGGGTATCTTTAAAAAATCTTAATTTAATAACTAAATATTTTAGTAAATAAGATCTACAGTGATAAAGCAAAATATAATAGTATGTGTAATTAGAAGATGATATCAGTTTCTGGCTTTGCCATTAACTAGGTAGGTTAATGTAAGAATGAGTAACAGAAATCTTGGCCTTACATGAATTTTGTGAAATTTAAAGTAAATAAGAAAACAAAATATGAAATTCCTTCAAAATTATAAATGCTGTAATAGTTTTTGTAAATCATGTTTCTTAAAACTAAGCCACATGAAGAAAAAGTCACAACACACTCTAAACTAATTGAAACAGAAAAAATGAATTAAAGGAAATGGATAAAAGGAAATGAAAGTAAGTTTGCCTTAGGCTTAATGTAAAAGTCAAATGTGAAACTTATTGGAAGAGCTTGATAAGTAAAATAAGTATGTGTATGGCACTGACACAAATAAAAATGTTACTCTCTTTTGGATTTAAATTGCATATAAGGTAGCGAAAAATGAATAAGCAGATCTGGTACTTCCCATTATTTTCAAAAGGAATGACATTTTCCTTTTACACTGAATTACACAGAAACTGCTGGTGTTTAGAACCACGTGATCATGTACATGTTCCTTGAATACTTCATCTCTCCAGCATTCAATACAGGATAACAAAGTTTTTAATTTATTTGATTTCAGAGCCAATTGATATACAAAAATCAATTCTTTGTATATATAGAGAAAAATATCACATAAAAACTTAGACTTCAGAGTTCTAATATTTAAATAATGTTTATTTAGCTGGAAAACAAGTCTCTTTCCCTGACACTATACACCAGTAAGTGATGAATGATTGATAAAACAAAATGACCCTTAGAGATCTTCTTTAACCAGGAAGAGGGTATCCACCAAAGCCTTATCACAAACATCAGACTTAACGGTCAAATATTAAAAGCATTTCCTTTAGATCAATCAAGACAAGATGTCCACTATTACTGCTTTTATTCAACCTTATGCTGGAGGAACCAGGCAGCATAACATGACACTGAAAAAAATAAAAGGTATAATTATGGACTAAAAAGAACAAAACAAAATTGTCATTCACAGACACATGATGGTTTACAAAGATAACCAAGAAGAATGGCTAGACGAATTATTATAACTAATGAGAGAGTCTAACAAGGTGGCTAGATTTAAGATCAAAATGCAAAATAAACTTCATTTTTCTATAAGAGCAACAAATAATTAGGAAATAATTGTAAAAAAGTGGTGTGATGAATTGGGAGATTTGGATTGATGTATATACACTAATATGTATAAAATGGATAACTAATAAGAACCTGCTGTATAAAAAAATAAAATAAAATTCAAAAAGAAAAGTTATGACCTACATAGCAACAAAGGAATACTTAGTAATAAATATGATAAAGATGTAAAAAAACCTTTATGAAAATAATTTTTTACTTTTCTTGAGAGGACTTAAAGAAAACCAAAATAAGTATATACTATATGCATAGAGGGACAAATTTATATGCCACATCTATATCACAAAGATGCCAACTTTCTCCCAAAGTGATCCCTAGGGTCAATGTAATTCCAATAAAAATCTCAATTTTTCCCCCCACCAAAGAACTAGTTAAGTTGACTCTAAAATGAAATGGAGAAGCAAATGCTAAGGAAAACTCAAGATGTTCTATTAGAAGAATAGGTGGGGAGATGTAAAACATTATTTAAATGCTATAGTAAATAAAACTGTGTGATCTTGGCTTAGGAACCAAAAACAAAACAACCAAGAAAAAAAAAAACTGACCACTGAAAAATAATAGAGTCCAAAACAGTTCCATGAAAATATGAAAAGTTAATATATGACAGAAATAATTCTGCAGATTGATGGGAAAGAATGGATTATTTGAAAATTGATGTAGGACAACTGATTATATAGAAAGATATGAGATTGGAATCCCACCTCACACAAGATATAAAAATAGATTTTAGGTTGATTCATTAAGGACATAAACTTGAAAAGTAAAACTTAAGAAATATAGGTGAATACTTTATAAACTTTATAAAGATTGGTCAAAAAGATTAATATATAACCCAAGTTTATAAAGTATATAGAACTCGCATTTCAAAAAGTCATTTGCATTCTCTGTAAAACTAGTCAGGGATATGTGACTGCCTTTCCTCTCTAGTTCCCAAGATGACATAGCAAGTACATACATGATCAAGGAATTTCACCTATCTAATGTGTTTATCTATCTTTTAGTGAGGACCATATGTATTTGAGGCGCCACACATCAAAGGGTCCCAGATATGAAAGATACATTAAATCTATCTGGAAGACCAGTTTGGATGAGTAAGCATTCTAACAAAATAGCCAGAAGCCAAAAGTTGGCAAAAAACCACTACCCACTCTGGAGCTTACTGAAGTTACTAGTAATGCACCCAACAGGACTGGCCTAGACAGTGCCCAAACCTGTGGTAGCATCAAGCAAGATGCCATGCACAGAGCAAGTTCTCAAGAAACCACACATGGATGGGTGGATGGATGGATGAATGACAGGGAACAAAAGCTGAAGTACTGCACCAAGGGGACTGTTTCTGGAGAGCATCTATTACTCTGATGAACCTTTGGAGAGGCTAGAATTTCATTCTTTAAAGTTTTTACCTTAGTATTGGCAATGTCTGGATAGCATGTCATAAGATCTTAGTATTGTGTACTAAGAATCAAAACACTGAATTTAAATCAGTAAGTTTTAAGATAGCTAATCAAGTTCCACATTTAATGCCATATTCTTTGGGAGAAAAAAAGAGGTAAAGATAACAAAAAAATAGGGCTTCCCTGGTGGTGCAGTGGTTGAGAGTCCGCCTGCCGATGCAGGGGACACGGGATCGTGCCCCGGTCCGGGAAGATCCCACATGCCGCGGAGCGGCTGGGCCCGTGAGCCGTGGCCGCTGAGCCTGCGTGTCTGGAGCCTGTGCTCCGCAACGGGAGAAGCCACGACAGTGAGAGGCCCGCGTACCGCAAAAAAAAAAAAAAAAAAAAAAAAAGATAACAAAAAAATAAAAGGTGAACTTTAAGGTGTCATAAGAAAATCATAGACAAGTGCCAGGCACTGTGCTCAGGATTTTATATTCGTCATCTCATCCAGTTCTCACAACAGTCTCATGGGGTAATACTAGTATCGCTGTATTTTCATGTTACAGGTGAGGAAAGAAAGGCTTGGCGAAGCTAACTATTACCTTGCCCAGTAATGCGGAGCTACTAAGTAGTAGAACTGGGATGCTAAGTGAAGACCACCCTGACAGATGTCTCAAAGGGAACCCCTACTCAGTGACAAGAAATCACAGTCACCACTAAATAGGAGTGCTGCTCTAGCTCAGAGCCAGCATCCTTGGATTTCTCACTGGGTAAACTACAGTGATGATCAGTCAGAATATCCCTGAAGTCAGGAGATGCATAGCAGAAAAAAAAAAAAAAAGCTAAATTGTTCAATGTTAATTTCCAAGACTTGAGTATCACCTAATTTTCTGCAAAAACTGCTTTCTTCCTTGACAAGTACAGATGTTGACATCTATCCTTTAAAAAGAATCATGGTAGAACTATTTTTATAATAGCTGCAGACTGCTGAAAAAGTTCAACAGTTTCAAAGTGTTTTATTCCCTGAAAACGTCAATCAGTGGCACGTCACAGTAAGAGACTCCTCACTGAAAGCTTCGTCCAGACAAGCTCTCAGCCAAATCCCTGCACTTTTAACCCAAGGCAAACTCCAAACAGAAAGGTGGATAATGAGGCTGGAGAGAAGTACAGGCTATATGTTGAGATACCAAAATAAAAGTCCCAATCCTTCCAACATCTACATGCTTTCCAATTTACGTTCCACTGAGAGCTAGTTGTTTTACTCTGCCCAACCCCTTCATTTTATAGATGAAGAAATCAAGACCCAGCGAGTATGGTGGCCTATCTGAGATGACAGTAAACTAACAGCAGAGCAGGATTTGAATTTACACTTCCCATCACAGTCAGGCACTTTCCCACTACACTCATGTACCAAAAAGTAGTACATGATAAGTTTTTTTTTAAAAGGAACAGAGAAAGTGTTAGAATAGAAAGAAATTATTTCTGGCCATAGTGATGGGGAAGGCTCTAAGGAGGCAGTAGCATATTTTGGGTCTTGAAGGCTGAGTAGTTCAATCACTGGAGATGAGTAAGAGATAGGAAAAGAGAAGAGGAACATTCTGCACAGGTCAGAACACTTTAAAAAGCAGTTATCCTTGAAATGAAAATTCATGAAGTGTTCCATATTTTTAATCTATGATGAAGGAGGCAAGAATATACAATGGAGAAAAGACAGTCCCTTCAATAAATGGTGCTGAGAAAGAAAAATGAAATTAGAACATTCTCTAACACCATACACAAAATAAACTCAAAATGGATTAAAGACCTAAATGTAAGACCGGATACTATAAAACTCTTAGAGGAAAACATAGGCAGAACACTCTCTGACATAAATTGCAGCAGGATCTTTTTTGATCCACCTCTGAGTGAATGAAATTAAAAACAAAAATAAATGAATGGGACCTAATAAAAGCTTTTGCACAGCAAAGGAAATCATCAACAAAACGAAAAGAAAACGCAGAGAATGGGAGAAAATATTTGCAAATGAAGCGACTGACAAGGGATTTATCTCCAAAATATACAAAGAGCTCATGCAGCTCAATATCAAAAAAACCCCAACCCAATCAAAAAGTGGGTGGAAGATCTAAACAGACATTTCTCCAAAGAAGACATACAGATGGCCAAGAGGCACATGAAAAGATGCTCAACATCACTAATTATTAGAGAAATGCAAATCAAAACTACAATGAGGTATCACCTCACACTGGTCAGAATGACCATCATCAAAAAATCTACAAACAATAAATGCTGGAGAGGGTGTAGAGAAAAGGGAACCCTCTTGCACTGTTGGTGGGAATGTAAGTTGATACAGCCACTATGGAGAACAGTATGGAGGTTCCTTAAAAAACTAAAAATAGAGCTACCATATGATCCAGCAATCCCATTCCTGGGCATACATCCAGAGGAAACCATAACTGAAAAGGATGCATGCACCCCAATGTTCATTGCAGCAACATTTACAATAGCCAGGACGTGGAAGCAACCTAAATGTCCATCAACGGAGGAATGGATAAAGAAGATGTGGTACATACATACAATGGAATATTACTCAGCCATAAAAAGGAAAGAAATTGGGTCATTTGTAGAGATGTGGGTGGGCCTAGAGACTGTCAGAGTGAAGTAAGTCAGAAAGAGAAAAACAAATATCATATGATATCACTTATATGTGGAATCTAAAGAAACGGTACAAATGAACCTATTTTTAAAACAGAAGTTGAGTCACAGATGTAGAAAATAAACTTGTGGTTCCCAGGGCGGGAAGGGGGGGCGATAAATTGGGAGACTGGGATTGACGTATACACGCTACTAAATATAGAATAGATAAATAATAATAATAAGAAGAAGAACCTAGCACAGGGAACTCTATTCAATTCTCTGAAAGGACCTGTATGGAAATAGAATCTAAAAGAGTGGATATATGTGTATGTATAACTGACTCACTTTGCTGTACAGCAGAAACTAACACAACATTAGTTAATCCACTATACACCAATAAAAAAAATTAATTAAAAAAAGAGTTTAGGGCTTCCCTGGTGGCACAGTGGTTGAGAGTCCGCCTGCTGATGCAGGGGACATGGGTTCGTGCCCCGGTCCAGGAAGATTCCATATGCTGCGGAGCGGCTGCGCCCGTGAGCCATGGCCGCTGAGCCTGCGCATCTGGAGCCTGTGCTCCGCAACGGGAGAGGCCACAGCAGTGAGGCCCGCGTACCGCAAAAAAAAAAAAAAAAAAAAAAAAGAGTTTAAAAAAAACTGTTGATTTAGAAAAAAAAAAAAAAAGCAGCAGTTTATCCAGGAAGAAAGGAGCACAAGAAGACAGAAGTGATAGAAAATAACATTCAAATGCTATTAATATTTCCTCCAATCATTAACAATATATGATGATCATGCTATGTGAAAAACACATTTATAGTGATTCACACTGAGGATAAACTGGAGACTGGCAAAAAGACTCTTGTACAACCAAAGCTGTAAGAAAGATCCACAGAGAGAATCAAAAAAAAGGATACAAATGAACTTATTTACAAAACAGAAATAGACTCATAGACGCAGAAAGCAAACTTATGGTTCCAAAGGGGAAGGTGTGGTGGGGATAAATTGGGAATTTGGGATTAACAGATACACATTACTATATATAAAATACATAAAAAACAAGGACCTACTGTATAGCACAGGGAACTATTTTCAGTATCTTCTAATAACCTATTACAAAAAATAATCCAAAAAAGAATATATATACATATACGTATATATATATAACTGAATCACTTTGCTGTATACCTGAAACACTGTAAATCAACTACATTTCAATAAAAAATATTTTTTTAAACAAAAATAAATCAATAAGAAGAAAGATCCACAAAGAATCAGGTAGGAAGGGAAGAGAACCGATCAGGTCAGGACCTATGCCCCTGGGAAAGGACATAGAAGAGAAGGGGGATCCTCCCTGGGGAGTGAGTGGTTCAGGCCACATATTGGGTGCCCCAGCCCTGGGGTCCAATACGGGGAAGAAGAGTCCCCTTAGCTGGTTAGAAAGCCAGTGGGACTAACAGGAAAGCTGAAAGAAACCTAGACAACGTTCACGAAGAATGCACACAAACTTCCTTACTCTTGAAACAAGGTGCAGAAAACAAATTGAAACTACACTGGACTCTGGAAGTTTTCCTGCGACCACTCCAGCACATGCCCTAGTCTGAACCAAGCACCCGCTCAGGCCCCACCTGCTTTGTGACACAGCTCCACGCTAGGGTGAGTGCTGCTGCAGCTGAGGAGAATGCTCAGTTGCCAGGGACTGCCAGCCCAGACCCAGAATGGCATCTGAATGGGGTAAGAGCAGCCATTACTGGTGCTGACAGAAACAGAGCATCAGAAGTGGTCCTGGGCTTTGACTGTGGCCAGGACCACCAGAGCCCCTGCCCAGATCTAGGCCAAGTGCCCACAATGGCCCCGCCTGCTCTACAGCGCAGTTCCACACTAGGGTGAGAGCTGCAGCAGCCGAGGGGAGTGCTCAGTTGTGAAGCAAAAAGGCGGCTCAGACAGGGAACAGCATCTGAACAGGGAAGGGGCAGCCATTACTGGCACTTACAGAGGCAGCACATCAGAAGCAGTTTCAGGATCTGACGGTGGCTGAGGCCAACAGCCCGCACCCAGACTCTCTTGCTCCAGCACTGCTCCCTTCTGGGGCGAGGGGACTGGTGCCGGGAGTGGGGAGAGCAAGAGCACACACTTTGAGGGAATGGGGCTTCAAGCTTGGACCCAACTCTCAGGGCTTCTGCTCCAGCACCTTGGGACCTGCCTCTGCCCCCAATAGGGTGGTGTTGGCCACGGAGCAGAGGAGAAGCTCCAGCTCTCACCTGGCTCTGGCCCTGGCCCTTCCACCTCCAATCCCATCGCCTACCAAGGTGATGGCTTCTAGCACACCCTGGGGAAAGATGTGACTCACGCTCACGTGAGATCTAGCTCTCCCACCAAAGGCACTGGGCACATTCAGACTATATAAGGTCGCTCCCACACAAGGATACCCCTTCAAGACCACAACAGGTAACTGTTTCACCTAATTTCACACAGACAGAGAAAGTTAAGTAAAATAATAAGACAAAGGAATTTGTCTCAATCAAAAGAACAAGAGAAAACCTCTGAAAAAACAACTAAGGAAACAGAAATAAGTAATTTGCCAGATAAAGAGTTTAAAGCATTAGTAATAAGCATGTTAACTGAATTAGGGAAAAGAATAGAGGAACACAGTGTGAATTGTAACAAGGACCAAGAAAGTATAAAAAACAACCAGTCAGAACTTAAGAATAAGTGAAATGAAAAACATACTAGAAGGAATTAATAGCAGACTAGGTGATAGAGAAGAATGCACAAGTGATTTGGAAGACAGAATAATGGAAATCACCCAATCAGAAGAGCAAAAAGAAAAACAAATTTAAAAAATGAGAACAGATTAAGGGACTTCTAAGACAACATCAAGCGAACCAACATTTGCATTATAGGGGTCCCAGAAGGAGAAGAGAGAGAAAAAGGGGTCAAAAATATATTTGATCAAATTATGGCTGAAAACTTCCTGAACCTGAAGAATGAAACAGATAATCAGGTATAGGAAGCACAGAGAGTCCCAAACAAGATGAACCCAAATAGACCCACACTAAGATATACCATAATTAAAATGGCAAAACTTAAAGAGAGAATTCTAAAGTCATCGAGAGAAAAAGTCATATATAAGGGAACCCCCATAAGGTTATCAGCTGATTTTTCTGCAGAAAGTTTGCAGGCTAGAAGGGAGTGGAATGATATTTTTAAAGTGCTGAAAAAGAAAATCCTGCAAAGTAGGATAACCTACCTAGCAAGATTATCATTTAGAACTGAAGGAGAGATAAAGAACTTCTCAGACAAGCAAAAACTAAGAGTTTATCAATACTAAACCTACCCTAAAAGAACTGTTAAAAGGTCTTCTCTAAGTGGAAGAGACTATAACATGAAGTAAGTATCTATAGAAAAGGAAAATCCCACTAGTAAAGGCAAATATATGGTAAAAGCTGAGGATCAACCACTTAAGTAAGTTAGTATGAGATTAAAAGACAAAAAATTGTAAAAGGAACTACAACTACAATGAACAACCGTAAAGGGATAAACATGAAAATGTAAAATATGACATCAAAAACACAAAATGTGGGAGAGGGGATATATAGCTGTTAGCCTAACTGATGCCATCTTGGGCCCTTAGAGTCTCTCCTGTCCTTCCACTGATACTACCCAGGACTGTACTATGCAGTAAATCACTTCTCTGTCGTTAAGGGCTTTGAGTTAACAGATATTGTTTAATAATAATTAGGATCAGGTGGCCTCTATGCTCTGTTAGTCCCCAAACAATGATGAAAACCTTCACGGATGTATTCCTAGTGCCCACAAGACTAGTTATCCATTCATAAATTTAATTTAGGAATGCACATTCTGTTTCCAAGCACCTATCCCCCACACCCTAGGTCAATTATAAAATTGTCCCAATGGCCCCTCAGCAGTGCAGACTGCACCTATGAATGCTTCCGTATCACTGTCTCCTCAATCCCAATCGCACCCTGTGAGTAAGTTACCCTATAATAAACTGACCCATTGATTATATAGGGCTGCCTCCCTCATCGTTTGGTCTCAAGATGCCTTCTCAGTTTGGTGGGACTTTTCATTCCCACTGTCCTCTAATGGGGGAGTAAAAAATTGTTCAAACACATCTTTTAGAATGTGCTTGAACTTAAATGACTACCAATTTAAAACAAGTAGATATAGGTCAACATAAATAAATCCCAAGGTAACCACAAATCAAAAACCTGCAATAAATAAACAAAAACTAGAGAGAAAAGAACACAAGCATACCACTAAAGAAAAATCATCAAGCCAAAAGGGAAGCAACTAAAATAATAATAAAAAAACAGAGAAGAACTACAAAAACAACCAGAAAACAAGTAACAAAATGGCAATGCCAATAAGTACATACCTATCAATAATCACTTTAAATGTCAATGAACTAAATGCTCCAGTCAAAAGACATAGTGTGGCTACTGAGATTTTTTTAAAAAGGACCCATCTATATGCTGCCTACAGGAGACTTACTTCAGAGCTAAAGAAACACACAGACTGAAAGTCAGGGTGGGAAGAAGGTATTTCATGCAAATGAAACAACAAGAAAGTGGAGTTAGCAATATTTATATCAGACAAAATAGACTCTAAAACAATGTCTATAACAAAACACACAAAAAAGGGCATTATATAGTGATAAAGGAATCAATACAAGAAGAGGCTATAACACTTACTAACATATATGAACCTAACAGAGGAGCACCTAAGTATATAAAGCAAATACTAACAGACATAAAAGGAGAAATTGACAATAATATAATAATAGTAGGGAACTTTAACACCCACTTACATCAATGCACAGATCATTCAGACAGAAAATCAATTAGGAAACAGTGGTCTCCAATGACACATTAGACCAGCTGGGCTTAATATCTACAGGACATTCTATGCAAAAATAGTAGAATTACACATTCTTTTCAACTGCACATGGAATGTTCTTATGCTAGGCCATAAAATAAGCCTCAACAAACTTAAGAGGGTAGAAATTATATCAAGCATTTCTCAATCACAACCATATGAAACTAAAAATCAATTATAGGAAGAAAAATGGGAGAAACACAAACACACAGAGACTAAACAACATGTTACTAAGACACCAATGGATCAATGAAGGAATCAAAGAGGTAATCAGAAAATACCTTGAGACAAATGAAAATGGAAATGCAACACTCCAAAATCTATAGGATGTAGCAAGAGCAGCTACAAGAGGTATGTTTATGGCAATATACACCTACCTCAAGAAACAAGAAAAATGTTACATAAACAAGCTAACCTACCATCTAAAGGAATCAGAAAAAGAACAAAGGTCAAAGTCAGAAGAAGGAAGGAAATAATACAGATCAGAGAGGAAATGAATAAAATAGAGACAACCACCCTCCCCAAAATAGAAAAGATCAATGAAACCAAGAGCTGATATTTTGAAAAGATAAACAAAATTGATAAACCTCATTAAGGAAAAAAAAGAGAGAAGGCCCAAATAAATAAGAAGAGAAATAATAATTGATATCACAGAGATACAAAAAATCATAGGAGAATACTATGAACAGTTATATGTCAACAAAATGGACAACCTAGAAGAAATGGACAAATTTCTAGAAAGAGACAACCTTCCAAAACTGAATCAAGAAGAAATCTGAACAAATGATCACTAGGAGTGAAACTGAACATATAATTACTGGTAGTGAAATTGAATTTGTAATTAAAAAAACCTCTCAGTGAACGAAAGTCCAGACTAGATGGCTTCAAAGGGGAATTCTACCAAACATACACAGAAGAGCAAATACCTATCTTTCTCAAACTATTCCAAAAAAAACTGAAGATGACAGAACACTCCCAAATTCATTCTATGAGGCCACCATTACCCTGATACCAAAATCAAAGACACTACAAAAAAAGAAAAGAAAATTATAGGTCAATATCTAAGATGAATATGATGCAAAAATCCTCAATAAAATATTAGCAAACCAAATCCAACAATATATAAAAAGGGTCATATACCATGATCAAGTTGGATTTATTTCAGGGGCTTAAGGATGACTCAATATTCACAAAATCAATGTGATATACCACATTAACAAAAGGAAGGATAAAAATCACATGATCATGTCAATAGACACAGAAATAGCATTTGACAAAATCCATTCATGATTAAAAACTCTCAAAGTAGGTATATAGGGAACATATCTCAACATAATAAAGGCTATATATGATAAACCCACAGCTAACATTATACTCAACAGTGAAAAGCTAAAAGCTTCCTCTCTAAAATCAGGAAAAAGACAAGGATGCCGACTCTCACGACTTCTATTTAACATAATATTGGAAGACCAAGCCACAGCAATCACACAAGAAAAACAAATAAAAGGCATCCAGATTGGAAGAAAATAAGTAAAACTGTCACTATTTGCAGATGACATAATACTATATATAGAAAACCCTAAAGTCTCCACCAAAAAACTATTAAAACTAATAAATGAATTCAGTAAAGTTGCAAGATACAAGACTAATATACAAAAATCAGTTGCTTTTCTATACACTAATAGTGAACTATCAGAAAGAGAAAAGCAAGAAAACAATCCATTTAACATCGCATCAAAAAGAAAAAAATACCTAGGAATAAACCTAACCAAGGAAGTGAAAGACCTATACTCTGAAATCTATAAAACATTAATGAAGGAAAATGAAGGTGATACAAAGAAATGAAAAGATATCCCGTGTTCATGGACTGGAAAAAATATTGTTAAAATGTCCATAATACCCAAAGCAATCTGCAGATTTAATGCAATTCCTATCAAAATACCCATGACATTTTTCACAGAACTAGAACAAATAATGTTAAAATTTATATGGAACCATAAAAGACCCCTAGTTGCCAAAGCAGTCTTGACAAAAGAGAACAAAGCTGGAGGTATCACCCTCCCAGACTTCAGACAATACTACAAAGCTACAGTAATCAACACAGCATGGTACTGACACAAAAACAGACACAAAGATCAATGGAACAGAGTGGAGGGCACTGAAATAAACCCACACACTAATGATCACTTAATTTACAACAAAGGAGACAAGAATATACAATGGAGAAAAGACAATCTCTTCAATAGGTGGTGCTGGGAAAACTGAACAACTACATTTAAAAGAATGAAATTGTAACATTTTATGACAACATATATAAAAATAAACTCAAAATGGATTAAAGATCTGAAACCATAAAACTCCATAAATCATAGCAGTATTTTTGGGGATCAGTTTCCTAAGGCAAAAGAAACAAAAGCAAAAAGAAACAAATGGGACCTAATTAAACCTAAAAGCTTTTGCACAGCACAGAAAACCATCAACAAAACACAAAGACAACCTACTGAACGGGAGAAAATATTTACAAATGATATGACCAATAAGGAATTAATATACAAAATATATAAACAACTCAGCATCAAAAACACAAACAACCGGATTAAAAATTGGGCAGAAGACCTGAATAGACAGTTTTCCAAAGAAGATATACAGATGGCCAAGAGGCACATGAAAAGATGCTCAACATCACTAATCATTAGAGAAATGCAAATCAAAACCACAATGAGATATCACCTCACAGCTGTCAGAATGGCTATCATCAAAAAGTCTACAAATAAAAAATATTGGTGAGGATGTTGAAAAAGGCAACCCATTTATACTGTTGGTGGGAGTGTAAATTGGTGTAGTCACTATGGAAAATAGTATGGAGGTTACTCAAAAAACTAAAAATAAAACTACCATAGATCCAGCAATTCCACTGCTGGGTATGCATCTGAAGAAAACAAAAAACACTAATTTGAAAAGATACATGTACCACAATGTTCACAGCAGCATTATTTACAATAGCCAAGATATGGAAGTGACCTAAGTGTCCATCAACAGATGAATGGATAAAGAAGATGTGGTATATATATATAAAATGGAATAACACTAAGCCATAAAAAAGAATGAAATTCTGCCATTTGTAACAATGTGGATGGACCTAGAGAGTATTACACTTAGTGAAATAAGTCAGAGAAAGACAAATATTTTATGTTACCACTTACATGTGGAATCTAAAAAGTAAAGCAAATGAAGGAATATAATAGAATAGAAATTGACTCACAGATATAGAGAACAAATTAGTGGTTACCAGTGGGGAGAGGGAACGGGGGAATGGCAAGATAGGTGTAGGGAATTAAGAGATACAAATTACTATGTGTAAAATAAATAAGCTACAAGGCTATATTGTATAGCACAGGGAAATACAGCTATTATTTTGAAACAACTTTAAATGGAGAATAATCTATAAAAATACTGAATCAATATATTATACACCTGAAATTAATATAATACTGTAAGTCAACTATACTTCAATTAAAAAGAAAACACATTTATAGCAGAATCATGAGAATAATCTGGCCATAGAATTAAATTAAGCTTACAACTCAAACATATTTTATGGTATGCATTATTGTCGTTCTGCTTTGTCATTAGGTACAAAGGCAACAGGGTATGCACATTATTGCAATCACTCTTTCTTTTAACATTTATATAGACAAAACAAGCATTTCTGGGAGTATTTGTTCTGGGAGAAGAGAGGAAATCTTTGCTCTCCTCCCATACTACCTCAACTTGACCTGTTTCAAGTATCATTCTTGTAACAAACATGTGAGCTCCTACTATGTGCCCACATGGTAGTAGGTTCTAAGGCACCTTCTTGATCTCAGGGTAAGAGACTGTGACCAGGATTCTAGTGTCCATCCTGCCCCACTCTAGAATACTTGGGCTGTGGATTTCCCTTGGGTTACAGAGATCCACAGGGTTCGAGCACTTCCTGGGAATCTTCCTGCTGTGCATATTTGATTCATTTCCCTCCCTCTTACAAATTTAGAAGCCACCAACCACACTTTTCCCTTTCTCCCTCCCAAAAAGGTAAATTTATATTATTTATATTAAAAAAACAAAAAACCCCAAACCACGAACGAACTAAAAACTCCACCTTGGATTGCTATAAAAAAATCCATCCATTTCGAAGTCATTTGGTTTAAAAAGCAAACAATCCTGAGACTGCTGTGGGTTATGGTGGCGTTTCCCAAGCAGTACTGAGACAGGCTGGGACCTGGGACCCTTTGCTGTAGTGCTTGCACCTGGACAAACGTCTCCTCGAGAAACAAAATACAAAGAAACTATATGAGACTAAAAACAACTGCATGCACGCGCAGTTGGGGCAAATTTTGGACAACAACATACAAAGAGACCAAAAACCGAACTGCCACTTCTGAAGAGCCGGGAGCAAAAGTAGGGTACTGAGCATGCCCCCTGCATACAGCACCACCAAAGGGGTGGGCAAACCCCCTAAGCCACTCTCCAGCCCATCCCTTGGACACACCCCTACCCTCACCCCATATAAGGAACCAGCTTGGCCTCCCTGAGCCAGAGAAACTGTTGCTTGTTCTCGCTCCTCCTTGCTGAGGCAGGGGCCCCAATAAAGCCTTGACTGAATTTCTTGTTTGGCCTCTTATCAATTTCTATTGATTAAGAAGGCTAAGAACCCTGGTTGGTAACAGTATGTCTTGGCAAACTGTCTTGGTCTGCTTCACAGGTTACAGGTGTTCCAAGATGCTGACCCTCAAAGTGGCAGGTGGAGCTGGGGCAGTCAGAGCTCCCAGGACAACCTCCTTTTGCTCTGAGCAACCTTTTCCTTCTCCTTTTATTCCAGTGTACCAGCACTAACATCATTTTGTTGGTGTGCTGCGAAGTGAAAAAGGTTGGAAAGCACTGGCTTGCCTTAGCATACTTTCATGTTTTGGGAAATAGTTCAAGACTATTCAACTTGCGTAACCCCTGGCAGTCAACTCCCCTTTCTGGGCCTTGGTTTACTCACAAGTATGAAGAGGTGGTTACACTAAATGATCCCTAATGCCCCTTTCTAGTTCTACAGTATAATTACTGTGTAAGTTGTGAACTTCCCATATAACACCCGGAAAAATAACATTTTGTGAAGAAGAAAAAAGCACAGATTTGGAGTAAGACTTGGAGACTGCTCAAGACTTCAAGTTAATCCTTATTTAACAAATCTGATTAGATGCCTGCTACGTGCCAGAGAGCCGTGATTGACAGTAGGATTATAACTAAAGCAGAGGAGCAAAGTCCCTGTTCTCTTCAAGCTTATAATCCACTGGGAACCACAAACCAAAAAAAGGCAATTACAACTTAGTGGCATAAAGACTAAACTGGGGAGAAATACAGAGTGTTGTGGGTATGTGACAGGGGTACCCATCCCAGCTTTGGTAGGGAAGCCTTAGTGTGGGATGTGACACCAGGACCAGACTTAAAGAAAAGCAGGAGCTGGAGGGCGTGTGGGGTGGGAGGTGGGTGTGTGGGAGGTGGGTGCGGACGGTGTGGGGGAAGATGACATTCTAGGCAGAGGGAAGACCATCTGCCAAGTCCCGTAGTGGCGCAGTATGTTGGGAACTATACGACTGGAATTTTAAGCATTAATTCAAATAAGGGAGTGATATGACAGGTTAGGAAAAGCCCTGTAGCTGCAGAGTGGAGAATAAACTGGAGGTGGGTAGATCCAGTGGCTGCTAAGCCTACAAATACTCAGATTATGCAATGAGTCAGGGAAGGGAACCAAAAAGGGAGGGTTTAAAAGTGTATTCCTTTCAATTATGCTTGCAGAAGTCAAACAAGGTTTCCTAGAAGAGGAAGCAGAGCCAGGTCTTAAAGGATAAAAAGGAATATACAATAGCACCTTGTTTTTTTTTAATTGTTTGTATTTCTATTTTTTTTGATGTTCAGATGAAACAATAACTGAATGCTAAAAATTAAGTAGGGATATATTTAAAAGATACTTGAAAAATTCTCTTCAGCTAAACCCACTTTCAGTGAAATGACTCTTCTATGTCATGCCTGAGAGGGCTTTTTCTTCAGCCTTCTCTACATTTTTATACAATCTCCCTGAGTGACAGACCCAGAATCTAAACTCCCTGTACATGCATCGTGATGATTCTTAAATCCCTAACTCCAGCTCAGCCCTCTCTTCTGGCTTTTATATCCACCTTCACATTGGGATCTCCACCAAATGTCCACAAGCACCTCAAAGTCACAGTTCCTTTCTGTTTGATTCTTTGTTATATTCCTGCCAGAAAACCCAATGTAGCAGGTTAAAAAAAAAGTTAGTTTGTTTATTGACCATTCTGATATCCTCTACTTTGAAATGCCTGTTGAAGTCTGTTGCCAATTTTTCTACTGGATAATCCGTTAGTTCCCTTATAGCTTTTATAAGTACTCCATCAGTGTTAATTTAATTGGATCTATCTCCCACCAAATTAGAGAGGTATTGTGTCTCTTCTTTGTAAGCCTGAAATCAAGCACAATATTGACACAAAGTAACTGTGTCAAAATCTGTAAGAATAAAATATTCATAAAACAATGCTAGTAAAAAATTCATAAATCGATGCAAGATTGTGAGATGTGAAAAAAAATGAGTATTCTTAAAACCAGTTGAGGAAAAGCGGGCAGTAAGTTGGCTTGTTTAGAAGCATTACAATGAGTTCATATAATACAGAATCCAGAAAAGTATAATTACATGTGCAAAAGACCATTTCTTAAAATTACATAACTATCAAAAGCAACGATGCCACTTGACTTTCAGGAAATTATTTTCAGAGTGTATTTTATAATTAACACCTATAAAATATTTAAAATTGAGTTTTACATAGTAAGTTCTTTTTCAACAGTATCCCTATATAGAAATTTATACCCTGCAAAAAAGAATGCACTTCACCATAGCAACAGTTCTATATCAACTCCTACTCAAGTTAGAAAAAGCATATGTAAAAGAAATGAATATTCTGGAATATTCTGAGGTGCTTGCTGGAATAAATCACTCCACTTATTTTGTAAAAATTTAAAAGTAAATGAGTTCAATGTTTCTTTGAAACATTCCTGTAATTAGGCTAATTTAGTTTCTCATATCTTGCTTTTTTAAATAGTGTAATATATTACTTAAAAGAGGGGGAAAAAGAATAAAAAAGGAAAAAACAAATTCAATGTCAAGAATAACATACTTGATTGGTGTTTTGGGGGATGGAAATAACAACAGGAAATGATGTTTCCAGTGATTTATAAGGAAACCAAGGTACTATATGGTACAACTCTATTACTTTCTCTAGAAAAGTTACACCCTACTGGTGTTATGGAAACTGAAAAAGAAATTCTTATGTTCACAGAGACTTCCTGTAATAAGTACTTCCAAGTACTTATTAACTTGGTTTGATAAATTAAGTAACTTACAAATTCCCTAATGAGAATAAACATGTTTACAGACACTGGGGATCTGGTTATGTACTCCTACAAGTCTTTGTATGATATTGCCAACTAAAAATTGCCACTTGCCATCTTCCTCTACAAGGACTAAGTCACAAGCCACTGCAACCGCTGACCTTCAACACACCCTGGAAGGATTTCAGGGTGGAGATCAGGAATAAGGCACTCTGTGCTCTGGGAAAAACTGGCAGAACAGGCCTTCAGATAGTTAGATATTTTCAGGAGAACATTTTGAGCCCAATTCTTGCACCTCCTCATATCTAGAAAAGCACTAAAATCATTAACAGTGACATCTGCTCCTCGTGACTAGCAACAAGCCTCCGCCAAAACGTGTGCTTGACTGCACGCACCCCCTTCACTAACATCATATGTAACACTGACCCCTACCTCTCTGAAGCAGTTTCTCAGAGCTATCTGAAATGCTGTCTCCTGAGCTATAGTCCTCATTTTGTCCCACATAAAACTTAACTCACAACTCTCACGTTGTGCATTTTTTTAGTCGGCAATATCAGAATGTATCGTTAAACTTGATGTAATTCAAAGCATTTCCTTTCACTCACCACCTTTGTGGTCAACCAAATTCACCAGGCTCACATCTCTGTCACCCTTGCTCACAGCCCAAGATGGAATACTCTGTGATATTCCCAACTCCCTTGCTCTCCCGGGCTTCCTTTCTCTGACCTAATTTCCAACTGTTCCCCTACATTTCAATTTTCTCACTATCCTCTGAAAAATTCCCGAATACTTCTATGTTTCTAACTTCCTTGCTTAACATTTCCTTCATACGTTGACTTAGACTGAAAGCTGGCTGTTATTCCCCTGCAGTCCTCTCATTTCAAGGGTGAGCTTTTTGCCACATCCTGTCACATGTATCTCAGGGTTCAAACGTTCTCCAATATCTGCTTCCTCAGGGCTTTACCATCTCTACTTGTCTTCACCACAGGCAACTACATCTACCTCCAGGTCACCAGTCTCCATCCCTCGGAATCTCTGACACCTGGACCACCTTCACCTTCCACTACAAATCCTGTTGTTTTAGATGATTTCAATGTGCATATGGTTGCCTTTTTCTCAAATGTTGTTCCCTGATCTCCTCATCCCCGAAGACCATCTCCACTTCCGCTACTCACCTTCCATGGCCATACCTAGGATCTTGCCCTCACCCAGAACACTACCTCTGAAATCTTGAAGTCAGGCATCTCATTCTCGGATACAATCTCTCTCACTTAACTATTCCCTACATATTAACTCTTTCATCTCATCACCAGATAATTTTCCTCTGTGTTGACAAAGACTCCCTCCTTGACTAAATTCTAGTCAGGCTCCTCTGAGCCCTCTTCTTGACTAGGCCCCAAACTTGGCCTATAACAACTGCAACCCTCTCAGCACAAATGACTTCATTTACCCTCCCCACTAAGAGATCAGAACAAAAGCCAGCAGAGCTTCTAACTGCTCAAGGCTGCATTCTTGGGATGACCCCAGTCCCCCTTAAAGTGCCTGCCTACAAAAGCACAACACTGCCAAGAGAGAATGTATACTTGTTCCAGCCAAAATGTGGTGATAGGCAGATAGACCCCGAACCTTCTCTTCGAGCAGTTACTTCAGAAAGCTTGCAATTATAAATCCTTTCTCTGCCCCTCTAAGAGGTAAATCTTCTACCACCTAGAGCTGCGTGAAATGCAACACTGAAATGCAAACATTCATGGAGATAACGCTCACCGTCCTTCTCAGTCCCTTTGGGAGGGTATTAGCAACAGTTGCCAGTTAATAAACCCAGAAGGGTCTCACACTAACCAATCCCCTTTCTCAATTTTTCTGTTCCCAATTCCTTGAACCTGCCCACGTCCACCACTCCTCCCTACTCCCTCATTCTCCCTTTAAGACACCCAGCCACCTCTGTACAAACTGAAGTTGAGTTCATTTCAAGCTGGACTCTTTCCCTATGCAATATTACTGAATAAAACTACCCTTACCACTTTAATTAGTGTGTGGTAGTGTAGGGCTCTGTTTATCTTTGACAATGTAAATCTATGTAACACACTAACACACACACACAGAGTTCACTTTTTCCCCCAGCTTTAATCATTCTCTTGCTAGTATTCTCAATCCTTTAGGAAAAAAAAAAAAAATCTAAATTCCTTAACATGGCTTTAAACAAACTGGCCTCTTATTTCTGACACTTTTTTCTTTAAACTCTATGTCCCAACCTTCCTCAACGTCTTTCAGTTCCCTGAACCCACCCTGTCTCACTCCCAGACTCTACCATGCTGGTTTCTGACCTGGAATACTCCTCTCCATTTCCCTGGCCTGCACTGACTCACTCTCTTCAGTCAATATTTCATCCCTGGGGAACTTCGCAAATGCTCCCCCTACACTGGGTTAGGTCAACCTGCTACGTGCTCCATATCACCTGGTCTCCTGTACCCTAGCCTGACCAAGCTGTATTGTAATAAACTATCTTCTCTGCTAGACCACCAGCTCTCTAAGGGCAGGGATATTTCTGTCTTGCCTTCCACTCTCTGTCCTAATACTCTGCTTCACTACCTGGGGCTAAATAGGAACTCAGTAAGTATATGTTAAATGAATAAGTATTTTAAATCATTAATGTAGTATAAGAGAACTCTAGCCCATATAACAAAAATTCTTATCACTGAAATCAGCTGAAGCATCTGTGATTCTTTCACAGAATGTTTGAAAACAGTAGAGCACAAGACAAAGCCTATACTATACACCAACAGGAATCTGCAAAACCATGGTATGATTCTACCCCATTAGCATCTGCGAGAATTTATAAATATAAAATATTTTCCCTGGATTACCAAGGATAACTAATTAAGGCTAATCCTTTAGTTGCTAAATTGTTCCCTCTATGGATAGTCTTTCACTGGAAGTAGCACTGATTCCATATTTGGTGGTGAATATAAAACTACAGCCAAGGATTAGTTGATTTAAAGCCTAAGGTAAAACTTGTGTAAATTTTTAAAACATTATTTGGTATTTAAAAGTTTGAGATTAGTGTTATCATCTTTCACTTATTTTTGGCCATGATGTGGTACTTACCAACAAATTTGTACTATTGGGAACATACTGGTCCTGTTCTCCCAGCAGCACGTCAATCACAGGGTGCCGGCCATTTTTTATTATGATTTTCCTTTCTTCTTGTAGAGTTGGTCTGTGAAAAGAAGCATGTTTCAATTTACAAGGCAAGGAAATAGGCTTTAAAAAAATCTCTAAGAGCATGAAATTTTTTGTGGCCAGTCTGTCAGACACACAACAAAACCTTAAACATGGACTTTAAGAACATATGTTCAGAATAAGTCTTTGAGTATAAAAGTTAAATTTCAACTGTAGAATCAGAATTGGAAAGACAATTATTATAATTATAGTGCTCTGAAGCACAAACTTTAGCAGAGTCTTATGATGGCTCCGTAACTGAGATCTACCTTTATAAGATCCTTTTTATTTTTCTACTATTCTCTAAAATATTTTCATTAATAAAAATTACCATTCAGATTATTGCTACTTAAATCATTTTTAGTAATAAACAAAATAAAGAAAATCATGCAAAATTATTTCTAGATTTAATTATTACATTAATAAAAATTGTGTGTTGGACTTGGGGACAGAAGGACCTAAAATTTTCATATTCTGTTTAATTAAAACATCTTTATATGGTCTTTAGTATCTTTCACTTTTTTTGATACAAAAAATGTTTGTGTGCCTTGTTGGTTTTGTTTTTTAAGGTTTTATCTTTCTGTTTTTATCTATAGCTTTATCTATCCAAGCTCTTGTGAGCAGTGTCCTTCTCTCAGTCTCCTCCCCAGAGGTTACCACTGAGAGCAGTTTGGAGTCTACTCTTTCCAACCTTCTTCTCTGCATTTAAGTTTATATACACTCATTGTATTGCTTTGTGATTTCTTTTTTTAAAAAAAAAAAGAATCATACTGTAAGATATCATTCCACAACTACTTTTTTTCTCCCTTAATATTCCTCAATACATATAAAAGGCAGATTTCACCATTTACCATATGGGTCCAATGGACTCTTTCATTTATTTTGTAAATATTTCTTAAGTCATTTTACAAGTAATTTGTAGAACTGAGAATAAAAGAATAGTGAAAAAAGTCATGACAAATTTTAGTAAGAATTCAAATACAGCAAATCTCAAAGTTTTATTCTATATTTTCCTGGTTTTGAAGGCATATATACCTGGAATGGGCAACACACTGTGAATGTAAATAACTGTTCATAAGTTGTCATGCATGCACCTGGACCATATTCATT
Organism: Hyperoodon ampullatus; assembly: GCF_949752795.1. Lineage (NCBI taxonomy): Eukaryota > Metazoa > Chordata > Mammalia > Artiodactyla > Ziphiidae > Hyperoodon > Hyperoodon ampullatus. The sequence goes on from NC_136917.1 coordinate 111,748,880, forward strand.
TATAAATACTAATTCTAGATTTCAATACATTTCTAATAGGTTTTAGCTTATCATTATTTCTGATTCTTTTACCACTTGCAACAAAAATGCAATGTTTGAAGAATTTTTTGAAATCTTTTAAAGCTCGTAATTTTGTAAAAGAGAAGACAGCCATCTTCTTTGCTTCATAACTGCAAAACATTTTTGCACTTACGTTTATAAATACAATTAGAATAATCAATCAAATGAGTATTTTTATTTTATATCATCTATTTTCTTTCAATCTCCTGCCTTCAGCACCTATCCACCAGCAAACAGTATCAAGTAAATTTTAGCGCACAAATATCATAAAAGAATACTCTCAGACGTCCTTTTAGCAAAACAGGATGGTCTCATTTCTTGTCACTAAGTATTGCATGCTGTGTGTTTCCTTTGGAATAACCAACTGGATAAGGATACTACATTTCATTTTGCCCTCACAAATAAATTACTCACACGCTAATTCTTGAGTTGGAGACAGTACACCTAGGATATTATTATCTGCACACGCATAATCTGAGATTTTGTTTACACAAGAAATTTCACCACCATCATTAGTATCTAGAGCACTACTATCTTTCCCTTCACATTCATCTTTTGAATAACCTAGTAACAATGAAATGTCTTCCGTCACTTTTTTTCTCTTTGCTATTATGGGTGAGAAATGAAAAATTCTGAGTTCTCAACTGTGTTCACTCAAAGTTAGAAGCAAAATACAAGAGTGGCATCTCCAGTCTTCTTATATACCTTCTTGAAAGATGATGTAACTCTTCAGAAAATACAATGAGAAAAATGAAGAATGATGTGACAGTGATTTCTATCTCATTTTTGCATCATCATTCTCCAGCTTCCTTCTTATTTTAGACTTTTTTTTTTTTTTTTTTTTCAGTACGCGGGCCTCTCACTGCTGTGGCCTCCCCCATTGCGGCGCACAGGCTCCGGACGCGCAGGCTCAGTGGTCATGGCTCACGGGCCCAGCCGCTCCGCGGCATGTGGGATCTTCCCGGACCGGGGCACGAACCCGTGTCCCCTGCATCGGCAGGCGGACTCTCAACGACTGCGCCACCAGGGAAGCCCTTATTTTAGACTTTTACAGCATACTGGGAAAAATCGATAAACAGTGATGATATCATTCCTAGCATGATGAAATAGTAAAGCATTCCAGACATAAGCAAGATAAAAATCATTAAAGATCCCAAAATGCATCATTGATTTATAAAAGGGTCCAATGGACCCATCTGGTAAATGCAAGACAGAATAAATTTTATTCTCCTTTAAAAAAAAAAAGGTAAATTGTCTCTTTGTTCTTTGGAAGACCTTTAAAGAACTCAAAGCTGAAATTAGGTCCAGTGAACCCTGATGGTATGGAATACTGAAGATTACGGATCATTTCTTGTCAGAACTTCAGCATTCTTTGGAAGGTGCTGAATAATAAGTTAGCTGTTCTCCACTATTGAACATTTAGACTGTCTAGATTTTCACTGTTATAAACAATGCTCCAATGAACACCCATATATACATGTGCATGTGCATATTTCCAAGTGTTTCTCTAAGCCAGAGGAAATTCCTGAAGCAGAATTTCCAAATCATAGGGTATGCATATTTTTTAACAGATGAGATACCTGTATCAATTTGCCCTCCCACCAGCAGGATATGAAAGGTGACTTTTCATACCCTTATCTAAAGTTGGTATTATCAAACTTTCTAATTTTTAACAGTGTGACCTCATTGCTTTAATTTGCAATCACTGATTCCTAAGGTTGAACGTCTTTTCATCAACTTCTTGGCCACTTGCTGGTCTTTTTCATCTTAACATCCTATCAATGACCTCCTCAAGTGCTTAGACTCAGAACTTTCACATATAAGCACATTTCTGAACTTACTCAAAACACCAAGAAATACTACTTTCCTAAATAAATACTTAAATTCTTCTTAAATATATCTGGCTAACAAAACCACAAGAATGTACACTCACATGTCTCAAAGAAAGTCACTGAAGTATCTTCTGAGTAAACAATTTGAAATCATCCTTTGGAAAAGGATATTTAAAATTACAAGAAAAGGACGGTTTTTGAATTTTAGGGTATAATTTTAAAATACAATTTTTACCTAAATGGGTTACAAATCTACTGTAAAAGAAAAAAGATGAAACCAACTGTAAGTGATATCAGTTTTAAAGTAAAATTCTAAGTGCTCTGCCAAGTGAAATCAACATATATTCATGACATTGATATGATTTCCCAGAAAGGTTTTCACTTTAGAATAAAAATTTGAGTGATTTTTTCTGCTCTAAAATCTACACTACTTATTCTGTTACTATCAAAATTACATAATGACAAAACACTTCCTGGTATAGTAAGAAGCAAATGAGTATTCAGAGAGCTGAGATGATATACTAGGACAGGACAGCTACAGCAAGAAAGATATGAAAATCATGTTGAGGGCATTTTGTGGCACTGAAGAAAAAGAACTGAGAAAATCTGGATTCCGCCTGAAAAGAATGAAACTTGAACAAATTTACTTATTTTATATTTTTAAAATTGCATCATTCTCCTTTAAATGCCCCAGAGAAACAAGACATAATCCATATTAATAAAACAGTATAATGTCCAGAATACGAATTGGATAGAAAGACCTAGAATAAGAACTTCTGCATAAAGATTTAGACTCTAGTGAATAAAGTGTCCTAATAGCATTTAGAAAGAAGAGACTGTAATTACGAAGCCAAATAATCAATTTTAACTGCAATAACTCAGATGCACTGAAATCTTTAAAGAAGTTGGAAATCTAAGGCAAAAAAGTATAAACTTCAGATACTTAAGTACTAGTTTAAAAGGTATTTTAGATAAATGTTTCCTATTTCATGGCTATTTACACTCAATTTTATGGCTGCTAAAAAAGAGACTGAGTATATTACTTAAAGGTTATGGTGTGATTTTTCATTTAAATTTTTCAGGTGGATTTTTCTTAATATAAAATATATAGTATCCAATTTGAATAGTATTTTAGCATGCAACATTTCCTGAAATTGTCTTCCTGATAGAAGAGGTGGTTTGGAACAATCCTATTGAGGACAAGTAAGAGGTTGGATAAAGTACAGAAAACAGCTACTTGAAGGCTCCTGACAACTAACAGGACAGCAAGGAATTATCAGGGAAGGATCTGGGGTAGAACAGAGGGTCAGGGAGACTGTTTGCCAATTACTGAGGGAACGGCTGACATTGAGCACTATGGACAGCTTTAATCTGGACTGAGACACCAAAAGGCTGCGCATAAGGCATAAGAGTGCATATGAAGTGAGAAATGCAGATTCTGAATCTTTGAACCTTTGAATCTTTGAGCCTTTGAATCTCTGAATCACCTCAAGCCCTGATAAGGACTAAGTGATGCCAGAACGTTTGTGTATTGAGATGTGACTCTTTCAGAAGAAATATAACATCAAATTATTTCTACAAATGATTTTGCAAATACAATGCCTAGAAGATAAATCAAAATAACCAGGCATTCAAGGAGATACATGAATGAAAATGAACAGAAACAACAGACAATAGAAACAGGCCCACAAGGACTACAGATATTCGAATCATCAGACACAGACTTTAAGATAACTATGCTTACCATATTCAAAGAGACAGACAAGATTGCAAACTGACAGAAAACGAAAAATGATTTAAAAAAAATAAATTATTATAGGTATGAAACATACTAAAAACCCTTAAGCTCAGATATTTTTTTAAAGACAAAAAAGTTATATAATACTTAATTCTTTCTGATTTTTGAATAAACATCTGTGAGTAACAATTGCTGTTTATTAAGTGTTTATCATCTACCTGGTCCTGCTTAGAAGTTTCATAATGTCTTTATCACATTTAATTTGTACAACATTTCTAAGAGGCAGGTATTATTTTGTCAATGCAGAAACTGAGGATCAGACAGGTTACGAAACTTGTTTAGGTCAGTTGTCAAAAACCAGGCTGGTATTCAAAACTATGCCCCTAAGAGGTGATTAGGGCATAAGGGCAGAACCCTCAAGAATGGGCTAGTACTCTTATAAAAGAGACCCCAGAGAGCCCCCGATAGGGCAATGCCCACAGGAGTCACAGAGAGCCACCAGTGCAAAATTCCGGTCTGGGGCAGCTGCCAGAGTGAGCTCAGGCACAGAGCACCAGCAGAAGTGGGGCCACCAAAGAGACCTACCTCATGGGCAGGGCCCAGGCACAGGGCCACTGTAGGAGCTGGGTGGCCTGGAGCCCTAGGGGCCCAACCTTTGCCAAGCAAATCTATGGGAACAGGACTGCCACCCCAGTGGGTCGGGAAAGCAGGACCCTTGTGCCCCAGTGGGCCTAGAGGGTAGAGCACTGAGTCAAAGATTTAGCTGAAGCTTAAGATTTGGACTCAAGGAAGAGCAACTGAGTGCAATTTGCCTCAAAATGAATCACACCTTAACTCTCCCCCATATCTGATTTAGATGATATTTAAATGAGACTTTTATAATTATAAAGTTAAACATATCATAAAGTGTTCCAGTGAACGCCAACAAATGAAAGGATTGCTCCTTTACGAAAATGTCACCCACATAAACCTAAAAATTGAAATATGTAACATTCCCCTCTAGTTATAGTGAATACCTGCTTTCATTGCACTCAATGCTACAGCAAGAAAGGAATTTCTTAATTTTAAATCAAGCTATATGTATATGACATTCAGCTTTACCAAGAGTTCAACTATTTGAGTAATTTTAATACCTTACAATAAAAACACTAAAATTAATTGAATAATCCTATCTGTTCTAAAGCACTGGAAAAGGGGAGAAATAAAAAAAAACACATTACCTGCAGTAATCTCCTTGCTTAGCGACCTTGGCCAGGGAGAAAATGCAGTCAACAGTTGCTAGGTGATGTACTGCTTTACACAAGGAGTGATAATGTTCACTGAAATTCCTACAGAAACAACAACAACAAAAAGGTGAACAAATTGATTTCTTAGACCTGTAAAAGCTGCACAATAAGTAATCACTTTGTTAGCTAAGATGAGCATAAACAAAATAACCAGGCATACCTAGCAGTTAAGAAAGGTGGAAATTACAGTGAATTACTTTTCTGTTTAATAACTTGATTACTGAGGCTCTTTCGTTTCACTTGGAAAGAAATATATATATTTAAATAGTTTCTATACAAAAGATGTCTACTCTTAATACCTTATTGCACATTTCATCTGACCATGACACTTCAACTCAGACCTAGTGAACACTAATGTAGTGATCATTTTCATTTAGCTTAAATAATGTCATGAACTACCCAAATGGGTCAGCCTCCCTTTGTGCTTCTCCTTCACAGCATCATCCAAACTAGGAATAACAGTTTTATTATCTTTCTCTTACACTGACTGGAAACTTCTCGATGGTAGAGCCCAAATCATCTGATTTACTTATTTAACATCTAGCCCATAGAGTTGACACTGTAATAAATTTCATTGAAGGCAAGCAAGAAGAAAGGTACTTTTTTTCAGTAACCTTCAGTTGTCTTATTAATAATTCATATAGAAACTAAATCTTAGACTTGTTTTTCGAAAGGTCTGCCACTGACTCAAATCTTTGGCCAGTTAAGTAGCTGGTGATCTAAAAGCTTAAAAGACTTTACTGAAAGACTTATTCAAGAAAAAATATAGGAATGTATCCAGGGGGTTTCATTCTCTTTGTTGTATTTTTTTTTCGCTTAGATTATCCCATTATCTCTTGCCACAGGAGTCCCTTATACCCTTTTAAAGAAGATCCCCCCAAAAGTGATGACTGTTAGGCTGAATGCTTCTCTTAAAAAATATTTCTGTATTGTACTGTGGGTTTCAGAAACTTAAGAGATTTAGTCTGTTTGCTTCTTAAATCCAAAGGTTTTTAGAGTGCTTCCTAGCTTGAAAACGACATCCAGATTAAGCTACTGTGTGATTAGTTATTACTATAATACTGTATTGATTTTTTAGAATCTGTAATTTCTGATTTTTTATTAATATTAGACTAATCTATTCCATGTAAATGACTTTTTCAGATACTAGAAACAACACGTTAAATATCCAGTTTTATTTCTGCATTAACTTTGTGAATTGAAAAATTTGTGAACTGAAAAATATATTTTTACATTACAGTATATTTTAAACTACTTTGAGTAGACGGAGCATAATGAATACAATTTACCTATTTCTCCCTGAATTAAAGTTAATCAAAACAAACAACATGAATCCTACTAACAGTATTAAAAGTCTGTGCAAAATCCCGAACACAAAGGAGACTGGCCCCTGCCATCAGACAGGAGCACCAAGTTGTCACCTTAAAAATGACTCTTGGGCTTCCCTGGTGGCGCAGCGGTTGAGAGTCCGCCTGCCAATGCAGGGGTCGCGGGTTCGTGCCCTGGTCCGGTAAGACCCCACATGCCGTGGAGCGGCTGGGCCGGTGAGCCATGGCCGCTGGGCCTGCGCGTCCGGAGCCTGTGCTCCGCAACGGGAGAGGCCACAGCAGTAAGAGGCCCGCATACCGCAAAAAAAACAAAAGACTCTTAGTTTTGAAGATGCCACGTGCTGCGCGGATGTAACATCCCTGAGTGGCTGCCCAGTGTTCAGGCCTTGTCATTTCTGGTCTGGCTTCAATTTTAGATCTGACCACTCATCTATCCCTTGGACTGTGGCTGATTCTGTCCCTAATTCTAATTACTGACCCATCTGGTCTTCCTATCCTGGCACTCTCTCTTTTGCCAGAGAGCAGCCACATTTGATGTTTCTGCTCTTGATTCTCTGGATCTGAGTGTCAAAGTACCTGTGGCACTTAAAAAAAAAAAGACTCTTAGTTTTGAAGATGCCACGTGCTGCACGGATGTAACATCCCTGAGTGGCTGCCCAGTGATCAGGCCTTGTCATTTCTGGTCTGGCTTCAATTTTAGATCTGACCACTCATCTATCCCTTGGACTGTGGCTGACTCTGTTCCTAATTCTAATTACTGACCCATCTGGTCTTCCTATCCTGGCACTCTCTCTTTTGCCAGAGAGCAGCCACATTTGATGTTTCTGCTCTTGCCTCTCTGGATCTGAGTGTCAAAGCACCTGTGGCACTTAAAAAAAAAAAAAAAAAAGCAGCCAATTTTTTCCTACTCTCACTCCATCCTTCTCAAGTCCTGTCCAGGCTACTAAAACCCTAATTTGCCACTACCCAACAGCCTTAGGTTGAGGGTAACTGTCCCTGATGATCTTCTAACTTCCGGGATTGAAATGAGTAACATAACTCTCAGTCAGTACCATTTCAGTTTAACAACAAAAAAGGCAGCAGAGAGAAGGTAATTATTTTGATATGGACGACAATGTTCTTTTTCATGTCAACTGTATAAATAAGGCATGTGAAAAAAATTTTAACTATCATAACATCACCATCATAACTTCATAATTCTTAAGAAGCCTTGTTTGACTTCTCGGTCTTTGTCTATTTGCTACACTTCGCCAAATTTCAAAGAGATCATTCATACTTAGAAAACTGACAAGCTGAAAAATGGGCAGTTCAGATAACAATCTGATAGACTGGGTTTATGTCATAACAACGTGCAACTTTATCACTAAGCCACCAAACAACTTCACCTAACCACTGTGATTTAATCTCTGGTCAAAAGATATTGCTGGGTCCATGGGAAGCAGATTAAGACACTTGTGTTCTAAAGCTGTTATGACAGTTTACCATCAGATGTTTACTATCAAATATTGCTCAATGATATCTGAAGTTAATAAAAAAGGAGACTATTTTATTTTTTATTTGCAAATGAATTTCTAAAATAATCAAATGACTGTGTGAGAGGTATTATAATTCAATTTTTAAAGAATCTGCAATTGAGATTATTCAATATCCACAGCCCATCTTCTAGAACACAAAAGAAGAAACAGTTTTTTGAGAGAGGGTTCTATTCACTCACAGACTTTCTTACAGCCTTGATTTCTTACGATATTTTGATAAAAAGTAATGTGACTAATGGACCACTGTTACTATCTCAGTAAAAGACAAAAACACTTTGTATAGCTGGTATTCAATCCTCTGGTGTCACGTTCAATGAGGTTAATCATTTCTGAAATGACATTATATTCACACCATCTGGCACCTCAATAAACAGTATGCCATAACAATCAATGCTGTTCTCAAGTTGGGGCTCTAGTTGCAAATGCTGTAGCTAAATTTCAGCCAATACTCTTTTTTAAGATAAAAAATTTAACAAATTTTTCTCATTTTGAAAGTAATATATGTATATTATAGAAACTTTTGATATCATGTATCTGCAAAGTACATTAAATTTCCAGTAACCTCAACATCCAGAATTAAATCACTTAATATTTGAGATGATACACACCCACCCACCCACCCACACTTCTCCAAAGATATACAAATGGCCAATAAGCATATTAATCATAATAGCACATATATTTAATCTTTTAAAATACAAAGATTTGTATGCTGTGCATGTAAGTGAATTTATACATACAGAATTAGCATCACATTTTGATACTTTCCATCCTTTTTTCGCTTAGCAATATATCATGAGTATCATATTCTTCTGTGATGTTTTATTTAATGTTAGCTCACACCCAACTACAGCAAAGGTGTGGTACAATGGAAGCAGGATTTTCCTGGGTTAATGGGGTAGAATGGCCCAGCAGAGGGCTGACACAGTGAGAACGGTGAGGTGTGAGAAGAGGACAGGAGAGGGAGGGGCAAATCAAAGAGACATTTCAAAGAGAAAAAAGACAAACAGGAGTTTGATAACAGATAAAGAGACAAAAAGAAAGAATCCAGATGCCGCCAAAATCTTTAGCCTGGAAGACCTGAACTTTCTTTATTCTAGAATCGGGACAGGGGGAACATAACCCAGACCTATAAAATCATGTACGGTATGAAGAGAGTGAAGAGGAACAACCTCACCAAATCCCAGGACCCTAGGACATGGCGCTCGAAGTTTGAAAGGGGAAATGTGAGTCCAATTTTCATGTTCCCAGTGATATTACTAAGGGAAAAGTCAGGAAAACTGAGAGACTCAAGGGCCCTAAAAACCCTTAACATGGGTAATTGAAAGTAAATTGGAAAAAGGAATTTCAGACCAAATTTCCATCCCTGAATTCAAGACTCTGAGACAAGATAACCTCAAAAGATTCCGGATAAGTACACTGGAATTGAGATAGGCTGGGACCTGGGACCCTTTGTTGCAGTGCTGCAATGCTTACACCTGGACAAACCTCTCCTCGAGCAACAAAATACAAAGGAACTATATGGGACTAAAAATAACTGCTCACATGCCCAGGTGGGGCAAATTCTGGACAAAAGATACAAAGAGACCAAAAAACCCAACTGTTACTTTTGAAGAGCCCCAAGCAAAAGCACGGGGTCAGGAGCAAAAGCAGGGTGCTGCACATGCCCCCAGCTCACAACATCACCTAAGGGGTGGGCAAGCCACCTAAGCCACGCCTCCAACCTGACCCCTGGACACACCCCGACCCTCACCCCGTATAAGGAACCAGCCTGGCCTCCCTGAGCAAGCAAGGGAACCTGTTGCTTGTTCTCATTCCCCCCTGCTGCAGCAGGGGCCCCAATAAAGCCTTGCCTGAACTTCTTGTCAGGCCTCTGATCAATTTCTATTGATTAAGGAGGCCAAAAACCCTGGTCGGTAACAAAATCTCTTTCTGATCCTATAATTCAAAACTCTGCTGGGCAAGAAGAGATGGTACCAATTTACTACCTTTTAAAAACTCACATATTATCTTTTTTGTTCCTTTTTTTTCACTTGTCAGATTGGTTAATTTAAATGGAATAAAGCTCCCTGAAGACTTCACTGAATACTGTTCAAGTTTTTAAAGAGAAAGACTAAGAGATTTCTGTTTAGACTGATGCCCATGGATTGACTCATCATGGGTGGGCTCTACAGCCTGATGCTAAGGGGCACACACCCTACCACCAGATACCCTGGGTTGCCTCTGGGCTCCAATCCTTACCCTTGTTGTGAGCAACTTATTTTTCATTTCTGCATCTCACTTTATTCATCTGTAAATTGGGGATGATAATAATATTTCACTAATAGGGCTCTTGTGAGGAATAATGAGCTAACATATATAAAGTGTTTAGATGCGTGGTGGTCTGGAGCCAGCTCCCATGGACTCTTGAAACTCAGCTGTCCACATCTCTTCCCAGTCCAGTCCAGCAGGAGATTGCAATCAGTCCAGGTGGGAGTAGTGACACAACAGAAATCAAACACACACTACTACTCTTCCAGAGAGTTGGCTGTTAACCATTTACCAGCACACCAGCAAATTAAATTAAATATGAGCATGTGACTATTAATAAATCCAGAATGAGACATTCTTTGAGACAAAGGCAAGGACTCTTCGAAAAAAAAAATCTCATAAAAATCCAAAAAGGTAGGGGCCTATTCTAGATTCAAATACACTAAAGAAACATAATAACCAAATGCAACATGTGAAAGTTTTTTAAATATGGGGGGAGGGGGACTCAGATATAGAGAACAGACTTGTTGCCAAGGGGGAGGGAGGTGGGGGAAATTTTCAAATTTTCAAATTTACAAATTTTCAAATTAAAAGTTTGGGGGACGGGCTTCCCTGGTGGCGCAGTGGTTGAGAGTCCGCCTGCCGATGCAGGGGACGTGCGTTCGTGCCCCGGTCTGGGAAGATCCCACATGCCGCGGAGCGGCTGGGCCCGTAAGCCATGGCCGCTGAGCCTGCGCGTCCGGAGCCTGTGCTCCGCAACAGGAGACGCCACAACAGTGAGAGGCCCACGTACAGCAAAAAAAAAAAAAAAAAAAAGTTTGGGGGAAAAGGTAAAGGATGTAAAAATATAAGAAAAAAATTAAATGGCGATAATAAAAACAAAATAACTAACCCATACTTGTCCAACTCTGAAAATGTTAAGCCTATAATTATATAAGAAAAGTAAACAAAGTCCAAGGTAGAATTTCAAAGTGACGCTACTAAACATCCTTAGCAACAAAATGTTAGTTCAGTAACAATAAAGTATATTTGGTTTCTTACTAAAGACTAAAATGAGCTTACATTTCAATGGATTAAAAATAAAATCAGAGAACACATGTACTCAACTATTTTATGGCAGGTCACAAGCAGTAATCTCTACTTTTCTTTCTGATGGAAAGATTTTCCGGTCTATTTCTCATAGCAAAAAGTCAGATTATATTTTTCATTGTAAACTCACTCTAGAAAATCAAGCCATTCAGCACTGCAGTCAAGGACTAGCTGCTCCCGGAGCTGATTCAGATGTCTGTAGTTTTCTACAATAAAAGGAGAGTGAAAGCGGCTCACAGCTTTTGTGCTGGAAGAGAAGAAAAAACATAAATAGGAAATCAAGGTTACTAAGAAATCAGTAATGCCATCACTTCAGAAAATTAAAGTACTTATTTATTATTCTCTGATGAACGTTGAAAGTAAATAGCTGTAAATACAGAACATTCTTCAATTATGATCCTGAACTTTACCGACTCCAAAGATCTTTGTTGTAAATAAAATACTTGAAGTTCACAGGACTTTGTTCAGGAAGCTTTTAAAATTCATTTCAAGTTATATCCATATGGCAAAGTCAAAGTTTAGAATTTCTGCTTCATAAGAGCTTTTTTCTTTAAATTATACTAAATGAAAATGCTTGCTTTATTAAAAAAAGATCAGATACAAATATAACAAAGGAAGTCCTAACAAAGCAGGGAGTTGGACATATTGGTGAGGGTGGTATTATTTTTTATATTTTATTTATTTATTTATTTATTTGCGGTACGCGGGCCTCTCACTGTTGTGGCCTCTCCCGTTGCGGAGCACAGGCTCCGGACGCGCAGGCTCAGTGGCCATGGCTCACAGGCCCAGCCGCTCCACGGCATGTGGGATCTTCCTGGACCGGGGCACGAACCCGTGTCCCCTGCATCAGCAGGCAGACTCTCAACCACTGCGCCACCAGGGAAGCCCTATTTTTTATATTTTATACTTTTTTGTATGATTAAAGTATTTCAGTGAAAAAAAAGCATTACAAAGAATAGTAATGTATTAATTCAGGAGGCAGTCAAAGAAGAGTTATTCATGATCTAACTATAGATTCACAGTGACCCTGGATGGGAAGAAATATCATGTACTCCTCTTTTGGGCTTGCATATAATCTCTGCTTCTTCCTCAAGAAGCTGCAGAACACAATGGGGGATGCTATGGGTCCCCAGTCAGAGAATACAGACGAAGGCTTCAACTCTGTCACTTACTTGCTAGCTATGTGACTTTGGGCCAATAAAACTGACTTTCTCTAAACTAAAAACTTTCCTCATCTATCAAATAGGTATAATAATAATATCTACCTTATAGGTACTGTTGAGAGGATGAGATAGTGCTTAGCAGAGTACCTGTGTCATTAGTACTCAATGTTAGGAGTTCCATGGTGGTGGTGATTACTGCTATTGATGCTATTACTATGATGGGAACTTTAAGAAGAAAAGGTCAAGATTGAGTGATAGGCAGGTGATGACAGTGTATCCTGATCTTTGTTTACACCCTCACTCCTGTAACATGCTGTCACAATTACCTTTAATTTGGCAAGTTATTGGATTATAAGTGAGCCTTTCACATTAGAAATCTGACTTGATATTCTAACCTATTCAAGGTTCTGACAGCTAAACAACAGATAAAAAATAACAGTGAAACTTCCCCCAAACCATCTTATTTATTCATTCAATTTACATCATTGAAATGTTCAAAAGACGCTGGCACTGATTTATGCCTTGCTTATTGCTTTTAAAGTATGTCATCTAGATTTCTATGCAAACATATTTATCATAGTTCTCTTCTGACAAAACTCATTTAGTGAGACATTTTAGTGATGGTTCTAGATACACTAACATAATTTCTAGTAATTTCTCTTCACAAAGCATATTACCATTCATTAGCTGTAGCACAGGACAAAAATAGATAAAGAATGCCTGCAAAATGAGGAAACATTCCCTAAAGTCAATAATACCCAAAATTCAATTATAGCTTCTGGTAACATAGGAAAAAAAAAAAGGATGGTATTAGAGGTAAAGAAACCCATGACTGTGCCTTCAGGATCCTTTGATAGTGGCCATGGAAAATAAATAGTTTTCTTTTTTAATTAAAATAATAATTAAAATTAATAATCATTCACACATCACGTCAAAATAATGTTAAAATTTCCTTCCATTCTTAACATAGAGTTCCTTCATACCATCACCAGCAACTAGTCCCCTACTACCTTAGGCAAATATAGTATTTTCATCTCAAGTTCATGCAAACATATTAACAGTAGTAATAAATATTTCACAAACGATGCTACTCACAAGAGGAAATACACTTCTCTAAAACCACTTTAAGAGTCCCCTCTTGGGGATTAATGCCTAACCAAGGAGAAAAGGCAGGGTCTCAACGTGGTTCTCTAATTTTGTTTCTGATTAATTATTTTCATCAATTCATGGTATAACTTAAAAAAAAAAAGAACATGTAAAGAACTATTATAACTATGTGCCATGGAAAGCAAGCTCAGTGAGGCACAAAATGAAATGTCAGCTTCTTAAAAGAAATGTCAGGTATAGCATTCATCAAGAAGTTCAAGCAACCAAATTAATCTTATAATTGAAGGTTCTGCAACTTTCTTTTTCCATGTGTTTAAAATGTTCTCTGAGGAATAAGAATAAAACAGTAGTTCACAAACAAGAAAACAAGTGTACACAAATAAGATACCCTTTGGAAAAAATGTTTTAAAATCCATGATAAAAAGAGTTTAAGATAATTATTTATCTAGTTAAAAGTTCCATAAATAAACTGAAGGGCCAAACTTGCTTTTAATGTCACGGATGTGGTTATTAACATATCAGAAGCATGCCGGTAAACACGTCATAATTCCCATTAATAAGAAAAAACACGTATTTTTAAACTTACCTTCCAACCTTAACCCAATCAGTTGGTATACAAGATACAGCAGAATTCTTTACCTCAATCATAAACTAAAATAAATACAAATAAAGGTTAGATATTTAAATGATTAACCATTATATTTTTAAATCTTTTAAATCTTCCTCAAAATTGTTCTATAATAGCAGAAAATAAATGTAATGATTGTAATTCAAAAAAAGAACTGTGCTATAATAGTGTAGCAAATATTAATCTAAACATTCCAAATAAATCCAGTATTGTTACTGGGAGAGTTCATATATGTCTGTACAACCAAATATTACTAATTAGGGTTTCAATACTTGGGATAAAGTACAATTTGTATTCAGCAAAAAGGTTGTAATAAAGGATATAACTTGGAGCTTTAATGTTTGTAACACTGTTATGTTCATACTACGAATGGTGATTTTTCTTTAATGACCTTTTTCATTTATTACTACCCACTTATCTTAAGAATTCTATTAGTCAGTAATAAGATTAAATTTCTAAGTACATAAAAATTTAAAATATTTGATTATTAGATGTTATATCAGTTTGAGATATGGTCAGTCCCTAATTCTGAACAGAAGAGGATTCATCGTAATAGTTTTTATCCAAGAAACCTAAGTCCTCTAAAAGTATCCTCAGACAAAGCACGTAACTTCCTCAGCAATTAAGGGAGGAAGGGATTTCTTCACGAGTGTCTTCTTTAGGTTTTCATTTATATGAACCATATCTTTATAGATCCAACTGTACTCTACAAGCTTTTCTGAAATCATCCAGGAAGTAAATGAAATCACTACTTCAATCACACCTTCCATTTTTAGCACTAGTTATATATCATCTCTTCTTCCTGTTCAATTTCCTGTATTATTGCAATGAAATTTAATGTTTTATTTAAATAAATAAACAAATAAAAAATACACTTATTTTGTATGGGATGGGACTCAGAAGCTCTGCGGCAGCCACTAATTTTGAGATGGCTACAGGAACTTTGTCACATGTTTTACAACATTTCAGGTATTTATAATATGCATATTATTAATAGTATCAGCCTGGGACTTCCCTGGTGGTCCAGTTGTGGAGAGTCTGACTTCTAATGCAGGGGATGCAGGTTCGATCCCTGGTCAGGGAACTAAGACCCCACATGCCGCTGGGCAACTAAGCCCGTGTGCGACAACTACTGAGCTCGTGTGCTTCAACTAGAGCCCACGCGCTGCAAACTACAGAGCCCATGCACTCTGGAGCCCGCATGCCACAACCAGAGAGAGAAAACCCACGCTCCAAAACTAGAGAAAAACCCACGCACCACAACAAAGAGCCTGCATGCTGCAACTAAGACCTGACGCAGCCAAAAAAAAAAAGTATCAGCCTGGCTTTTGAGTTTACTTTTCTATTAATAGAAACATTGTAGCTTTTACATTAATTATAATAGGAATTAATGATTAATTTTAAGAATTTTCATCCTTAGCACAAAGATTTTGTAACTAATGCTGTCCTCTTTTATAGAGGGAATTAATACAATTTCAAATCTGATATATCCAGTTAAAGAGTTAAGAGTGAAGAGTCTTTAAAAGTCCCCTTTTGGCTAAAAAAAAAGTAACTAAGGGGGCTTCCCTGGTGGAGCAGTGGTTGAGAATCTGCCTGCTAAGGCAGGGGACATGGGTTCAAGCCCTGGTCTGGGAGGATCCCACATGCCGTGGAGCAAATAGGCCCATGAGCCACAACTACAGAGCCTGCGCATCTGGAGCCTGTGCTCCGCAACTAGAGAGGCCGTGATAGTGAGAGGCCCGTGCACTGCGATGAAGAGTGGCCCCCGCTTGCCACAACTAGAGAAAGCCCTCGCACAGAAACGAAGACCCAACACAGACAAAATAAATAAATAAATCAAATACTTTGCAACAACTTTCAGATTACCTTATTAAAAAAAAAAAGTAACTAAGGACAAAAATTCACAAAATAAATATCACTGATGAGAAATCACTCCAAGAGTAGGCTAAAAAATTCTGCTTAAATATTATTTTGAAATGTTCTATGAGAAAACATATTGGTCTTTTTAAAAAATAATTGTGGGAGGAGCTATGTCAAAGGCAAACAGCAAAATTCAGGACCACATTAGATCACTAATATTTGGGAAGGACGTGTGTAACACAGAGCTCCATAGGAATTACTGCCTAAGGATGGTGGAAATTTTGAAAAGAAGCTACAACTGCCTCAGTGAGGTCTCTGGGCAGCCAGCTAGGATAGTGTACTTAAGTTATTCACCATAACTCTGCAGCATGGCAGCTCTGGATTCAGATCCATGCAGCTCTGGATTCAGATCCATGCCTTATACTCATTACCAACTGCCACTGGTCAGTGGCAAACTGCTCCCTTTGGAGCACCTTGGGAATAGTCTGGACCATAACTGTTCAATCTGTAAGTATCCAGGGTCTATTCTAAGGACCACAGTTCCTCAAGCAAGCCATTTATAGAGCCAATACAGGATGGAAAACAGAGTGAGAATCAGGAAAGCTACGTGGACCTCCCGCTTGTTAAACCCCTGGGGTCACTTCCTCAGGTGCTGGTCCTGTGTGTCATCTTCTTTTCAGCCTGTGTTTCTCCTCAGAGTTGTCATCAACTAGAAAGTTTTTTTCTGTTCTACACTAGCTATGGAATAGGAAATTTTCTATTTCATGAACATTCTAAGAATGAGAAGACAGGCCTTTTTTTTAGAGACTTTATTGTTAAAGAAAAGGAAACTAACAAAAATTGGAAATTAACATATATTTCAGAAATCTTAGAGAGTTCTCATAGCAACTTCCCTTACTCTATAGTTCATGACTGTGTTTCTTAGGTGTTGATGCTAGAAGTCTGTCCAGATTCATTTTAACAATCCCTCATATTCTTCTGCTGGGATCCAGTTCTGTCCTGGTTAAATGTCAGATATTGTTACTCAGTATTGTTACTCAAATTGTTACTCAGATATTGTTACAGCCCGTAGAATCACTGGACTGGCATCATTGTTAAGTTTGCTGAAATTCTTATCACACTCCAGAAACTGCTCTCTGTTTTCTCCAAGCCCACACTTCACCCATTCCTATTCTCCCCACTGTCTTTCCCACTATGTCTTAGGAATTTGCAAATACTTTTTATTTAGATGTAAAATATAACAGAGATTACTTTCCACGTCTTAAACATGTTAAGCAGATATTTGGATACGCTGCATGCTGTGAATTAATAAAATTTTTTCTAAAGATTTTCCACTAATATTTCTTTCCTTTTCCTTAAGAAAACTACTAATCAATACTGCCTCAAGTCTAAATATCCCCCCATGCCTATTCCATATCTGATTCAAGGTTAAGAGACAATTCTCTCCACACATAAAACATGAAAGAGGCTGCCACAGAAGCAATGAACTAACTATGTAAAGCTATGTAAATTTCTGCTTTCATTATTTTCTTTCCAGGATTTTCTTTCTTTCACTATTTTCTAAACCAATACTTTCAGAGTCAGACACAATAATTCACCATAGTCAATAAGGCTTAGTATTCTAATGAGTACATAAAAACTGGGAACAAAGGTGAAAAAAATGAATGGTGCCAAAAGTAACACTGACTTGACAGTCTATCTATTTTTACTAATATTAACAAGATCCATGTACCACATAGGGCTGCTATAACAGGTTTTTAAAAATATATTACAAAGTTAAATGTATGGAAATAAAATTTCAGACAGAACCGAAGGGTATAAAATAAGAAGCACATATATATAAAACAAGGGTTTTCCTTCTTTCCTCCTTCACTTCTCAGAGGTAATCATATTTGATAGAGTCTGTTCTTATTCCTTTGAGTATCTCTAAATTTGCTTATAACTTCAGTATAAATATTTAAACAGAATTTGATTATAACAATGCTATTTAGAATTCATTTGGTGTTTGAATGAACAGAATCACTAATTCCCAAAAAATGTTATAAAAGTGATTCTGTATTGATGTACTACTAAGATTCTACAGGTTAAAAAAAAAAACCAACAAGAATCCATCCTATTGTTAAAAACTAAGAAATTTCTTGCCTCAAACTTATCAACTTAACTTAGTAAAGGTTAAAAATAATAATTTACCTTCCTTGTTAATCCTTTGTAATCCAATTACTTAATCTCCATGCTGCGCTTTTTCTTAAATTCAATGTTATACTGACACAAAATAACTAATCTACTATCCCTTATGAATTCCTAATCAGTTTTCCCCATTTTTACTTTAAAACTGCCAAATGAATCCATGGCTGTCTTCCAATGCCTTAAGCTTTATTTAAGTCTGAGCTCTAAAATGTCTGGATTTTATCAAATAAAATCTATGATGTTGATAATCCTTTGTATTAATATTTGTGAGTTGAGTGAAATAACGACATGGTATAAAGATTGGAGGCAGACCTGGGCTGGAAATGAGCTTCTAACTTGGGTAACTTATCTCACTATACTATGCCAAGTCTCAGTTTCCTTTCCTGCAAAACTGGAATAATCCCTTTCTGTGTTGTTACAAGGATTAATAATATATGCAAAGCACTTAGCACCATTCTGAACATTAACATGTGCTTGACAAATGGTAACTATATTACTATTATTATTATTATTATTGTTATATGAATAATATGTGCATAGTGCTTTCCGATTAGAAAATACTTTCATGTATTTTAACTCAATTGGTCTTCACAGTAGTCTCACTACAGAGGTGACTCTTCCATGGTCATGTAGCATGTAAGTGGTAGAACTGGCAGCTTTCCCCACTGTAATACCAGGTAACCACTTTCCTACTAAACATCTTTTATTAACGTATCAAGCAATTTTGATCATCTCATTTTCAACAAATAGAACAGAACAGTGGCACTGAGATCACTTGTCAGTTTGCAAGGTCATAATTATATAGTGAAACCAAGAGATACAATTAAGTATTTGGTATTTGCCTGTTCAGGGAAGAGTGAGAAGTAAGTATACGTAGGGTGAAGTCATTTTTCTGTTATACAGAGCTCTATGTGGAATGCATAATGAAATGTCTGCCTTAGTATAATATCTAAATTTTGTCTAGAAGACAGGCTGACTTAATCACTGGTCTGTTACATTAATAAACATTTTAATAAAGATTATAATTTACTGTAGAATTTCTTAATTCAAGTAATCAAACAAATCAACACTTTTGGCTAAATACAGCAGTCCAAATATTTTAAAAACATTTGAAATTATGCTTTTCCCCACTAGAAAAATATCTATTTTTTAAAATTCTGAATAAAATATTCATCCTATAGAAATTATTCACAAATTCCCTAATTTGCTATTTTAACAAAGTAGAATTTTTCAGATTCCCTCAGTTGGAATCTTTATATTTTATTAAGCATAAGATGTAGAAGTAGCAACACCTCAAGACTTAGAATAGGACCGACAGATATAAGTACACTTTAAAAAGCGTACTTATTCCTGGTTCTCATTCAGATACTAATATCAAACTTTAAACAGAAATACACATACCAAAAAACACATTCTAGACAGCACCATAATCTTATGGAAGATCCACTAAATGTAGGTTTTTGCTATAGTTTTGTTTTTCTGTTCTTTTAGCAGCTATACTGCTTCAAAAGGAAGCCTTGCCATTTAATCACTTTGTGATCCAATTAGTGTAGGTTATTCACTACATTAGGTGGTTTGTATCATTTCATCATCTGCAGACCAGGAGTCAAAGACTAACTTCTCTCTCTTGGATTTAGGGTAAATGAAGTCTTGAAAGTTATTATTTACGATAGTCAAGGTTCTCTATAATTTCAATAGATAATATTAAAACACATGTAACATTAAGTTCCATGGTTTTACCGAGACTAAAGTAAATAAGCAAACCAAATACTGTTATTAAAAGAAAATTCTTATCAAAACAAGCTATTACAATATATTTCCAAGAAACAAAACAGAAAATCTGAAAAAAAAGAAAACAATAATTCTTTCATCTATCCTCAGATTTTTATTTACATTTTAAAATATCCTTTCCAATTGAGGAAAACTAATGTAAAAGAAAAGTATGTTTGATACTACCTCCTGTCCTGATACTGTCACATATTGTGCAGAAGGATTTTTTAGTATTTTTCGTATTTCTTGCAAATGTGTTTGAATCTTGTCAGTAACTTCCTGAATTTCGTCCTTCCTCTTTTTTATTAAAGGGAAGTGAGAAAGGTCTTTGAATAATTCAGTTTTATCCCCAATCCTAAAAAAATGAGAAAATGCAAATACATATATTAAAGCATATTACTTATACCAATTAACAATTATTTTTCAAAACATAATGAAAGACCAAAGGGTGGGAAGTCAGGAGAACAAGATTTTAATTCCAGCTCTTCCACTAAATATTTATGGGTGAGTTTCTTAATTTCTTTGAAGACAGACAAACTTACCCTAACATTATTTTCGTTTTGCAAGTTCATGATTGCCATGGTGAAACCAAGAGATGAAATTCAACATTTGTTGTATATTCAGAAAATAAACACTAATGTAAATACTGTCAAATCTTTTTTCTTATACTTAGAGTTCTTTGTGGGATAAATTGTAAAATGACTACTCCTTAGAGGATAACTTTGCTTCTGCAGTTTCTGAATATAAAGCAGAGGATCTCTGGATATCTAGCAAATAAGCACAAGATGCCATCTGCTATCTATTTTTGGATTAATAAACTGCTACTACTTGCTAGGCCTGGACTTTATCTTTTCATCACCTGATACGTGGAGAAGTACCACATTTGTTCTGTGTGACGGAACTGCCTAAACACTAAGTGTTATTTCTAGCTGTAATATAGAGCCTTTAGTATCTGATCACATTTCTAGTTTTACATGCAACTTCTTTCATTACTTCTATAGAAGCTTAAGTATCCACATATCAAATGGCAAATACATTACTTTCACTGCTAGAAAGGAAGAACTAAGGGTCTGCTACTTACTTGGCAGCTTGTTCGTTGAGAATCTTTAAGTAATGCTCCACTGGACTGAGGAGTTCAGGAATTTCTGAAATAAATGTCTGGAGCAACTCTGACTGAACATGGGAATTAACAGCAGGTATTAGTGCTTGAAATTCTGACTTCAGGTGGTACAGGGTTTTGACAATCAGGAAGAACTCTTGCGTAGAACACTGAAAATAGAAATATTTTTTCTAAATAGCATAACATATGTGAAAATGAAATTTAGTTCGTGGTCGTTTTAAAGGTAGAATCAGAATAAAAGAAAATTTTAATTTACTGTATAAATTAGTTAATTGAAATAAAGTTTTTGTTGATATGTCCTAAATGTTAATAGTTTAAGTACTTTATAATATATTCAAGCTATAAAGAAAATAATTTGAGTCAAGGATAGGAAAGCCAATACTTGTTCAGTATTTTTTCATTTTAAAATATGTTGACCATATAACAAAAATACAGTAAACAATGTCGCAAATATAAAGAATAATTCTGAGAAAATATCTGCAAAACATTTAAGAGATAAAGGGCAAAATTCTCTCAAGTATATGAGGTTTTACAAATTGACATGGAAAAGATGAATAATCCAAATAATAGTGGCTAAACGAACAGAATATGAAGCTCATAGAAAAAAATGTCCAATAAGCACATGATTAATGTCACACATAATTAGGATAAGCAAATTAAAATGACAAGATAGCATTTTTCACTCATCAGAATGTCAAAGATTTTAAAGTATGATAATAGCTAAGTAACAGAGTGTGAAAAATGACACTTCTATATACTACTAGTAGAGGCATAACTTTCTTGAAGAGCAATGTGGCATATATTTAAAATAAAAAGTGTATATACCCTTTGACTAAATAATTCCATTTTAAAGAATTTAACTAAAATTATTTTTCACAAGTAGTAAAAAAAACTGTGTATCTGAATCTTTATAGTAGCACTGTTGGTAATAATATTAAAAAGATGAATAAGAAACAAGTATTCAGCAATTGAGATATTAGGAAAAACTCATTCAATGTGATACTATAAAACAGTTAAAAAAACTTAGACATCTGTAAATACTGATGTGCAGGTTGATATGGAACTCTGTAGTTTCAACATATTAAATATACATAGTATATGTTTACACTATATACCACATATGTATTTACACAGTAAAATTTCATTTGTGATTCTTTAAACTATATATATTATTCTACAGAAATAAAAGTATAAATTGAAAATTTCTGGGAAGTACACATGTAACTTTCTCTAGTTACCTCTGGGTAGTCGATATGCAGGAGGGTGGTAAAGGGAGACTTTTACTCTTTATTTTACACTCCTGTATACTGTTGTATGTAATTTTGTAACATGAACGTGAATAATTTTTTCAGGGGTGTATAGTTGTTTTACAATGTTGTGTTACTTTCTACTGTACAGTGAATTGGAGTTCCCTGTGCTACATATCAGGCTCTCATTAGTTATCTATTTTATACATATTAGTGTACGTATGTCAAACCCAGTCTTCCAATTCATCCCACCACCACCCCCGCCACTTTCCCCCCTTGGTGTCCATACATTTGTTCTCTATATCTGTGTCTCTATTTCTGCATTGCAAACTCTTTATCTGTACCATTTTTCTAGATTCCACATATATGCGTTAATATACAATATTTATTTTTCTCTTTCTGACTTACTTCACTCTGTATGACAGTCTGCAGGTCCATCCACGTCTCTACAAATGACCCAATTTTGTTCCTTTTTCTGTCTGAGTAATATTCCATTGTATATGTGTACCACATCTTCTTTATCCATTTGTCTATCGATTGGCGTTTTGGTTGCTTCCATGACCTGGCCGTTATAAATAGTGTTGCAATGAACACTGAGGTGCATGTGTCTTTTTGAATTATGGTTTTCTATGGGTATATGCCCAGCAGTAGGATTGTTGGGTCATACGGTAATTCTATTTTTAGTTTTTTAAGGAACCTCCATACTGTTCTCCATAGTGGCTGTATCAATTTACATTCCCACCAACAATGCAGGAGGGTTCCCTTTTCTCCACACCCTCTCCAGCATTTATTGTTTGTAGATTTTCTGATGATGTCGATTCTAACTAGTGTGAGGTATTACCTCATTGTAGCTTTGATTTGCATTTCTCTAATAATTAGTGATGTTGCGCAGCTTTTCATGTGCCTCTTGGCCATCTGTATGTCTTCTTTGGAGAAATGTCTATTTACGTCTTCTGCCCATTTTTGGATTCGGTTGTTTATTTTTTTGATGTTGAGCTGCATGAGCTGTTTATATATTTTGGAGATTAATCCTTTGTCCGTTGATTTGTTTGCAAATATTTTCTCCCATTCTGAGGGCTGTCTTTTCGTCTTGTTTATAGGTTCGTTTGCTGTGCAAAAACTTTTTTTTTTTTTTTTTTTTTTTTTTTTTGCGGTACGTGGGCCTCTTACTGTTGTGGCCTCTCCCATTGCGGAGCACAGGCTCCGGACGCACAGGCCCAGCGGCCATGGCTCTTGGGCCCAGCCGTGCCGCGGCATGTGGGATCCTCCCGGACCGGGGCACGAACCCGCGTCCCCTGCATTGGCAGGCGGACTCTCAACCACTGCACCACCAGGGAAGCCCTGCAAAAACTTTTAAGTTTCATTATATCCCATTTGTTTATTTTTGTTTTTATTTCCATTACTCTGGGAGGTGGGTCAGAAAAGATCCAGCTGTGATTTATGTCAGAGTGTTCTTCCCACGTTTTCCTCCAAGAGTTTTACAGTGTCCGGTCTTACATTTAAGTTTTAATCCATTTTGAGTTTATTTTTGTGTATGGTGTTACGGGAGTGTTCTAATTTCACTGTTTTACATGTAGCTGTCCAGTTTTCCCAGCACCACTTATTGAAGAGACTGTTTTTTTCTCCATTGTATATCCTTGCCTCCTTTGTCAGAGATAAGTTGACCATCGGTGCATGGGTTTATCTCTGGGCTTTCTATGCAGTTCGATTGATCTATATTTGTTTTTGTGCCAGTATCATATTGTCTTGATTACTGTAGCTTTGTAGTATAGTCTGAAGCCAGGGAGTCTGATTCCTCCAGCTCTGTTTTTTTTCTCAAGATCACTTTGGCTATTCGGGGTCTTTTGTGTTTCCATAGAAATTGTAAGATTTTTTGTTCTACTTCTGTGAAAAATACCATTGGTATTTTGATAGGGATTGCACTGAATCTGTGAATTGCTTTTAGTAGTACAGTCATTTTCACAATATTGATTCTTCCAATCCAAGAACATGATATATCTCTCCACCTGTTTGTGTCATCTTTGATTTCTTTCATCAGTGTTACAGTTTTCTGAATATAGGTCTTTTATCTCCTTAGGTAGGTTTATTCCTAGGTATTTTATTCTTTTTGTTGTAATGGTGAATGGGATTGTTTTCTTAAATTCTCTTTCAAATTTTTCCTTGTTAATATATAGGAATGCAAGAGATTTCTGTGCATTAATTTTATATCCTGCAACTTTACCAAATTCACTGATTAGCTCTACTAGTTTTCCAGTGGCATCTTTAGGATTTTCTATGTATAGTATCATGTCATCTGAAAACAGTGACAGTTTTACTTCTTCTTTTCTAATTTATATTCCTTTTATTTCTTTTTCTTCTCTGATTGCCATGGGTAGGACTTCCAAAACTAAGTTGAGTAAGAGTAGCGAGAGTGAACATCCTTGTCTTGTTCCTGATCTTAGAGGAAATGCTTTCAGTTTTTCACCATTGAGAATGATGTTTGCTGTGGGTTTGTTGTATATGGCCTTTATTATGTTGAGGTAGGTTCCCTCAATGCCCACTTTCTGGAGAGTTTTTATCATAAATGTGTGTTGAATTTTGTCAAAAGCTTTTTCTGAATCTACTGAGATGATCATATGGTTTTTATTCTTCAATTTGTTAACACTGTGTATCACATTAACTAATTTGCATATATTGAAGAAGGCTTGCATCCCTGGGATCCTTTTAATGTGTTGTTGGATTCTGTCTGCTAGTATTTTATTGAGGATTTTTGCATCCATATTCATCAATGATATTGGTGTGTAATTTTCTTTTTTTGGTCATATCTTTGTCTGATTTTGGTATCAGGGTGATGGTGGCCTCATAGAAAGAGTGTGGGAGTGTTCCTTCCTCTGCAATTTTTTGGAAGAGTTTAAGAAGGATGGGTGTTAGCTCGTCTCTAAATGTTTGATAGAATTCACCTGTGAAGCCATCTGGTCCTGGACTTTTGTTTGCTGGAAGATTTTTAATCACAGTTTCAATTTCATTACTTGTGATTGGTCTGTTCATATTTTCTGTTTCTTCTTGGTTCACTCTTGGAAGATTATACTTTTCTAAGAATTTGTCCATTTCTTCCAGGTTGTCCATTTTATTGGCATAGAGTTGCTTGTAGTAGTCTCTTAGGATGCTTTGTATTTCTGCGGTATATGTCTTGACTTCTTTTTCATTTCTAATTTTGTAGATTTAGTCCTCTCCCTCTTTTTCTTGATGAGTCTGGCTAAAGGTTTATCAATTTTGTTTATCTTCTCAAAGAACCAACTTTTAGGGCTTCCCTGGTGGTGCAGTGGTGGAGAGTCCGCCTGCCGATGCAGGTGACAAGGGTTTGTGCCCAGGTGCGGGAAGATCCCACATGCCACGGAACAGCTGGGCCTGTGAGCCATGGCCGCTGAGCCTGCGCATCCGGAGCCTGTGCTCTGCAACAGGAGAGGCCACAGCAGTGAGAGGCCCGCATACCACACACACAAAAAAAGAAAAAACCAACTTCTAGTTTTATTGATCTTTGCTATTGTTTTCTTTGTCTCTATTTCATTTATTTCTGCTCTGATCTTTGTGATTTCTTTCCTTCTACTAACTTGAGGTTTTTTTATTCTTCTTTCTCTAGTTCCTTTAGGTGTAAAGTTAGATTTTTTATTTGAAATTTTTCTTGTTTCTTAAGGGAGGATTGTATCGCTATAAACTTCCCTGTTAGAACTGCTTTTGCTGCATCCCATAGGCTTTGGATCGTTATATTTTCGTTGTCATTTCTCTCTAGGTATTTTTTGATTTCCTCTTTGATTTCTTCAGTGATCTCTTTGTTATTTAGTAGCATATTGTTTGGCCTCCATGTGTTTGCATTTTGCATGGTTTTTTACCTGTAATTTATTTCTAATCTCATTGCACTGTGGTCAGAAAAGATGCTTGATATGATTTCAATTTTCTTAAATTCACGGAGGCTTGATTTGTGACCCATGATGTGATCTATCCTGAAGAACGTTCCATGTGCACTTGAGAAGAAAGCGTAATCTGCTGTTTTCAGATGGGATGTCCTATAAATATCAATTAAATCTATTTGTTCTATTGTGTCATTTAAAGCTTGTATTTCCTTATTAATTTTCTGTCTGGATGATCTGTCCATTGGTGTAAGTGAGGTGTTAAATTCCCCCACTATTACTGTGTTACTGTCAATTTCCTCTTTTATAGCTGTTAGCAGTTGCCTTATGTATTGAGGTGCTCCTTTGTTGGGTGCATATATATTTACAATTGTTATGTCTTCTTAGATTGATCCCTTGATCATTATGTAGTGTCCTTCCTTGTCTTGTAACATTGTTAATTTTAAAGTCTATTTTATCTGCATACTGCTACTTCATTTTTTTTTTTTTTTTTTTTTTTTTTTGCGGTACGCAGGCCTCTCACTGCTGTGGACTCTCCCGTTGTGGAGCACAGGCTCCGGATGCGCAGGCTCAGCAGCCATGGCTCACGGGCCCAGCCGCTCTGCAACATGTAGGATCCTCCTGGACCGGGGCATGAACCCGCGTCCCCTGAATCGGCAGGTGGACTCCCAACCACTGCGCCACCAGGGAAGCCCCCAGGTTTCTTTTGATTGTCATTTGCATGGAATATCTTTTTCCATCCCCTCACTTTCAGTCTGTATGTGTGCCTAGGTCTGAAGTGGGTGTCTTGTAGACAGCATATATATGGGTCTTGTTTTTCTATGCATTTAGCCCGTCTGTATCTTTTGGTTGGGGCATTTAAATCCATTCACATTTAAGGTAATTATTGACATGTATGTTCCCATTATCATTTTCATAATTATTTTGGATTTGTTTTTTAGGTCCTTTTCTTCTCTTGTGTTTCCCGCTTAGAGATGTTCCTTTAGCATTTGTTGTAGAGCTGGTTTGGGGCTTGGTGCTGAATTCTCTTAGTTTTTGCTTGTCTGTAAAGCTTTTGATTTCTCCACTGAATCTGAATGAGCTCCTTGCTGGGTACAGTAATCTTGGTTGTAGGTTCTTCCCTTTCACCATTTTAAATATATCGTACCACTCCCTTCTGGCTTGCAGAGTTTCTGCTGAGAAATCAGCTGTTAACCTTATGGGACTTCCCTTGTGTGTTATTTGTTGTTTTTCCTTTGTTGCTTTTAATAATTTCTCTTTTTCTTTAATTTTTGTCAATTTGATTACTACGTGTCTCAGTGTGTTTCTCCTTGGCTTTATCCTACCTGGGACTCACTGTGCTTCCTGGACGTGGTTGGCTATTTCCTTTTCCAGTTTAGGGAAGTTTTCGACTATAATCTCTTCAAACATTTTCTCGTATCATTTCTCTCTCTCTTCTCCTTCTGGGACCCCTATAACGTGAATGTTGGTGAATTTAATATTGTCCCAGAGGTCTCTTAGGCTGTCTTCATTTCTTTTCATTCATTTTTCTTTATTCTGTTCTGCAGCAGTGAATTCCACCATTCTGTCTTACAGGTCACTTATCCATTCTGCTGTCTCAGTTATTCTGCTACTGATTCCTTCTAGCGCATTTTTCATTTCAGTTATTGTATTGTTCATCTCTGTTTGTTTGTTCTTTAATTCTTCTAGGTCTTTGTTAAACATTTCTTGCATCTTCTTGATCTTTGCCTCCATTCTTTTTCCGAGGTCCTGGATCATCTTCACTATCATTATTCTGAATTCTTTTTCAGGAAAGTTGCCTATCTCCACTTCATTTAGTTGTTTTTCTGGGGTTTTATCTTGTTCTCTCATCTGGTACATAGTTCTCTGCCTTTTCATTTTGTCTATCTTTCTGTGATTGTGGTTTTTATTCCGTGGGCTGCAGGACTGTAGTTCTTGCTTCTGCTGTCTGCCCTCTGGTGGATGAGGCTATCTAAGAGGCCTGTGCAAGCTTCCTGATGGGAGGGACTAGTGGGTAGAAATGTGTGTTGCTCTGGTGGACAGAGCTCAGTAAAACTTTAATCCACCTGTCTGCTGATGGGTGGGCCTGTGTTCCCTCCCTGTTGATTGTTTGGCCTGAGGTGACGCAGCACTGGAGGCTACAGGCTCTTTGGTGGGGCTAATGGCGGACTCTGGGAGGGCTCATACCAATGAGTACTTCCCAGAACCTCTGCTACCAGTGTCCTTTCCCGGCGGTGAGCCACTCCCCGCCTCTGCAGAAGACCCTCCAACACTAGCAGGTAGGTCTGGTTCAATCTCCTGTGGGGTCACTGCTCCTTCCCCCTGGGTCCTGGTGCGCACACTACTTTGTGTGTGCCCTCCAAGAGTGGAGTCTCTGTTGACCCCCAGTCCTGTCGAAGTCCTTCAATCAAATCCCACTGGCCTCTGAAGTCCAGTTCTCTGGGGATTCCTCCTCCCATTGCCAGACCCCAGGTTGGGAAGGCTGACATGGGGCTCAGAATCTTCACTCCAGTGGGTGGACTTCTGTGGTATAATTGTTCTCCAGTTTGTGAATCACCTACCCAGCAGTAATGGGATTTGATTTTACTGTGATTGCACCCCTCCTACCGTCTCATTGTGCTTTCTCCTTTGTCTTTGGAATGTGGGGTATGTTTTTTGGTGAGTTCCAGTGCCTTTCTGTCGATGACTGTTCAGCAGTTAGTTGTGATTCCGGTGCTCTCACAAGAGGGAGTGAGCACACCTCCTTCTACTCCATCTTCGAATGTGAATAATTTTTACTTTTGGAGCTTGGGATAAAGAGTATGGGCTAAACATGTGCATCTAATTTCACTCTGTCTTGAAGCTACAGACCAAGATTGTTTTAAAAGTCATGAAACCTCAAGAATAATTAGGAGAAAAAACAACAGCAACAACCCCTTAGAAGCTACGAAGAAAATGGACTAACAGTAATTGACTTAGAAGCCTCAGGGTATTTGAATCTTAAGCAGCTATGAGAAAAAGTAGGACCCCACTTGAGTTATACCCAGAATCCTAAGACTCAGGAACTGGTGGCACAAAGTGGAAGTGGAAGCTGGGGGTAGGGGAGTTGGGAGGGAAGAAAACAACTGGTTGAAAGTGAATTAAGCAGCAATTAAATCCCTCAATCCCATATTCCTCTATATGCTACTGAACAACCACCATTTTCTACCCTACATAAGACTACAGTTGACCCTTGAACAATGTGGAGGTTAGGGGTGCCAACCCTTCACACAGTCAAAAATCTGAATATAACTTTACAGTCAGCCCTGCATATCTGTGTTTCTACATCCATGGATTCAACCAACCATGGATTATGTAGTACTGTAGTACATATTTATTGAAACAAATCTGCTACAAGAGGACCCACACAGTTCAAACCCATGCTGTTCAAGGGTCAACTGTAGTTTTCTTCTCTGGAGAAGGTAAAGGGTGTGTGAAGCAGCTTCAGGAACAGTGAAGGATGAGAGTACCACCAAAAGCAAGGGATTAAAGGAATGAGTACAAACTGAATGCTGAGATTCCCAGCTGTCCTCATTGAGCTCCCAGAACATTAGCAGTCAGAAAACTGAAAGAGTCCCTGGGGAGTCTCACAAGCCCAAGAGGAAAATTTTAAAGATAGCATATACCAGGAGTTCCCCCAATAAATGGACCATTGAGTTCACGCTACAGTTCACCTTATAATTTGCAAGCCACATTCAACTACAGACCTTGCTACCAGCATTTTAGTTCCCCACTCTTTAAAAATGATCAGACAGATTAAAAATTCTAACATGAAATCCAAAAACTAAAACAAACAATCAATTAATGGACGAACAAATACTAGAAGAAATAGAGCCTATACAGGTAGAAGAAATCTTCTAAAAAAAAATGTTAACAATATCCTCAGTTAAACAGAAAATATTGAAATAAGAGTATTGAAATAAACAGTGAATCATGAAGGAAGAATGGCATGTTATTTTTTTAAAAAAGAAACATTCAGAGAACGAGAAAACAACCAAAAATTTTTAGAACTTAAACTATCAGAGTAGAAATGAAAAATGCAACAAAAGAGGCAGAAGATCAATGTGATAAAATTTCCAAGAAGGTAAAGCGAAAGCGTAAAGAGATGGAAACACAAAAGAAAGTTCAATAATCAGTCCAGAAGATTCAATCAACTCAAATAATAGAGCTGCAGAAAGAAAGAAATCATCAAAAAATAATTCAGAGATGTGTTACATATATACAGAGGACTACTACTCAGCCATAAAAAAAGAATGAAATAATGCCATTTGCAGCAACATGGATGGACTTAGAGATTATCATACTAAGTGAAGGAAGTCAGAAAGAGAAAGACAAATACCATATGATTATCACTTATATGTGGAATCTAAAATATGACACAAATGAACCTATCTATGAAACAGAAACAGACTCACAGACATAGAGAATAGACTTGTGGTTGCCAAGAGGGAGGGGGTTGGGGGAGGGGTGGAGTGGGAGGTTGGGGTTAGCAGATGTAAGCTATTATATATGGAACGGATAAACAACAAGGTCCTACTGTATAGCACAGAGAACTATATTCAATATCCTGTTATAAACCATAATGGAAAAGAATATATTAAAAAAAGAATGTGTGTATATGTACATATATACATACATATATATATACATACACACACATATCTGAATCACCTTGTTGTACAGCAGAAATTAACACATTGTAAATCAACTATACTTCAATAAAAAAATAATAATTTTGAATTTAGAATTGTACTTCCAAATTTCCCAGAACTTGGTTGCCAGCTTGAAAGGGCCCAATACAATGAATTAAAACAGAACCAAATCATGGCAAATTATCATGAAATTTTAAAACACTGGAGACAGAGAGAATCTTCCATTTCCAGAAGGAGAGAAAAAAAAGAACAACAACAACAAAAAGTAACACAAAGAATCAGGAACCAGTATGACTTCAGACTGTTTAACAACAATAGTAGAAGAAGAAAATGAAGTAACACAAAATTCTAAAGGAAAATAATTTATAGCTTAGGATTTTTATACCCAACCAAACTACCAATCAAATGTGAGAGTAAAAGAAAAAAGACATTTCCAGACAACTAGGTTTCAAAACTTACTTCCAGTGCCCTTTCTCAGGATGCTTCTAGAGAACGTACTCTACTAAAATGAAGGAATAAACCAAGAGGAAGTCATGGAATACAGAAAACAGAAGATTCAATTCAAGGGAAATAAACGGAATCTAAGAAGATAGCTACTCAACGGGTATAGCAGGGCAACCAGTCCAGGTTGGATCAGGTAGGAAGGCTCAAGGAAATGAAATTAACAGAATATTTGATGAAAATAAATATCTGGAAATGAGAGGACAACGTAAGTTTGAGTTAATGATAAGTACACAACATAAATAGTATATATATATATATATACACACACATATATATATAAATGGATGAATGCTAAGAACGTATTTAGAAAGATAATAATTAACTACAAGGAATGAAGTAAATTATGCAAAAAGAAAAAAAAGAAAGTTAGGTCCAACTGAACAAAAGCTGAGTTCAAAATGCATCACAGGGCTTCCCTGGTGGTGCAGTGGTTGAGAGTCCACCTGCCGATGCAGGGGATGCAGGTTCGTGCCCCGGTCCAGGAAGATCCCACATGCTAAGGAACGGCTGGGCCCGTGAGCCATGGCCGCTGAGCCTGCGTGTCTGGAACCTGTGCTCCGCAACGGGAGAGGCCACAGCAGTGAGAGGCCCGCGTACCGCAAAAAAAAAAAAAAAAAAAAAAAAGCATCATAAAGCACCTTTTCTCCAGAAAGGCCATGGCTTTCTGGGAAAGATACATACAGGAAGCTGCACTGTTTGTATAAATGTGCAGCCTAGAATTAATTTACAGCCTAGAATTGACCTAGAGTCACTTAATAGTACATTCTAATAAAAGAGCAAAAATTAACATTTTCAATAGAATTTCTGAATAATAATGTCTTGTAATTATTATAATTTGATAAGAAAAAAAGGGGATTGATGGTTCACATTCAGGTATGATATAAAGTTTAAGTCAGCAACAGCAAGGTGAAAACCAGAAGTGCTTGCAATCAAGTCCTAAGTGCCCATGGCAGGTTGCTCTCAAACCTCTTAAGCAAAATGACTCAATGGAGCTGCAAGAAAGCTGAGGATAAGGGTAAAACAGTTGCTCCTGGAGTCTCTCATGTTCAACCCCATTTCTGGCAGCAACCTTCTCTGTGGAAGAGCTTGAGAACACATGCCCAAGTGCAGAGGCAGGTCATCACAGGACTGGAAGAACCCCAGACTAAGCTCCGTACTGAAAACATGGCTTTGGGCTTCTACCAGTCTAGTTATGAAACTATTCTTGACTACAAAATTCTGGAAACACTCTCCTTTCAACATTTACTAAGTGCTATAATTCTTTAAATGTATTCACCACCGTTAGCACTTATGTATCATTTTCTTACAAAATAGTTATTGAGCAGTTAATATGAATTCCTATGACTACCACTATTTTCTAAGATTTAAATGTGAAGTCTTACTATCAAAAGAAATGCTTATTTTATTTAAGAGTCGGCCCACTTGGTATCCTCTATTATTATCATCATAAAAATACCTATTTGTGCCTATTCCACGACACTTTCCACACAGCCAGATGGCCTAGGCCTACCACTTCCACAACATCCAAAGCGTGTTCCTTACCATTTTCTGAATTTCACATAATTGGCACAATCTGTACCCAGGATATCACTCACCATTTGGTGCATACAGCAGAAGCTTATTTAGAGTAATCTAATGATAAAGAACAGACATGTGTTTGATGGTAATGTTCCAAGAGCCAGCTAACTAATTTAAAGCAAAAATTTGCTTTAAAGCATTCAGACTTCCTAAAGTTGGTCTGTTACCAAATCATTTCTAATCTTCACTTTTCAAATCAATCTTTAGGCACATTCTTGTGTAAACACTAAAACAGCAACAAGGAACAGCTTCTGAGTGAGTCACAAGTTCCTTTAGTATAGTTTGAAACTCTAAAAAGTCATTCCTACTCTGCCTGTTGGTTACTTTTAAAAGGATCATATTCCATCATATGTGGAATCTAAAAACAAAAACAAAAACAGAAAACCCGAATTCATAGATACAGAGCACACATTAGTGGTTGCAGGGGGTGGTTGTGTGGGCAAAATGAGTGAAGATGGTCGAAAAGTATTTGTAAGTTGCTAAGAGAGTAGATCTTAAAAGTTCTCATCAAGAGAAAACAAAAAAAACTTTGTAACTATGCAATGGTAAAGGATGTTAACCAGACTTACTGTGGTGATCATTCTGCAATATATATATATATATACACACATCGAATCCTTATGTTATATATTGATACCTGAAACTAAAATAACGTTGTTTATCAATTATATCTCAATTTAAAAAAGAACTAGATTCTGACATTTACCAGAGTTTTAAAACTTTTATAAGTACACAAACTTTATGAAATGCAAATATTAAAGTACAGTTTAAAGAGAGGCAGGAAAGCATAACAGAAATCACAGCATCCATTTTGATGCCGTGGATATTTTGATTCAGCTCTTCTGATTAGCAATTGATAATTTTTTCAGCTTTGCTCCTATTTTCTTTTGAGAAAAACAAAAACCTCTAACATCTGTCAGTGAATCCTTTCAAGTAGTGAAGGCAATGTGTTTGGAGATCTGTTGCTTGACGAACGGTTATAAGCCCTGATTGTCAGCCACTGGGTCAAGGTCGAAAACAAAGTAACAAATGGTTTGACATCCATTCTGTAATCTCAAAAGAGTCAACCATAAGACTTTCAACTACCAGGGCAGCCTCTACTATTGGCAGCAAAACAACAACACAGTGCACCAAGCAATGGTACAACAGATGCCGCCAACCCCATAACCAATGGACACATTTTTTCCCTAGGGATTAGTATTTCCCAATTTCAACTTGTTCTTTCTTTTCAAATGTAGCTGAAGCATATGGAACAGTTACGTAAGTCCTCTTGGGCACTGCAAGTATTCTTGGAAGCAGTAGTTATTATTCTAGTAAAACTTTGTGGGGGAAAAGGCCTAAAAAAAGTAAAGACTCGTGAAAAATTGGTCACAACTAAAGTTTGGGCACATAAAAAAAGTTCTACAATAAAATTATTAAATTGGCAAGGGTTTACATTTGGGCAAAAAATAAAATAAAAATTTGCTTATGTAGGGAAAAAAATGCAATGGTATTCAAAACTGCTACTACATCAAAAATGGTAATGTCCAAAAATGTAAGCCACTAAAACCCAATCAAGGACCCTCATTTAAATATGAATTCTGTCACTTAGTAACAAGTTACTAACCCTCTTCTTAGCATCATCATTTAGTCAAGGTAATGCAAGCTGTTGTAGCATTATATAAAGACAGCAATATACATAATTTCCCACCAGTAAGAAGGTGCTAAACCTTCTCAACCCCAATTTTTTTTTTTTTTTTTTTTTTTTTTGCGGTATGTGGGCCTCTCACTGCTCTGGCCTCTCCCGTTGCGGAGCACAGGCTCCGGACGCGCAGGCTCAGCAGCCATGGCTCACGGGCCCAGCCGCTCCGCGGCACGTGGGATCCTCCCGGACCGGGGCACGAACCCGTGTCCCCTGCATCGGCAGGCAGACTCTCAACCACTGCGCCACCAGGGAAGCCCCAATTTTTTTTTTACAAGGAACAAAGAGTCTAATGTATGTGAGTGACTTCTGCAGTAGGTAAGATACTATAAAAAGTTAAACAATTATAAATATAACTGAAAATTTTAAAAAATTTTAGGCATATTTTGAAGATAAAGCAAATTATTTCTCTAACAAACCTCACTTGTTACTGTTATGACAAACTGTAAAGCTTAAGTGATGAAAATCAAAGGAATGCTTTTTACTTACCCTCAATATCCAAACTTGTCTGCATATTAATACCACCACAAATATTTTACTAGCAGATTTCTCCTTTGGTTAAGTCAAATAAGAAGTTGTTCTGAGGTCAAAAGAAATAAGGCACCTCTTTCTAAACGTAGATGGTCTAAGTAAATTTCCTATTTTGATGATGGTCCATACTTTGAGGTTGAAACAGGAGAACATCCTGTATTATAACAGAAGGGCCTCTATGTATTGCTATAGTTAGCAAAAGTGGGCAAACTTTTACTATTTACAATGCAAAAACTGGAATAATCTCAGTTTGTGCAATTAAAATCTCTAAGGATTCTCTCATGTTATCTGCAAGATTTTACAAAATAAAATAAAAATAAAGCTCTGAGATGTTTCCCATTTGCACCTCAAGCTGAAGAACATTATCAGTTTTAAAAGATTCGATTTCTATCACACTTACTTTTTTGTGATAAATGCTACAGAGTCCTCTTTCAATGTCAGGCAATTTACGTAGATGATTTTCTATCTGGCCAAACACACTGGATTCTGAATGGAGAACTTCAGATACAGCATCAAGTCGAGCATTTATCTCCCTGTGAGAACAGAGTAATGGCAATTATCAGATATGTTAGAAACTCAGACTGCAGACATTTCCCACTCTAATGCCCAGCACTGTGAGAGCAGCCACTCAGAAAAGAACAAAGGAGACTCTTCCTCCATACCTCTGGCCCTTCTCTGCCCCTTATCATCGAAATCGAAGAGCAGGTACCAGACAAGGAAAGTCATTAACTAGATGGCTATTCATTAACTAGCCAGCAGAGACTGGCTCCTTACGTTTTCCTTCCTCCAGAGCAAACACACAGACTACACTTCCCAGCCTCCCCTGCAGTGAGGTATGGCCGTGTACCCAAGTTCTAGCCAGTGAAATGTGGGTAGGAATGATTACGCCACTTTTAGCCCTGGCCCATAAAACCTCCTGTGATCTTTCACATTCACTCTTTCCCCCTTTGCCAACTGGATGTTGAGTCCAGGGCAATTCTGTGAGCCCCTCACCTGCTGACTCCATCAGCATGGGTGTGTGAGTAGAGCAGAAAACCCCCCACTCCCACATCTGTTACCAAATGAACGTTTCATTAGCAAAAAATAAACTTATATTGTATTTAAACAACTGAGATTGAAATTTTACTTGCTACCATTGCTTGTATTACCTGGCTAATAAAATGGGTCTACAGTGGGCAAATGAATTTCCTACTCTGACTGAAAGGACGGACCATCTCAATCAAAAAGCAATTCTTTCAGCTAACCAACTTTTTTGAGAGAATACTTGGTGGTGGTGGTTGAATTGATCAAGTGTTCGACTGAAATGGGACTAGGCACACTGAGCCTGGGCAAAGACTGGGAGCAGCAATAGAAAGTGCAGAGGATGGGACTTCCCTGGCGGTCCAGTGGTTAAGACTCCACGCTTCCACTGCAGGGGGCACGGGTTTCGATCCCTGGTCAGGGAACTAAGATCCCGCGTGCCGTACAGGAGAGCCAAAAAAACAAAAAGGAAAGTGCAGAGGAAAAACATCAGGAGACATGGGAGGCCAGGGCTGCAGGATTTTATGAATGGCTACACCCAAAGTGATGGGCCACTTGGGGAGAAATGGTGAGACTCTGTCAACTCAACATGGAAACCTGACTAAATGTGTCCTAAATGAGATAAGGCCCATCCAGCACCTATACACGTCAAAGGCCTACACTAGGTATGATGGCCATATGTGAAAAGACTGCAATAAGTAAACATATCTAGTAGAAAACGGGCCTTTAGTAAATGCTTTTTGGATCAATGAATGAACAAACAAGCAAGCAAATGAAAGAATGAACTGACATTTGGGGGGAAATGGGGCCATTAGCTGTTGAATACACATCTATCAAAGTTCTGTTGGTATCATATTCACTGATGTGAAGGGCAAACCTTATATCAGAATCCTGACTAGATAACTATTGAGTATTTCACAATTAATTGAGTGCTTTTATCTTTGTTATCCTTATAACTATCCTGTGAAGTCATGCCTGTTCACAAAACAGATACTAACTTCAGGTCTCATTTTTCAAAAAAATATTTATTTGGCTACACCGGGTCTTAGTTGCGGCATGCGGGATCTTTAGTTCCCTGACTAGGGATCAAACCCGGGCCCACTGCATTGGGAGCCCAGAGTCTTAACCACTGGACGACCAGGGAAGTCCCCAGGTCTCATTTTTGTTCCATTTTTTCTCTGGCTCATCCTCCACTATGTAGAACAGGCATTTGGTTTAGCATGACAAAATAGAACAAGCCAGAGCTTTGTAGACACCCAGGCTGATTCTTCCATTCTCAATGGGATGGCCTCTTAAATCTATTCAGTTCTTTCCATGTCTACTGCCACTACCCTAGTCTAAGTAAAAATCATTTCTCACAAAGAGAAATGTTCTACCAAATCAGCCTCCTAACTTTCCACCCCATGCGCACTTCTGTCCCTTTTTCCAATCCATTCTCCACACTGTAGCCCGAGTGGTCTTCCTAGAACCCAAACCTGTTCGTGCCACACCTCTGCCTTAAGCTCATCAATGACCTGCCTTTAATCTTAGATTCAAATCCAGAATCCTTAACTGACCTATAAGACAACTGATCCCTGCTTACCTCGCAAGTCTCGTCTCAGATCACCTGTCACTCTCTTCCTTTCACTCTAAGCTCCAGCTGGACTGAACTTCTCCCAACATCTCGGTCACTCCAAGTTCTCTGACATCAGGGCTTTATCATCTGCTCCTCACTCTGCCTTGAAGACTCCTTTCCCCTTTCCTACTGCCTACCAGCTTCCACTTTGGCAAACTCCTTCTCACCCTTCCTCTGAAGGGGCTTTCTAGACTCACTAGACTATATTTCATCCTTTGCCATCCTTTTCCATACAACCCTCTGTTTTCTTTCCATAGTGGAACTTACAACTGTATTTACTTCTCTACTATCTTTACTGCTAGACAGTAAGCTTGGTGAGAATGGGGGTCATTTCTTCAGTCCCATAGTTCTGAGATCACGATACGTGCTCAATAAGTAGCTGTTGAATTTGAGTCAACTGAATTTCAAAGACTACATATAAAATAAATCAAGATGAGGTGAAAAAATAAAAAATTAAATATTCTTTGCGTAAGATTGTTAGGGTAAAACATTGATTTATTTTATCAAAACGTTTACCCCAAATGCTATACAAATATAAAGTTTTATTTTAATAACTCACTCCTGCACAAATGAAAGATGACACCAATTGAAACAGACTAAGTTGATGCTGCAGATGGTACGAGGACAGATAAAATAATGCCATCTGTGAATGTATAAAAGACAGCCAGATAGCTACTCCCTCAAAAATTATAAAGGTTGTCTGAAGTATGGAAAGATAAAAGCAAAAGAGGTTAATAAAAACCTAAATCATATTTATGAAGTCTTCCAAAAGACTTTTAAAAAAATACTTTCTTGGAAAATAGAAA
This sequence comes from Hyperoodon ampullatus, assembly GCF_949752795.1. Classification (NCBI taxonomy): domain Eukaryota; kingdom Metazoa; phylum Chordata; class Mammalia; order Artiodactyla; family Ziphiidae; genus Hyperoodon; species Hyperoodon ampullatus. The sequence goes on from NC_136917.1 coordinate 111,787,372, forward strand.
GGTAGTAGCTTTTTTTAGCCTTGTGACAGCCCGGACAAAAGCCTGTTCACTATGAATCACTTTCACATTAACCCAGCCTTCACTTGTTAGGGAGGTAACAGCTCAGAGGTTAAGAATTTGGGCTGAAAACGTAAATGACCTCAGTTCAAATCCAGGCTCTTCCATTTACCAGTAATTTAGACTTGCCCTATTTTCTCCATCTATAAAATGGAAATAATAATGGTCCCTAACTCATAGAGTTGTTACAAGAATTCAATGAAATAATACACATTAAGCACTTAGCACAGTGCCTGGTACATAGTAACTACTCAATACATGTTAGTTGTTACCACCATTATTATTACAGAGATCTTTATTTGGTTATGAAATTTGTTTGGTAGGCATCACAGAGAACAGCTCAGGGGAGGGAGAAACAGCACCCAAAACATAAGCTTGGAAATAACTATGTGTAGACAAGCCTTTAGGCATAGATATGCAAAAAGGTGTTTTGTGCAAAGTGAACAGGAAAGGATTACACAAGGAAGGCTAGTTCTAGCACCTCAAGTGCTACATCTGACTGGTAGTAGTGACCTGAAGTACTGTGCTAAGATTGGTTAGCAGGTACATTGAGAAAGAACGCCATAACCAACTACAGATGTCTAACACGGGCAGGGAGAGGGGGAGGCACTGTTTACCACCACGAATTTCTCATCACTGGGGCAGCTATACTTCCACTTTTATCTCCTATAAGCAGATCAGAATGCAAATCAATAAAAAATGGCTTCTAATCAAGTTTTTGAAATAAAATGGTATATCTTAGAACTGTTCTTTAATTAGCAGGTATAAGACTTTCTAAAATAATAGGTCAGACCACCAGAACAGAAAACAATTATTTTGGTACGGTCAATGAGAGAGATCAACAAAACAGGAAATAGCACTGTCAATTAAATGAGGATAAAGATATTATTCCAAGATGCCCTGTGGTATTCTACAATTGATCGTACCACATGATACATTCTAAACAAATGAAAAGAGGATACCTGAGTCATTCATTTCATTCCATATGACAAAAAAAAATGAATGTGAGGTCCTGGGGATGACAAATATTCTTCTTTACCACCAAAGATCCAACGAGTAAATGTGGGTGTTGCTGGAGTCCTTCACGTTTGAAAATGAACTGAGTGATGACGTTAATATCTGTTGTATGTGGCTGTCACTCAGAAACACAGTGTATCACCTATAGCTACTGCCATAGTAAGGACATGTGATCAGTCTGTACCTGCTGGTTGCTATTTGTGGAGATGCCTCTATAATTCTAACATCAGGTTATTTGGGGAGGAAAGAAATAAACTACTGGGGAGAGGTTTTTTGTTGTTGTTGTTTGTTCTGATTTTTTACTGAAAGGTTAGCTCTAAAGACAGATGATATAAAATGCGTAAATTAAATTCAGACATTAACACATTACTCATGCGATATGGCTAAACCAACTACCTAAACAACTTTCTGGTAGAAACATGAATCACAGGCCCTCTCCTAGGGCCTAACCATCATTATTTGAATCCACCTAGCTTTGCCTTTCACATACACTATTCACTCATTCATTCAATGAACAATTACTGAGTGCTTATAAAGCACCAATTGCAAAAACAGAAGATGGAGAGTGCAAATATCATGCTCAAAACCTTATAGATCATGAAAGAGTTTATTTTATTTATGAAATTACATTCTAAAGAGCTATTCTCAATATTTACTTTGTTGCAAATTGTAAATCACCCAAATTTTTAAGGATTTTTATTACTCATGTTCAAATGAGGCAGCGTTTTACCAAGAGACAATTCACCCTTTTCAGAATATTAAACAGAACAATTTTCTGACAGCTACCTTCCATTATTGGTTCAGGTCACAAATCTGAGTCTTTGAAAAGAGCATGAATATGATTTCTGTTTTTGATGATAATGGGAATGGGTATTTTCAGACCATCCCTCCCACTGAGGACAATTCAAAAAGCCAAACAAAACATAAAATACATTCATGAAAGCATCAAAGGACTAACAAAATGTAAGGAAAAACTATACTAAAATCTAAAAGAAAGCAAGAACCCAAAGAAATAATCCAGCAGTCAAAACCACTTTTGCACTAAAAACATATGCCAGAAGAATCTGCTGTAAAAATGAGCTGGCCTCATAGTAAGGGTAAACTTGTAGAGTAGGTGAGCATCATTTGGATGAACTGAAACATGTCAAACACTGAACTTGAATTAAGATGTCCCAGACTGGAAGTATCACTGAGAATCTGGCAGAAGCAAATGAAAATCTTCTTTGGGAAAAGACACCTTCATCTTAGCTCTCATGTTATTTATTTATTTTTATTGGAGTATAGTTGATTTACCATATTGTGTTAGTTTCAGATGTAGAGCAAAGTGTTTCATTTTTTTCAGATTATATTCCATTATAAGTTATTATAAGGTATTGAATATAAAATTCCCTTTGCTATACAGTTTATCTATTTTTATGTATAGTAGTTTGTATCTGCTAATCTCATACTCCTAATTTGTCCCTCCCTCCCTCCCTCCCCTTCCCCTTTGTTAACCATAAGTTTGTTTTCTATGTCTGTGAGTCTGTTTCTGCTTTATATATAGATTTATTTGTATTATCTTTAGATTCCACATATAAGTGATACCATATAGTATTTGTCTTTCTCTGACTTTCACTAAGTATAATATTCCCTAGGTCCAATCGTATTGCTGCAAATGGCATTATTTCACTCTTTTTTATGGCTGAGTAATATTCCATTGCATATATATATATACCACATCTTCTTAAGCCAATTGTCTGATGATGGGCCCTTGGGTTGTTGCCATGTCTTGGCTATTGTAAATAGTGCTGCTCTCTCACTTTATTCTTTTTTTTTTTTTTAATTAGTTTCTGCTTTATAACAAAGTGAATCAGTCATACATATACATCTGTTCCCACATCCCTTCCCTCATGCATCTCCCTCCCTCCCACCCTCCCCATCCCACCCCTCCAGGCGGTCACAAAGCACCGAGCTGATCTCCCTGTGCTCTGCGGCTGCTTCCCACTATCTATCTACCTTACGTTTGGTAGTGTATATATGTCCATGCCTCTCTTTCGCTTTGTCACAGCTTACCCTTCCCCCTCCCCATATCCTCAAGTCCATTCTCAAGTAGGTCTGTGTCTTTATTCCCGTTTTACCCCTAGGTTCTTCATGACATTTTTTTTTTTTTAATTCCATATATATGTGTTAGCATACGGTATTTGTCTTTCTCTTTCTGACTTACTCCACTCTGTATGACAGACTCTAGGTCTTAAAAATAAAATTTCTAAATAATATAACCAGCATTCAAGCATAAAAAGAAATGAGATGAGTAAGAATCAATAGAAACAACAGACAACAGGAAGAGACATAAAAACTACTAAGCTTTGTGGGGTGTGGGGCTGAATGATAAAAAATACTCAATAAATTCAAAAGACATTGTCAAAAGGAAGCAGATGAAGAACAGAACAGGTAGAGAAATTAGAAATCAAATCAGTTATATAATTTCCATTACTTTACAGGTTATCTTTCTTTGCTCTCTTGCTCTCTATAGGATTTTTATCTCTGATTCAGTGTCATGTGTAGTTTCATCATGATTTAGCAAAATGTGGATTTCTTGTTTGTTTTCAATTGCACTTTGATTCAATTGTGCTTTCTAAACCTAAGGAGTCACATCTTTCATGAAATGTGAGAAACTCTCATCTTCTATCTCTTTGAATATTGTTTCTCTTTTCCTATTCTCATTTCCTTCTACTGGAAATCTGATGAGGATTATGTTAGACTTCATTTGTCTTTCAAACTCTTCTATCTCTGATCACACTGTCTCTCTGTGCTACACTCTAGGTAATTTCTTCAGATATCATCTTGGATTTCAGATATTGCATCTATTCTGGTCTAACCCACCCACTGTTTCTAAAAGTTGTATGTACTTCTTCTTAAAAAATCAACCTGATCTCTTTTGATGGTATTTTTGTTCTGTGCTCATGTGTTCATGTGCTCTTTTGTGTTTCTTTTAACTTGGTGGTTCAATATTTATCTTTATAATCCCCTTATTTGAAGGTCTTGGGATTCTAAGTCTACTGTTTATAATTTCTGCTGACTCAACTCATGATTACTTGTTTCTCCACGTCTTTTGTAATTACGGTTTATGAGCTTACAGCAGAACTTGCTCTTTGAGATTCCTAGGAGGCCTAGATGAGAGTGTATCCCTTCAGGGAGGACCTGTATTTGCCTTCGCCAGGGACCATAACGCACAATGGGACAATTTTAAATAAATTTCACAACTTAGAAATTGCCAGACCACAGAGATAAAACAAATCAGAATAACAAACCTGAGTGAAGGTGGGCCTGTGGTTAAGACTTCTTGGAAACTTGGCAACTATAGAACAAAGCAGAGACCAGCTAAAGGTTCCTGAATAGACTGCATCCCAAAAGATGCTGGTTAATCCATATGCAATAACAGGGCAGACATTTGGGTAAGAGGCATTTAGGGTCACTTTTTTCTTGGTGGCAGCAGTCCCCTTCTCTGCTCTCACTCGCATCCACACAGCAAAGGAAAAGAGGCATGGGGTCAACATCAATCAGTCACAGCTCCCAGTTATGTTTCACCCACCACTCTTCCTTCCCATTTATGAGAAGTAGTGTGTCTCACTGGGCTGAGTAAGAGCAGAGTCACCACAGGTGAACATCTGTTGGCAGGCTCATGGAACATGGGAAACCACAAAGAATAAATAGGGCCTCCTCATGTAGTTAATTACAGGAAGTTCCAGAGAGTTAAAATGGCATTTAGCTTTGCTAATATTAACTAAATGTTAAGTGGAGCAAATATATAATATTCTATTACTTTGTCATTTAGGCCAGGGCTATAAATTAGACATACAAATATTAATACTCTAAACATATGGGTTTACCAAAATAAAAGTCATTTAATTATTCAAGAAAATTAACTATTCAAGAAACTTAACTATCACTAAAATGTACTTTAGAAAATTACACAAAAATCTAGTCAAGGACCTATTTCCTAAAACCAACAATTTTCAATTTTCTTAAATATTGGTGTGATTTAAATGCCAATAATAAACTTAGCATGCTTAATTCTCTTAAGCAGTTTTATAAAAATCTAACTTGAATTATAAAAGTATTCTTCATTTGTTCTAATTATGTTATTGAGCTATACAGTGAGTCACAAGCATTTTATTTTAGGTATAAAAGCTTCTATCACTTGCATCTACTTCTCCTCACTAGATTACACCTTGACCAAATTAGATTAGAAACTCCTTGAGAGTAGGAACACTGTCATTGACACTAAATAATACAAAATTAATAATAACTATCTGGGACTTCCCTGGTGGCACAGTGGCTAAGAATCTGCCTGCCAGTGCAAGGGACATGGGTTCGATCTCTGGTCCAGGAAGATCCCACATGCCACGGAGCTACTAAGCCCATGCGCCACAACTACTGAGCCTGCACTCTAGAGCCTGCGAGCCACAACTACTGAGCCTGCGTGCCACAACTACTGAAGCCCGTGCGCCCAGAGTCCATGCTCCGCAGCAAAAGAAGCCAATGCAGTGAGAAGCTCATGCACCACAACAAAGAGTAGCCTCCGCTCACCGCAACTAGGGAAAGCCTGCAAGCAGCAACGAAGAACCCAACACAGCCAAAAATAAATAAATAAGTTTAAAGTAACTATCTTATACTACTAAGTGTTAATGTGCACTTGGTCAATCAGAACAGAAAGTTGAGCTTCCTAAATTCCCAGGACTTAGTCAAGTTAAAGTATTAAATAAAAGACAAAGGCTGTGATCCAAGCCCAACCACATACAATGACAGTCCTCAAATGCTAATAGTTGCGTCATTCTGAAAAGGGACTCACACAAAGGCTCTACCGCTTTACCAGTGGTCCTTGAAAATTCTCCTCACGATTCTGACTATAGCTACAGGCAAAAGATAAAATACAGGGAAGTACCAGATTCAGGAGAACTGACCAGGACAGATACTGGACAACTGACATCGTGGGCACACAGCCTCCTTCCTGTAACCACTGGAAGCCCCCCAGCCAGGTCATCTTATGACTGTCTTCCCATCTTTCTAAAACAAGATGTAGTGGAAAACAGATGCTCTCAAGTCTAACATGGGCTTTCCAGAGAGATGGGCTTGGGTTTGAATCTCACTTTCACCTGATGAGGATGGTGGTGAAGGGGTGGTAGCAGTACCATTTAAAAATTTCATATGTGTGTGTGTGTGTGTGTGTGTGTGTGTGTGTGTGTGTATTATATTCTCTATATTATTTACTTTTAAGAATAAAACATTGCAAACACACATAAAACACTACCCCAGCTGCATTTCTTTCCCTTTCCTCCCTTCCCAGAAGTGACCATTTTCCTGATGTTAGTAAATATCCTTTCCACTTCCTGTTTTTATATTTCTACCACTTATGTCTGAACCCCTAAACAACACAAATGTGTTACAAAGTTCAGATAAATGGTTATTGTGCTCTATGTATTCTTTTTTTTTTTTTTTTTAGTGGTACGTGGGCCTCTCACTGTTGTGGCCTCTCCCATTGCGGAGCACAGGCTCTGGACGCGCAGGCTCAGCAGCCACAGCTCACGGGCCCAGCCGCTCCGCGGCATGTGGGATCTTCCCGGACCGGGGCATGAACCCGTGTCCCCTGCATCAGCAGGCGGACTCTCAACCACTGCGCCACCAGGGAAGCCCTATGTATTCTTTTATAACATTGTTTTTATGAGATTTATCCACATTGAAACATGTAGACTTGAGTCATTCATTTTAACTGCCATATAATATTCTAATGTATGACCAGATAACTATTTTTCCATTCCCCTACTAATAACTAGGTTGTTTACAATTTTTTGGTATCACAAAGCTCACAGCTATCTTCTTGACTGCACAACTGATGCCAGGAACCACAGTAATCCTTTATATGTACCATTTTATTTGGTCCTCACAACACCACTATGGGGTAGGTAATGCAATTCCCATTTTACAGGTAAAGAAACTGAGGTGTACAAAAGTTCATAACTTGACCCAAGTGACACAACTGAATGAGGGAATCAGAACTCAAGTTCAAGTGTCTCATTAACTCCAAAACTGTGCTTTCAGGCATGCCCCTATGTGCTTTGCTGGATGATCTCGGTTAATGAACCTGAGTGTCAGTTTTTCTCATCTATAAAATAGAAGCAGTAACCATCTCTGAGGATAGTTGAAAGAACAGAGATGACACAGATGAAAAAATGCAGCACAGTTAGACACTGGTTTCCCTTTCTGCCATTTTCTTTCCACTCATACGATCCTCTTGAGTTTTCATTTTCTGCTTCCCCCCACATAGAGACTAGTTTACAGAGGAACAGACCTCACCTCTCAAGCCTCAGCACTTCCCTCTTCCCACCTTGGCTACTCTTCGTTCCTCAACTCTTAGATTTGGACGTCTGCTCCATTCTACCAAAACATTTCCCTTTCTTTTTTAAAAAAAATATGTTTCCTTTTCATCCCTAAAATCAATCTAACATTTTGCATAAATACCTTCACCTGGACAGATACAAGCCAGAATGTTTTTCAAAGGTAAGGGAGATGAAAGATTTTTCAGAATACTGTACTATAGCAGCAAAATTGCATAATGTTTGCAATTTACAAAATTCAGTGTTCTTTACAGCCTCACTACAGATATTGAATAAACGTGTGATACATTTAAATAATAATCAAAACACTTGTTTCCATTCCAGGGATGTGTACATTTGATCTGCCCATGCCAAGAGGAGGAAAGATATGAAATAATTGAGCCTATCTGTTACGGATTGAACTGTGTCCCCCAAAAAAATATATGTTGAAGACCTCTGTACCTCAGAATGTGACCTTACTAGGAAATAGGGTTATTGTAGATGTAATTAGTTAAGATGAGGTCATACTAAAATAGGGTAGGCCCCTAATCCAATTTGACTATATTCTTATTAAAAGAATGCCACATGAAGAGAAATGTACACAGGGAGAATACTATGTGAACATTAAGGCAGAGATAAAAGACAACACATCTCCAAGCCAAGTAACACCAAAGATTGCCAACAAACCACCAGAAGCTAGGAGAGAGACACTGAACAGATTCTCCCTCACAGGCCCACTGACATTTTGATCTTGGACTTCTAGCCTCCAGAACTATGAGACAAATTTATGCCATTTAAGCCACCCAGTTTGTGGTGCTTTGTTTCGGTGGCCATAGTAAAGTAATACACTGTCTAAATCACCAATTATGTAATTCAGATTCTATAGGTATGGTCTTTAAGAGCCATATGAAAATCACGTTGACCCCAAATATTTCTAAGCAAATAAATTCTGACTCAGATGTGTTTAGAGTTATGAGCTAGACCTTTTTACATGATACTTAACACTAGCTATGCCTGAGGTGGATGATAGCCCCTTCCTGTCACCCAGCCTGGCTTCCTTATTAAGTCACATGACTTTCTCTGATCAACTTCTATCTATTCTAATTCTACTAGGGGTTTGACAAGAATGCAAGATGTCGCCACACCATTTCTTCCACTGTTAAGTACAATGTTTTCATACCTGAACAAGCAATTATTCCACTAAAAGAGAAGAAATGATTTCTCAGAACCAATTCTGTGGCACTAAAACAAGGAATCACATGAAAGAAAACTGCTTCTAAGGTTCTTTTAAAATCAAGAAGTTTTTCTTAGAAAAATAAACTTCCCTTATATAGGTTTGCCTTTATTTTCAAAGCCTACTGAGAACGCTAAGATTTTCAAATGGATTCATTTGTTCATAATTTCTTAATCACCTGTTATATTCAAAGTACTATGAGCTGCCAGTGTATTCTATGTGTGTGTTTGGGGTGGAGTAATAAGAAACAGGACATAATTGAGAGGAGATGATTTTCTATAGAGGGAGGAAGGAGAAGAAGGAGGACTTCTCAAAGGAGGTGTCTGAGTTAGGACTTTAATGAGTCATTCTTTTCATTATCCATTCAATAAATACTTACCAGACTATACTACAAAGCCACAGTAATCAAAACAGTATGATATTCACACAGAAAGCAGACACATAGGTCCATGGAACAGAATAGAGAGCCCATGGTCAATTAATGTACGTATCGTCAATTAATCTATGACAAAGAAGGCAAGAATAGTGGACAAAAGACAGTTTCTTCAGTAAGTGGTGCTGGGAAAACTGGACAGTTATATGTAAATCAATGAAATTAGAGCATTCCTCACACCATACGCAAAAATAAACTCAAAATGGATTAAAGACTTAAATGAAAGGCCTAAAACCGCAAAACTCGTAGAAGAGGACATAGGCAGAACACTCTTTGACATAAATTGTAGCAATATTGTTTTGGATCTGTCTCCTAAGGCAAAAGAAATAAAAGCAAAAATAAACAAATGGTGCCTAATTAAACCTAAAAGCTTTTGCACAGCAAAGGAAACCATCAACAAAATGAGAAGACAACCTACTGAATGGGAGAAAATATTTGCAAATGATATGACCAATAAGGAGCTAATATCCAAAATATAAAAAGAGCTCATACAGCTCAATATAAAAAAAACAAACAAACAACCAGATTCCAAAGTGGACAGAAGACCCAAACAGACATTTTTCCAAAGAAGATATACAGATGGCCAACAGGCTCATGAAAAGATGCACAACGTCGCTCATCACCAGAGAAACGCAAATCAAAAGTACAAGGGGATATCACCTCACACCTGTCAAAATCGCTATCATCAAAAGGTCTACAAATAACAAATGTTGGAGAGGATATGGAAAAAGGGAACCCTAATACACTGCTGGTGAGACTGTAAATTGGTGCACCCACTATGGAAAGGAGCATGGAGGTTTCTCAAAAAACTAAAAATAGAACTACCATATGATCCAGCGATTCTCCTGCTGGGTATATATCTGAAGAAAACAAAAACACTAATTCAAAAAGATACATACACCCCAATGTTCATTGCAGAATTATTTACAATAGCCAAGAAATGGAAGCAACCTAAATGTCCATCAATAGATGAATCGATAAAGAAGATCTGGTATATTTATACAATGGAATATTATTCAGCCATAAAAAAGAATAAAATTCTGCCATTTGCAAGAATGTGGATGGACCTAGAGAGTATTATGCTTGTGAAATAAGTCAGAAAGAGAAAGACAAATATTCTACTCTATCACTTATATGTGAAATTTAAAAAATAAAACAAGCAAATTTATATAACAAAACAGAAATAGACTCCATAGACACTGAGAACAAACTAATGGTTACCAAGGGGGAGAGGGAAAGGTGGAGGGGCAAGATAGGGGTATGAGATTAAGAGATACAATTATGTATAGAATAAATAAACAAGGATATATTGTAAAAACAGGGAATTATAGCCATTATTTTGTAATAACTTTAAATTGAATATAATCTATAAAAATATTCAATCACTACATTTTACAATATTATATGTTTCAGGTATACAACACAGTGATAATGTTGTGAATCAACTATACAACTGTACCTCAATTTAAAAAAAGGAATACTGATATATGCTACAACATGAATGAACCTTGAAGATAATATGCTAAGTGGTAAGATAGTCACAAAAATACAAACCTTGTGTTATTCCACTTATACGAGGTACCTAGAATAGTCAACTTCATAGAGACAGAAAGTAATATGGTGTTTGCCAGAGTTTAGGAAAAATGAGTAATGAGAAGTTATTCATGAATGTGTACTGAGTTTCAGTTTTGCAAGATGAAAAGAGCTCTGAAGATGGACTGTGGTGATGGTTGCACAATACTAATGTATTTAATACACTTAAAATGTACTTAATGAATGTACTGCCCTTAATGACATGTACACATAAAAATGATTAAGATAAATTTTACATTATGTGTATTTGACACTAATAATACATATTTTGTTTAAAAAGTGCAAATGTAGAAAAATGAGCACAGGGGAAAAATACTTATCAAATGCTTGTTATAAATGAAACACACAGTTGAGTGAGACAGGCAGATATTAAACAAACACTGATAAACAAATACCAATCATAATAAGTCCTATACACTATCCAAGAATAATACGAAGAACATACTTTAGATTAGGAGGTCAGAGAAAACCTCTCTGAAGAACTAACACTTTAAGGTAAAACCTAAAGAAGAAAGCAGTTAGCTGTGTAAAAACTGAAGAGAAAGAAAAGAATATTCTAGGTAGAGAGACGAGTAAATGCAGAGACCATGAGAAGAGAAAAAGCTCTGGGATGCTCAGGAACTAAAGGAAGGCCAGAGTGAACAGATGACAATGAATGCACGAATGCAGAGGAGAGTCAGACAGAACAGCCATGTTTAAGAATTTTAATTTTATTTGAAGCACAATGGAAAGCCAATGAAGAGTTTAAGGCAGGGCAGTAATATGATTCAGCTTTTATTTTCAAAAAAGGATCAATTAGGAGGATACCGCAGCAGTCCAAGTGGGACTGACTGCAGTCAAGATGGCAAGACATGCACAGTCTCTGGATATATTTTAGAGGTAAAAGCAATAGGACTTAGTATTAGATTGGATGTGGTTGTCAAAAGGAAATGTCCAGAGTAACTCCCAGGTTTCTGGCCCAAGCAACGCATTAGGTGGAGGGGACAGGGAACCAGGAGGAGGAACAGGGTTGAATACATTAAGTTTGAGATGCCTGTGATACACCTATGTGTTTAGGAGCCTGAGTTGAATATATAAGCCTGGAGAATAGAGGAGAATAAGGCCCAAAGATACAAATTTGAGAATCACTGACATTTTGATATTTATGGTCATGGGCTTAGGAAAGCTCACTGGAGAGAACAGAAGGGGAGGGAAGGATAAGGGAAGGAAGAAAGCTGAGCTCCTAAGGTTCAGGCCTCAGGAACTCCAACATTTAAAAGATACAGAGAAGATGAACAGTGAGCAAAGGAAACTTTGAAGAAGCAGCCAGCAAGTTAGGAGGGAGACAAAAACGAGTAGTTTCCACTTTAGAAAAAGGGAACAGACTGTACAAAGGTCCAGAAATAAATCACACCCTAGTGTGCTGTGAGAACTGTAAATAGTAGGGAGCAAAACATAATCAGATATACATTTTTTTTAAAAAATCATCTTTGGGCTTCCCTGGTGGCGCAGTGGTTGAGAGTCCGCCTGCCGATGCAGGGGACACGGGTTTGTGCCCCGGTCCGGGAAGATCCCACATGCCGCGGAGCGGCTGGGCCCGTGAGCCATGGCCGCTGGGCCTGCACGTCCGGAGCCTGTGCTCCGCAACGGGAGAGGCCACAACAGTGAGAAGCCTGTGTACCGCAAAAAAAAAAAAAAAAAAAAAAAAAAAAAAAAAAAAATCATCTTTGGGTAATGCAGATAGAAACAGAGAAGGGCAATACCGGAGGCATGGAGATGCTTAGTTTCCTTAATAAAAAGACTTTCATGAAAGGGCTTTCATCTGAGTGCCTTTCATAAAAAGTGATTTTACAAAAAGGCAAGATGATATAATACTACTTCTTGCAGAGAGACAATGTTTTCATCATTGATCAAAATAGTTCATCCACTAGAAGGGGAGGAACTGATTTCTCAGGTTCCCTTTGTGGTTAATAATCTGCTATTCTATAAGTGTGTATGCACACCTGCACACGCATGTACACACACACACACACACACACACAGCTGCATTTCCAAGAAATCACTATCTCACTGAAGGAAATGTCTTATTTCCAATTTGTTCTGCATACTCATGTCGAACATTTCCTGAGGCAGAGACATGCTAGTAGATGTGTGGGTCTGGAGCTGCGGGAGATAATGGAGACAAAGTCATCAGCACATGAGTTACAGGAGAAGCCATGGCCACAGATAAGATCCTAAGTAGTGCTGAAAGTAAGAAGATGCCCCAGGAAAGAACCACGGGTAACATCAACACTTACGGTGCAGGCAGAAGAAGAGGTACTCACGGAGAAAACTCAGAACTTACCTTAGCTTAATATTTCAAAATATAGGGTAAGTTACTGAATCTTGAATACTCTTCTAAGTTGACCAAATCTGCCTTGGAAATTAATATTTTGCCTAAAATACCCTTTTAGATACTCATCCCACACTTTTCAAAGTTTTCTGCCCCTCCCCCCTCCCAACCAGTCACTATTTACAAGCAGAATTTGCATTGTGGGGCTTGTGGACAAAACCAATAAAGTACCTATGGTATATGTATAAAAGATTGACAAGACCATATCAACTAAAAGAAGCAGAAGAAATTCAAAGATGGAATCTCGAAAAAAATGAATTCAATATAATTTAATTTTAAAAGGTCTTAGGACTAATGGCTTGCCAACATGACATTCAGTTATAAGAAACCAGAGACCTACACTGAAGAATCTTCTTGCCTAAAATTACAGAACTGATAAAACGTATGGGGCACAACACATAAGAAAGCATAACCTATTTATAAAAGCCAATGTGGTTTCAGTAGAGTGACATCTGACCTCAATAACCCAAGTGAATTCTTTGAATCAGTAAGTATAGGGTAAAAGCCATTTATACTTTCTAGAAAGTCACTAGAAAAATTTGCACCAAAGAGGCCATTTTATAGAATAAAAAGTAGTGGGAGTGGAAAATCCTCTGAAACTTGAAACACTTGGTCCTGAATTTATGAACTGTGTGATTGCCCTGGAAGCTAAAATAGGTTAAAAATATAAAAAAGATCCTAAAGGATTTAAGAGAATTCATGGATGACCGACAAATAATGGGCTCTTGAAGAACTTTGGGAGATCCACCTTATATCTTGCTAAGTTCCCTTGTCACCAATTATTAGTTGTATGATCTCTCTATAGACAAAAACTAGGCCCTAAACTAACCTTTGGCTGCCTATGTCAGAGACAGAATATTAGCCTGGATGCATGGCACCTAATGTTAGTACTAAAACAACAACAACAATAAATATAGAGCTGAACTACTGACTAATCAGCTGAAGATTTTCTCTAGGTATTAGTTTGGAAGACATGGCAAGTGAAATTAAGATATAACTGGAATTCTTTTGAAGTCAATTTTTTTTATAAACACATTTTTATTTATTAATATTTATTTATTTTTGGCTGTGTCAGGTCTTAGTTGTGGTGCACGGGCTTCTCTCTAGTTGTGGCGCATGGGCTCTGTAGTTGTGGTGTGCAGGCTCTCTAATTGTGGCACACGAGTTCAGCCCCACGGCATGTGGGATCTCAGTTCCCTGACCAGGGATCGAACCCTCATCCCCTGCACTGGAAGGCAGATTCTTAACCACTGGACCACCAGGGAAGTCCCTGAATTCAATTTTAATGGATTAGGAAGTTTAAAGTTTTAAAACTATGACTTAAAATAAAAATGGCAAAGGAAGAAGTTTTGTGTGCCTGTTTTCAGCTATATATGTTTTAGGCTGGTCTAAAGTTCATACTTGAAAGCACTGGAGTTCAATGCATGGAGTACCTTCTCTCAGCCTTTCTGGGAAAGGAGGGTCCCAAAGAGTACATGATCAACCCCTAAAGAGCATACAACATGGTCTACTGAATTTATCTCAAATTAATCCTGTTTATACAAAACAAATTTAACAACAGAAATAAAAAATTTAATTTGCATGAAAAAGTCTGCTAGCAAGTCTGTTTCTGTTGAATATTTCAACCAACCAAATAAAATAATAAGAATAATGTGGATGCTTTAGATGCCTTTCTATCAACCAGAAGGCAACACCCCTTATATTGCTGTCCGCAGACTATCTACAGAAAGCCATCTTGTCTGCTTTTGCTCCACGAGGTATCTTTATCTCGTTTGAATACTGAACCAAAGTAGATACTTCCATTTTCAGAATTCCTTCTTTACCTAGTCAGTTTCCCCTGTCTGAAGGTCTTTATGATCAAGAAAAGAAATCGTAATGACCCACTAAAAGCTGAAGTGATTCAGTAACCAATCATCATCAGAACAGTATCTTAAAGCTTAGGACTAATAGTAACAGCATCTGCTATCCTTTGCCAAAGATGGCTATTTACTAAGCACAGCATAAGATGCAGCCATTAGTGAGGCTGCTGTGCAGTTTAAGAGACGATGCATGTAAAGCCCCTAGCATAGTGCTTGCTATACGATAAAGAGCTCAAAACTGGCAGTGAAGATTACTGCCTCATTCTATTCCTTACAGCAGCCCTGTGAGGAGGTACTGTACCACTGCAAAGGTGAGAACACGGTGGGCTAGGGGGTGGTGAGCTGCAGCCTTAGTGGGACTGACTCAGTTGACAGAGCCCACTAACTGCACCAGCACTACACTCTCTCTGGTCCGTCCATATGGGAAGCTGTTCAAGATGGATTCAATGCTGATTTTAAATCTAGGCTCTACCAGCTCTGAAACATTAAGCAAGTTATTGAAGCTCTCTGAATCTGTTTACTCATCTCAAGGACCCGCCCTCAGAGGATGATTCTGAATATTAAATACTGGTACACAGTAAAAGCACAATAAATAATAGCATTCATTCATTCAGTCTGTCAGTCAACATTATTTGGACTCCTACAACGTGACAGGCATAGGTCACAGCTCCCAAATCTATCTGCGTGTCAAAATCATCTGGGAGCTTTTAAAAATTCCAACTCCCAGGCCACACTGGAGGCCACTGAAATCACAACATCTGGGGGTTGGATACAGGCGTTAAGTATTTCGAAGCTTCCCAGGTGATTCCAACGTGCAGACAAGCTTGGAAACCACTGTGTTTTAGGCACTAGATTCACCTACCTTCCCTGAAAGCACACCTAGTTTACTCATCCTACCTTCTTAAACATCTCACATCTAAGCCCTCTTTCAGATTCCTACTGTTACTTCTTTAGCTCAGGTCCTCAGAACCTCTCCGTGAACTTGCTAACTTGTTCCCCATCCATGACCACTTTGTCTGCTCCCACACACAAGCCAGCTCTGATCCTATCACTCCCATGTGCAGAATCACTGGATTAACCTCCTCTGGCTACCAGCTCCTCAGCCCAGCTTTCAAAGCCCTCAACAAAAGGCAGTGCCCCATCGCCCCAGCCTCTCTCTCCCTACACCCTTATGCTACTGATGACCCAAACTAACTGGTTAACTCACTTTCTCCAGGCAGACCCCATGTCTTCCAACTGAAAGCAGGCTCGTTCTTAGGGACAAGGAAAAAAATCTTCCCGATAATAGTCTATTGCCAGATACAAAATAAAATCTTCCCTGATTGAAAACAGTGTTCAGATTAAACACACAAAAGACAATTCCTTTTACCTTAGTTTAAGGAGTGGCTGGGTCACCCACTTCTTTAACTTCCGTCTCCCAAATGAAGTTTTAGTATGGTCTAAAACCCAAAATAAACTTCCTTTGGTTTTCATATCAGTCTAAAAAAGACCAGAAAACAAGGTTTATTAACTAGATGATTGTATTTGTACCAAAACTGCTAGTTGTTCATGCGTCCTCATTATTCCATAGACCCCAATTTTAAATGTTACGCCCTAGCATAAAACAGAGCTCAAAACAGGTGTTCATTTAATGTCAGATGAATGAATGTATACATACACACATCCTTATATACACAAAGTACTTCTATTTTACACAAGAAAGATATAGTCTATGTATAGTTTTTAGTTAATAAATTATTGAGAAGTCTCTTTTGAAATGTTTGTCCTAAACATCTCAAAAATATAACTGCATCCTTTCCTGCCTTGGAAAGCACAGTGAAGATAATTTCATTTTCCTTTGGCAGTTCAGTATCTCCCACTACCTAAGAGTTGCCATTCTAAAGACAGATACTCTCATGACAACACTGGACAAGTTTAAGGAGAGAAGTGAACCTGTACTGCACTCTAGGACTGTACCCCTGAAGGGTTTGATTTTAGTCTGTTTTATTAAATGCTTAGCAAAAATTTATCTATGCTTTGCCACTTTAAAGTTAAGCCATTAAAAAAATTTTACAATTAACTAGAGATGGTATTAAATTTTACCAAGGTTTCATTGTAGTACAAAATGTCTAATAATAGGTTTAAGTTCTATTTGGAACATAAAGTTGTTTTCACCTGATTTTTTTTTTTTTTTTTTTTACTCTTTCCTTTTCCTTCTAATCAACGAGCAGGTACGTACAGAATACCTCCTGTGTGCTCAGTAGAATAACTGGCAAAGGTATATTAAGACATGGTCCCTCCCTCAGAGCACTTACATCCAAGTGTGGGAGAAAAGACTCCTAATGAGGAAACAATGCCACCTGGCAGAAATCAACTATAAAAAGTGTGCTATAACCTCTCCAGGCCTTAGGAGTTTAAAGCAGAGCCCACACGGAAACTACAGTGGTCATGGAAGGCTCCCTGAGGACGAGTTGGGCAGGCAGAGCAGGCCTATGAGGAGAATCCACATCAGTGACTGCACCATCCCTTCCTGAGACGAGAGCCCGACTGCCTGGACCACAGTAAAGGGTCCCAGGAAGAGTACGGTGGAGGGAAATCATTCTCTAATGACCTGGCATCATTGGAGAAGCAGGCTCAGACAAGAGAGGGAGAGCTGGGGGAGACCTGAGTCCTGTTATACCTTTGCTCTCCCTGACAGCCAGCTCCCTCCTCATGACCCCTTTCCATTGCTCTATGGTAAAGGAGGCCAAAGACGAAGCACAAAGACAAGCAGAAGATGCTAATTCTCAGCTTCTATTTCTACAACGGCCCAAGTCCTGATAAAGAAAGGGATTTTAGAGGGTATTCTGATGACGGATGATTTTTGCCTTAGGAATTTGATTTCAGAACTGACTCCACTGTGATAGGATGTGAACAGGGAGGATGTGGCAGAAGTAAAGAAATCCTGGAATGCCGGGGCTGTGTCTGCAGGCTTTGACTGTGGGCTCTTCTTCACCCCAGAAATGCCCTTTTGTGTGCTACCTCGGGGATGTATACAGAGTTGATGAGAAAGCCTTGCGGGAAATATGCTCAACTTCCGGATGACAGAATGACATGATAAAAATGTTATTGCATAAAAGGAAGGCTGACTCCAGTATACAAGGACAGCCTGGCAGAGGGAGAAACCAAGTGAGAGAAACTAGACATCAATATACAAATCCAGGAGTCAGGAGAATAAATTCAGCATTTACTTTAATTCACAGCAGTTCTAGTGATTCACAGCAGATGGTTCAGCTTTTCCACTACTTACTCAGATGACCTGGAACTGCTTTTTCTTTCTGTGACTTTATGCTATAATAACATTAGTTTTATAATATAATATCTCACATTTCCAAGTGATAGTTTAATACATGAAAGCAATAATTTTAATGTCTTCATTATCCTTCTCATTCATCAATAAAGGGCAAGTAAACAATGATGGAAGTTTGTGAAGTGAAATATGCATCTTACAGTCAAACTGAGTATCAGAGAAATTTGTTTTATATGCTGGATAATGAAGTAAGACTGCAGACACTTCAACAATCAGTTAAAAGTATGTAGAAAAAACATAACCAAGCAGACCAAAAAAATCCACTTTACATTAATTTCCAAAGATGATGCCTTTCCAAAGAAATATTTGATAAAGAAATTATCAGGGTGGACATGTTGCTTCAATCATTAAAAAGCACAGCTCTACAGCTCCCAGCATAACCCCCAAGTAAGTATTTCATGTATTTGGTCCTCAAAGAAAGTGAGCACTGCAGTTACCGGTAGATGTCAGGCAGAGCTGTCAGCTGAAGACAACACTGTTTTCACCTGCATACCTAAGAACAGACTGCTACCTTATCCCAAATTATTTTTCAAAACCATTTGGAATCTAATAGGCCTTATGTTTACCTGACCTGATTCTGAAGGATTTCCAGGTTCCTTAATGTTGTTCCATTAATTGTCATAAATTCCATTTCACCTGACAACTGTTTAAAATTCCTGTAAAAGAATGAAATATGAGCCATGATGCAAGCGCATAAAGGAACAGAAAAACTAATTTAGGCGTTAGAAATACTCCAGTAACATGATTTCCTGCGATAGGAAATCGAACCAAAAAAAGCCAAAAAGAATATTCATTATAAGAGTATCTTCTATCGACGCTGGGCGCTGTTAGGTAAACTGATGTGAAAGGACAGCTGTTGTCACACCAAAACCAAGAACAAGGAAGGGAAGTAATGGCACCAACAATTTAAAAATTTTTTTATATTTCCAGTAATAGAACCAAACATAGCCTTTTATCATTGGCAGAGCAAGTGGTGGTCTCTTCAGGAAAAGCTATGCAATTTGCTAGAAAAATATGTCAGTATACTTAAAAATGTCCTCCTTATTCTTTAGCATGAGATCATCCTGATAAACACTTTAAAAGCTTTTAATCAACATTCTGGTATGTGCAAATGTTATTTACTCTATAATTAAGACCACAAATTAATGCGGCTAATGTTTTAGTAGAGTATAAAACTGAAAAAGTAGAAATTACTTCCTTAAGTTCAAAGAATTCACATTCTCCATATGTCCCTGTAACTATCCCAAACTAGATTAAAAATTCAATAAACTTCAAATAAACTTGACTATTGAGTTCAATGTGATTAATAAATGTGTGCACAATTCAAATTTTGTCCTTATTAGTCTGTCATGTTAAAAAGTATATTAATCAATGCATTACTAATCCAGTAATTAATTTCCTTTATAAGCCAGTCCTTTGACATTTCTGTCCACAGCACTTACAGATTTGATGGCTCATTTTTCAAAGCAAGAAAAATAACGGCAAGTCACTAAACTATTTGGATGGAAAGCATGAGTGTTTGCATCATAAAACTAACCCCACTCATCATGGCTGTAATAAGATGTAAATAAAATCCAGTTTCCTAAGCCAGTTATGGAAGCAAGCTTTCATCCAGCAATCTAGAGCCTAAAATCAGAGCCCAAGGAGCCAGTGCTCATTGAGAGATGCCTCCACTTCTAGATGACTCCCAAAACTAAGGTTCCAGAGCCCTGAAAAAGAAATAACTTACTGCATATTAGGAATGTTGCCTAGTAACTGAACACTGTCCCCTGGCAGTGTAATTTACCTGCAACAGGTTTGACCTAACTTCCAAAGGATGACTTGTTAACGATTTTTAGAGGGAAGCAACTCCAACACTGATAGTAGGTGTGTGTAGGCCATTCTCTCCTTCTTATAACCGTTAACTTAATTTGCCTTGTATTACAGTAATTTATCTTCTTCTGCTATCCTCATTAATAGATCTAAGCTCCTTGGAGGCATGGGTTCTTTGTGTCTTATACATTTTGCAGCACCTGCAGAGCCTAGCAGAAAGTATATGCTCAGCAAAGGTCTGCCATCTTTCTATGGGGAGGCCAGTTTGGGTTTGTTTGGTTTCCTTTCAGTCATAAAGCCCAGAAATGTATGTGAAACACCCGGAGACAGTAATAAAATATAAAACATTATTTTCAGGAAGAAACAATTAGGCAGTGATTTGCTGTACAGCTGACAGATGCTCACACACCTTCATGGTCAAAGATACAAGTTGGAAGTATTGCTAGCCTGGACTCTGAGTTGTTATCTAACCAGTTCCCATGTGTCTAAAGAAAAGTCATTTACTCCCCCTGTTCTTGACAGGTTTAACCTACACCCTAGGGGTGATTAATGAATACTTGAGTACCTTAATCAGACACAGACTTTCGAAGGATGCTTAGTTGGCATCAAGAACCCACAATTCAGCAGCATTGACATCTGCACTGATCTTAATAAAAGAAATCAACCACTGGGCAATATTAAGTTAGACTGATTCCTATGGAATGATAATTACCAAGCAACTGTAAGAACTAACTATGCTTCAGGTTTCCCATATGTTTGGATGATAATGTACTCTGGAGTTCCAACTCTTCCTTACAAATACAAAAGAAATTTCCTTCTGTCAGTGTCTATTTCCATTAGGAATTATATATATACTTTTGAAGTCAGGGTTAGATCTGCCAGCATCCTTAGGAATTTGACAGTATATGATCACTGATCAAGCAATTCTAAATTATTTATCCTTTTGGAAAAAAACAAATTTTATGTGCTTTGAAATAAACCTTATAAACAATGCCTGGCTAGCATTCATCCTGTGTGAACTTCCATAGAAATCTTCCAAGTAACATGGGAAAATACTTCATTAATATTTCAGACAACAATAATACAAAGGATGCTTTTTTTCCCCTCAAGTTTTATAATGGGAGAAAAATGTTCTTGCTGAAAATTGCCAAAGAAATTTAAGATTCTACATCATTCCTATACTACTTAAAGAAAAACAAAACAAAAACAAAAACAAAAACCAATCTTTCTGATTTAGACAAAGGCAGCAAAGGTGTAGACCTTATGTGAAAGATCAACCCCTTACAAAGATTCTATTTAAATACTATTAATATTATTTGAAAACGAAAACAGACAAAAAAAGAGACACCCTACCACATTACATATGAAATCTATAGTGGAGAATAGTTCTCTATGTAGTTTTCAGAGTTCATACATTCACCATTTGTCTAACCTTTTGATGGTTAATTTATGAATTATAAATTGCATCATATGACAAAAATTCAGTTTTATTGTAGATTCACTTCTAACTTATTTGCAATTAAAACAAATATCTTGGGCTTCCCTGCTGGCGCAGTGGTTGAGAGTCTGCCTGCCGATGCAGGGGATGCGGGTTCGTGCCCTGGTCTGGGAAGATCCCACATGCCGCGGAGCGGCTGGGCCCGTGAGCCATGGCCGCTGAGCCTGTGCATCCGGAGCCTGTGCTCCGCAACGGGAGAGGCCACAACAGTGAGAGGCCCATGTACCGCAAAAAATCTTTACATTCCTAAATGCTGCCAGTATGCATATTAAAGAAGAAAATAAGAAGAAGGGTGTATAACAGATCCCCAATGATTCACTAGGAGAATACATAGGACTCAGCATATAGTCATACTCACAGCTATGATTTATTACCATGAAAGGACACAAAGCAAAATCAGAAAAAGGAAAAGGTACATAAGGCAAAGTCCAGAGGAAACCAAGGGCAAGCTTCCAAGAGTCCTCTCCTGGTAAAGTCACACAGGATGTACTTAATTTCCCCAGCAGTAAGTTGTGGCAACATGTGTGAAATATCCACCAGAGAAGCTCATTAGAGACTCAGCACGCAGGGTTTTCACTGGGGGCTACATTCACATAGGCACCTCTTCCCTACCAAAATTCCAGCTCCCAGAAAACAAGGAGGTGTTCAGCATAAACCATACTGTCTGCAGAAACCGTTTAGGCACAGTGAGCCATTCTTACCAGAGAATGCTGGAAACCCTCCCCAAAGGCAAAGTCTCAGATGCCAGTCAAGGGTCAAGCTTGCATGTAGGGTTTCCTAAGGATAGTTGTCTCTTCAGGTTTGCCATGTTAATCTTTTCTTGCATTTCTCTCTTTTCAAATTCTGTTTCTCTTAAAAGTATCTCTGTTGTATTTATTTACTTTTGTATTCCTTCTAGTTTACTCTTTATTCCTAAATTGACCTTTTTCTTTAATACATAATTCACTCTCAAATCCTATCACTTCATTTCAAATCTTTCCTATTTCTCATCTATTCTCATTTGTCCTTTCATATTTAGCATCATTTCCTTTTAGCTCATTTTGAAGTAGTAGGTTATAGTTTTTATTTAATTTGTGGGCATGTCTTTCTGGCATGCGTTCATTTTCTGTAAAGACATTATCCTGCTCCTTATTCTTTTTTATTATAATTTTATATGGGATTTCAATTTGGTTTTTTTCCCACTGCTAATTTTTAAGTGAAAATTAGTTTTCCAGAAGTTTCAGAACACAGACATTTTTTAGGATAGCTGATGTTACTTTACACATCTCCCTCTTCTGTTGTTTTTTTATGGTGTTCAATCATGGCACCTCACTTCTGCTTTCATTCGTACAAGATTAATTGCATGAGTACTGTCCTTTAACCACAACTAGAAAATTATACAAATATATATATACACACACACTATATACATGTGTGTGTGTATATATATATATGTACATATATATATACATTTAAAACTGTTTTCGGGCAGTTGGACATCAGGCAGCATAGAACTGTGATCCCTGAGAGAAGAAAAACAAAAGAGGTAAACACTATGACTAACTCCTTGGAGAGACCAAGGAAAGTAGAAGTTGTGAGACAGAATGCCAGAGATGACAGAGCTGCATACAGAGAGATGCAGAAGGGTCCCCTCAAAGTCTTTGGCAAAGCACTGATCCTTAAATACGTGGAGGACCTCACATGAGATCAGGGAAAGAACCACAAGAAACAGTAGGACGAACAAGGGTTCACATAGGGCTTAGAATAGTTTGCTCTCCGACTAAAGAGAGTAGAAATACCTCAAAATACTTAGGGCATTGGGTAGAAGTCTTGGAAGTGTATTGCTTTCAGGGTGGGATTAAAATAGACATAGATAAGGATTTCCCAATCTTGGTACTAAATGATATTTTACTGAGATAGCTCCTATCTATCCACCCCACCTCTGCAGAAGAGGAAGTAGCTTACTTATCCAGGATCGATATGATATAGGGTAATTCTTCACAGAGCCAAAGATAAGGGGCTAGTGAAGGTAGAATATGGAAAGGCAAGAAAATTATTCTGCTACCTTTTATTCCACTGGCTTTTAAACTAGCATTTTCCTAGAATGTCAATTGCCAGCTTTTAAATCTCTCAACTCTACAAGTTAATCACTCTTTTAAAAAGCTGTCTGTAAGGGGCTTCCCTGGTGGCGCAGTGATTAAGAATCTGCCTGCCAATGCAGGGGACACGGGTTCGAGCCCTGGTCCGGGAAGATCCCACATGCCGTGGAGCTACTAAGCCCGTGCACCACAACTACTGAGCCTGCACTCTACAGCCCGCGAGCCACAACTACTGAGCCCATGAACCACAACCACTGAAGCCTGTGCGCCTAGAGTCCGTGCTCCGCAACAAGCCCGCACACTGCAACAAAGAGTATGCCCCGCTCGCCACAACTAGAGAAAGCCCACGTGCAGCAACAAAGACCCAGTGCAGTCAAAAAAAAAAAAAAAAAAAGCTGTATATGTTAGTAGCTGTCCTCCTTATCTTCAACTTTATGGTCTGTGAAATAAGAATTGAAACCAAGAATAAGAAAGGTGATGAAGTTTTTTTTTTTTTTTTTTTTTTTTTTTTTTTTGCGGTAGGCGGGCCTCTCACTGTTGTGGCCTCTCCCCTTGCGGAGCACAGGCTCCGGAGCACAGGCTCAGTGGCCATGGCTCACGGGCCCAGCCGCTCCGCGGCATGTGGGATCTTCCCAGACCGGGGCACGAACCCGTGTCCCCTGCATCGGCAGGCGGACTCTCAACCACTGCGCCACCAGGGAAGCCCGGTGATGAAGTTTTATGAATGCTTTTCAATACCACTTCTTAATACTACTTCTCAATTAACTGTGCATTAGTATAAAGCACAGTTTTATATTATGGTGTTGTAGTCAACACTAAAATACATTCAATAGCTATCATGAATACAAATTGACAGAATTCTTAAGCTTTCTTTTAATTTATGTCAATTAATTTTTTAATATTCTTCAGCAACAATACCACACAGCTCATTCTTGCCCCAGAATATTCTATCCACAGCAGGTAAACTTCTTACCTAGTACTTGCCAAAATTCAATTCAATAGTACTTACCAAATTCAATTTAAGAAATGTTTTTTAATATAACACCACCCTTTTTTTATTTTTGAGAAATCACTTACTTGGGTATGGAAAGCACCTTTTCCAAGTTAAACTCTTTCAGATATCTTATTATGGCAGCCAAAGAGCAAATCACAGGCTTTTCCAAGTTAATGATGCCAGACAAACTTTGAGAACCTAAAAAAAACAGAATATACACCTTCATTAAAGTTATTACTCATTATTAAAAACAAACATTAAGTTAAATAAAATTTAGTTTATGATTTTTGAAATAATAATTTAGACTGTTATCTCCTAAAATTACCCTTTGGAAAAATACAGAAGTTTACAAATACCTAGGGTACAGAAAAAAGGGCATTTTCTGATGGTGGATGACCCTTTTTTGGAGAGCAACAGAGCAACTATTTTCAAAGTATAAAATGCTCATCCCCTTTGACCCAGAAATACTCCAAAATGCTTGTTAAAGATGTGTATACTAAAAAGTAAGCTGAGAAGTCTTTTCTAGTAGTTTCTGCTTTATAACAAAGTCAATCAGCTATACATATACATATATCCCCATATCTCTTCCCTCTTAAAAAATTAGACACAACCTAACTGAACATCAATAAGGTATTACTTAAATAAATTTCAGCACATCCAGATTATTATGCACCTACTAATGGGAATGACCTTCCCATTAGCTTTCCATCTGGTCTCCCACCTTTATCCCTGTGCCCTATAGGGTATTCTTAACAGAGCAGCCAAAGGAATCCTTTTTAAAATGTACGTCACATAACTGGATTACGGTGCTTACAAATCCTCCAACATTTCCCAACTCACTGAGAGAAGCAGCACAAGTTCGTAAAGGGTCTAAAAGTCCCTACACAACCTGCCTTCCATCTCCTTTCATCTCTGAGCTCACCTCCTAATATTCTCCCTCTTAGTTACTCTGTCCCAGCACCCAGGCTCCTTGATATTCTTTAAACACACCAAGCACTTAAGATATGTTGTACTTACTGATGTCTCTGCCTGAAACACTGTTCCTTCACACGTCCATGTGGTTTTCCCCCTTAACTCCTTTCACCTTCGTTCAAATCTTTGTTCAACTGCCACATTCTCAGTGTGGCCTTCCTTCACCACTCTACTTAAAAATTCACCTCTTCCCTGCCTTTCTGTATAGTACTCATCACCTTTAAACACTATTTTATTGTACACCTCCCCCTATTAGACTGTAAACTCCAGAAGGGCAGGAATTTTTGTCTGTTTAATTCCTTACAGTACATAAAATACCTCAAATAGGCATTCAATAAAAATTAGTTGAAAGAATAAATACAAGTTATAGTAAACAAATACATAGAAATATGTATGTATATGTGTAGATCTGTACATCAAAAAATTCTTAAGGATTTGAGGGGAAGGACTTGTACTTTTTTCCTTACACACAACTACGTTTTAACTTTTTTTGCAGTAGGTATTTATAACCTTTAGAAAAAATTACAAGATATCCTCTACAAATCTGTAATATAAAATATATTACTTTCAACTATATTTATATTTTTATAAAACCAAGGTGTAAATGACGAGTTAACAAAACTCTTTTCCCTTCTACTGAGAATTTCATCTTTTAACTGTCTAGCTCTGTTCCCCAGGAAACCTGACAAAGATGAAGTGCCATTGTGTTATGAGGTAGCATTGCGTATGGTAAAAATGACCTGAAATCAGTAAACTGCAGCATCTGAACTAGGGGAAATTATAAATACCTGACTCCAGAATTTTGGCCTTCCTTGAGTACACTGACTCTTTGAACTTGGCATGTCCTTTGGAGAAATTCCAGCAAGAGATAAGGTTTCCTATAGGGCATGGGGCTTCTAAGCCAGGGCAGATCCTGCATCCCCCTGATGAAAGTCTGCTTTCTTTGCAACTGAGCAGTCACTAGAGGAGGGAGGGGATTTTAAGCACCCAATGACTCTGTGGACTGCTGCAAAGACTGCTGAGGACTCCTCCCACTAAGAGAAACAGCGTCCTGTCGGCAAACTGGATTTTCTGTCCTATATCCTTCTAAGTGAATCTGATGCCAAGAGTGGCTTATGATAGTTTCGTGACTTAGTCTTGTCTTTAGTTGAACATAAGATGATGATCCCTTGGTGATATCTCGGACTGCCATTATAAGTGGGTTACACTCTCAGACGCTTGACTCAATTTGGCCAAGACACCATGAGATTAAAAGGGATGGGGAAAGAAATGCCAACAAGACATTGATGCCTAAGAGGGAGCTGGGGGAGGCTGGTCTAACAGTGAAAGCTCTGCAGCTTGTGATAGGGGATAAAATTGGATCTTAGCATAAGCTGGACTGGCAGGAATGAGGGGTACAGACCAAATCAAACAGATACTTGGCTGAGAAAATGTGAATTAGACAAACAATGGTAATCCAACATATTAAGACCCTGTCACTAATGTTCTGGTATTTTAATTCTGGCCATCAATTTTTGGAAATGCTAGCCTTCATTAGGAGATTTACCCAGACTTTTTATAAAATTTCAGGAAAATCACGGGCTATCTTTTAAAGGAAGCAAAAAGGAAGGTTCTTCAGTAACTAACTTGTTACACTCCAATGAATATGTCAAAAACATCAAGTTACTAAATGGTCATAATTACAAAGAAGCAGCTGCAGTTGTGCTTCTGATGAGTGCAAGAACAGTGAACTCTTCCCTCTACTTCCAGTCATTAATCAATAACTATCTAGTTTCCATTAGAGTTTTAGTCAAACTTGCACCTTTATCCAAATCTCAACTCAGTTAAATTTGAGGACACATGGCTAACATGTATAAAATATTTACCTTTACCATCAACTACGTCTTTTGCATAAAATTCTGTAACCTCTTGGAAAGCGTGGCTGTATTCAAAACACATGTTATCCATCCTTTCTACTCGAATTCTGTCATCCCGCATGCTGAAAGAAAAAAATGCAAAATTAAAAAATTAATTATCCATAATTTTGCACTATCTGTATTTAGGCCTTGACCTGACCAAAATAAATAAGACTCATTCCTTATTCTCTCCCAAGTTGAAAAAAAAAAGACAAAGAGCTAAGGTTTCCCTGTCAAAAGCCTGCATTTCATAAAATATTATTACTTTTACTCCTGGTATTTTATATCACCTAGCACACTGTGAGTACTTTATATATATTGTTATTAAGAACTCATTAAAATTAAGGTCAGTTACTTTAATAAACACAAAAGGGAGAAAAATGGAAAAGCATCAATTTAATTGCATCAATTGTTTAAATCCACTAGAAACAGAATACATCATTAATTTCTTTGAAGTGGCATCTTTGGTTGGCACTATGCTAATAAGTCCATTTCTTCTACCACAGCCTCCAGTCAAATATAGTAAATTCCCCTTAAGTCAACTCTCACTCTTTCTATAAGTGGTTCTACACTTTTAAAAAATATGCATATATGTGTGTGTGTATATACATAAATGATCATGTAAGTACGTAAACAGAATCATCAAATCATCATCCATGCTAGTAGTGCATCATTGTCTTTTCCACTTTCTAGTTTGCTTAACTCCCCATTCCCCTCCCCTCCCCTCCTCTCCTTTCCTAATCACCTCACTCCCAACCCGTTAACAGCCTAGGAGGAATCCTTCCTCGTTTTTTTCATGTTCATATGGTCATACATAAGTATGTCATATACACCTACTCATACATGCATTGTTTTATAAAAAGGGGATGACTTTATACAAACTTTCCTGCATCTTCTTTTCTTCACTAAATAATAACTCTTCGAAATCCCTCCATATAAAGTGACCTAGCTACAACTCACTCTTTTTAATGGCTGAAAAATATTTGATAGTATGTAAAAGCCATAATTTATTCCACCATTTCTTTACTATTGGACATTCACTTGATTTAACATTTTGCCACATGTTGCTTTAGAATATTTTTATCTAAAAAAAAAAATTACAGATACAGGTGTATCCTGCACACGTCCCTCTTCAGTCATATTCATCTACCATCTTCAGAAGTAAACGCTACCTTCAATTTGGGGTATATTAGCACTATGTATGTTTTTATACTTTACAATATATTTTAGCATCTTTACACAATACACTGTACCATTTCATGTTTTAAATTTCATATAAGCAGTACTTTATTACACCTATCCTTCTACGACTTGCTTTTGCACTCAGAATTATATTTCTAAGATTTATACATGAAGATGGGACATATTTTTTTTTAACATCTTTATTGGAGTATAATTGCTTTACAACGGTGTGTTAGTGTCTGCTATATAACAAAGTGAATCAGCTATATGTATACGTATACATATATTCCCATATCCCCTCCCTCTTGCGTCTCCTTCCCACCCTTCCCTATCCCACCCCTCTAGGTGGTCACAAAGCACTGAGCTGATCTCCCTGTGCTATGTGGCTGCTTCCCACTAGCTATCTATTTTACGTTTCGTAGTGTATGTATGTCCACGCCACTCTCTCACTTCCTCCCAGCTTACCCTTCCCCCTCCCCATGTCCTCAAGTCCATTCTCTACATTTGCGTCTTTATTCCTGTCCTGCCCCTAGGTTCTTCAGAACCTTTTTTTTTTTTTTTTAGATTCCATATATGTGTGTTAGCATACGGTATTTGTTTTTCTCTTTCTGACTTACTTCACTCTGTATGACAGTGTCTAGGTCCATCCACCTCACTACAAATAGCTCAATTTCGTTTCTTCGTATCTGTTTTTAAATTTTCAATTATTTCTTATTTTTGAGTAAATTTTTAAGATTTGCTTTTCAAATTTAATTCACCTGAATTTATTCTGGGGGATGGTGTGAAGGTAGAAATACACTTTTATTTTCCATATGATTATCAATTAAGGATCAAGCACCATTATAAAACATTCCATCTTTTCCTACTAATTTAGAATGCTGCCTCCACATTTCTATATACGTGTGACCCTGTTTCTGGCTTCTATCCTATTCCACTGATCTTTTTGTCTATCTCTGTATCAGGACCACAGTATTGTAATTTCCATGGCTTGGTATCAATATCTGTGGCAAGGCCGCTACCTTGCTTTTCAAGATTGTCTTGGCTATTCTTGGGCTTTTGAATTTCTTTAGAAATTTTAGGTTCATTTTGTCAAGTTTCACAAAAACCTTATTGGGCTTTTGACTGGATTTGCAATGAATTAATTTAGAGAGAAATGATATCTTAACAAATCAAGATATCCTATTGTTAAAGATGGCATAATATCTCTATTTATTCATGTCTTTTATATCTAACAATAATGTTCTGTAATTTTCTCCATGTTATATATATCTTTGGTTGTGCTCACTCTTAGATAAATACTACTGTGAAGGGAATCTTTTCTTCTATTACATTGACTAAAAGTTTATCACTGGTGTACATGAATCTAAATTTTTATATGCAGCAACAATGCTAAACACTTTTTTCCTGTATTGTCTATGTATGAATTAATATCATCTTCAAGAAGAAAATTTCTGTTTTTCATTTCTTTTTCCTGTTTCACTACACTACCGGCTAAGACCTTCAGGACTGCTCTGAACAAATGTAAGGCTAACAGCCATCTTTTGTTTTCTTACTGATACTAATGGGAATGCTTCCAAAGTTTCGACTCTTAAATATGATTTTCACTAATGGGTTTTGGAATAAATGACTTAGCCCGAGGTTTGGTAAGTTTCCCAGTTCTTGCAAAAATAAAAAAATTAGTCATAAAGGATTACTGAATCTTAGCTAATGCTCTTTCTATAGGTATTAAAATAATCATATTGTTTCCTCTCACTTAATCTGGTAAGATATTATTCATATTTCCTGATCTTTGCATTCCTGGAATATATTATACTTGTCATGATGTTCTGCATTGCTTAAATAAAGTTATAAATTTGATTTCTTAGTGTTTTTCTTTTCCCCCAGAAAATCTGTGCCAGCATACCTAGCTCCAAAGGCTTTTTCTGTTCTACTGCAAGACTAGACAGGCATAAGCTGCTTCAGGAAGAAATCTAAGAGGGAGGATTTTCTCCCATCTGTAGTGCTGAAGAGAATTTTTCCACCTTAATCCAATGGAGAGAATATCAGACTAACTATTGCAAATCTCTTATCAATTTTTATCTTCCTGTAGACACCCTTAATACCTGGGTTTTTAGAAGCCTACTGCAAAGCTATTTAGTAACTCAAAAAGCAACAAATGACCTTAGGTGAGTTCCACAATGCTTTTGTACAAGTTCCTAGAGTGAACACACGAGGCAGCTGGTAACTCAATTACTGTTCTAATATTTTGTTTGAGAAGCAGATAAGGATTTAGAAACACATTAATTTTGATAAAAATGGACTTGTCAGTTACCCTTGAGGCTTTCATGGAAGCATTACAAGAGTGTTAATTTCAACATTCTGCAATCTGTATATAAAATACCCTCATGCAAACATTTTTTTCCACAAACTGATTGCAGTTATATGTGAAATCTCTCATCTGTTTCCCTAGATTTCTTTATGGTAAAATCAAATCACTGTATCTTTGAAACAAAAGTCTACTTGAAACACTGTATACATAGAGGGTAATATCCAACCAGAACTGGTCAAACTAGATTTTAGTAAAATTTCTATATTCAACAGAGAACTGTCAATCTTGGTTTCCTCAAACTGTAGCCTGTGAAATACCTGCATCAGAATCACCTGCAACACACATTAAAAGCACAGATGCCACACCCCAAATGTGTTCCATCTGAATTCTGCAAGAAGCTGGAGGAGAGGGGGTATTTTCATTTTCAACAGGGTTTTCGGAGTGACTCGCAGGCAAACTGCAGACTGAAAACACTCATCTACACGAACAATACTGGCAGCCATTGTAGGACTAGAGTACAAAGTGGAAATATAAATCTTCTCCAAAGACAGTCTATGTTTTTAGCTGCTCTATTAGAGGTGAGCAGTAAATATCTTTTCACCAAAAAATTAAGGAAGTCAATGATGGTCCCATAATTGACCTAGGACTTAAAAAATTATTTTAAAAAACACCTTCCCACACTCTACAGAGGCTGTTTGTAACCAGAGGCTGAACAGAGGCTATGCTCCTCCTCCGTGGGCCTGGGGTGGCAACTGCCCTTCTGCACTGGATGGGAGGACTAATGTCAGCATGTGAGTCTCAGTCACTACATGGGGTATGCAAAGCTGGACTGTTTTAAGATTTCTAATTTTATTTTATTTTTTAAAAGATTTATTTATTATTTATTTATTTTTGGCAGCATTGGGTCTTAGTTGCGGCACGCGGGACCTTCGTTGAGGCATGTGGGATCTTTCGTTGCAGCGTGCAGGCTTCTCTCTAGCTGTGGCAGCGGGTTTTCTCTCCTCTAGTTGTGGTGAGTGGGCTCCAGAGCACGTGGCCTCTGTAGTTTGTGGCGCATGGGCTCTCTAGCTGAGGCACACGAGCTCAGTAGTTGCAGCACTCAGGCTTAGTTGCCCTGCAGCGAGTGGGATCTTAGTTCCCTGACAGGGATCGAACCCATGTCCCCTGCATTGTAAGGTGGATTCTTTAGCACTGGACCACCAGGGAAGTCCCAAGATTTCTAATTTTAAAAAATTCTTTT
Source organism: Hyperoodon ampullatus (assembly GCF_949752795.1). Classification (NCBI taxonomy): domain Eukaryota; kingdom Metazoa; phylum Chordata; class Mammalia; order Artiodactyla; family Ziphiidae; genus Hyperoodon; species Hyperoodon ampullatus. The sequence goes on from NC_136917.1 coordinate 111,819,596, forward strand.
CCTATGTTACATGCCTCTGTGTTGCCAAATATATTGTTTTTGAAAAATTAAGTGGCAATAAAACTCTCAACAAGTGTGGAACCTACACTAAAAAAAGGGGGAACTTTAGACCCAGTAATGTCAACTTGGACATAAATTTGGTGATTCTCTGGTGCTGAGTAGCAAACTACCTACAAAGATTTTGATAATGTTTAATTGTGACCAAATGTCAACTTACCAATTTATGATCTATGCTGACTTTTGAAACTATAATTTTTATAGATAAAAAGAGCCTTGCTAAAGGCTGACAATCTACTCTAGGAAAACCCAAGGCCTCTTCTGACAGTGTACTTATTGATAATAATAATACGGATTGAGTTCCAAGCTTGCTGAGTGATTAATTCTTTCCTCTGGGCTTCCCTGGTGGTGCAGTGGTTGAGAATCCGCCTGCCGATGCAGGGAACACGGGTTTGTGCCCCGGTCCGGGAAGATCCCACATGCCGCGGAGCAGCTGGGCCCGTGAGCCATGGCCGCTGAGCCTGCGCGTCTGGAGCCTGTGCTCTGCAACGAGAGAGGCCACAACAGTGAGAGGCCCGTGTACAGCAAAAAAAAAAAAAATCTTTCCTCTGAGGACAGAATGCAATAGAGATCGAGATTGAATAAAACAGACTATGTAACATAGTTACAATGCCTCTATATCAGGATTAGGATGAAAGTCATTAATTTATTACTTCTTATAATAGGGAACCATCACTTTCTCAGAAGACTGAGGGCATTATGTCAAATTATAAAGACAACCACTGCAATGAAAATATCAGAATAACCCAAGAAGAACAGCAAAGAAAACGGACCATATAGTGGAAGATTCTTTAAGATATAAAAATAGAAAACTGATTATGGACAAACTAATATCAAATATATCTACCATAATGACAAATGTAAATGGGCTAAACTCACTTATTTAAAGAAAATTAACCTTGGATTGGATTACAGAAGAGGAAAAACTGGGATTTCCCTGGTGGCACTGTGGTTAAGAATCTGCCTGCCAATGCAGGGGACACAGGTTCAAGCCCTGGTTTGGGAAATTCCCACATACCACGGAGCAACTAAGCCCGTGCACCACAAATACTGAACCTGCACTCTGGAGCCCACGAGCCACAACTACTGAAGCCCGCACACCCAGAGCCCATGCTCCACAACAAGAGAAGCTACCACAATGAGAAGCCCGTGCACCACAATGAAGAGTAGCCCCTAATGCTGAATATTAGTGGTCATAGTAACTATTCTTGTTATTCTTCTGACTTTTTTGGGTCTATTATTAGTGCTTGTTATTGCTGAAGTTGTATAATCTTACACAGTATAGAAGTTTCCTGAAGTATTGCTGTCATTTTTGGTGTTGTCTTGTAATTAATAATGGATGAATGGATGTTGAATTTTATCAAAATACTTTTCACATCTGTCTAGATGATCATATATTTTTCTCCTCTACCTTACTAATGTGATGGGTTATATTATTAGATTTCTTTATGTTGAACTGTTTTTATATTCTTCAGCTAAGGAATCACACTATCTTGTATTTATCCTTTTTAGTATACTGATGGATTCTGTCCGCTAACATTTAATTTTGGAGATTGATTATATGATTTACATCTTAAAAAAAAAAAAGAGTAGCCCCTCATTCTTGCAACTAGAGAAAGCCCGCACAGCAACAAGGACCCAACGCAGCCATAAATAAATCAATAAATCAATCAATCAATAAATAAATTTATTTATTTTAAAAAGAACAAGAAAAACTTTCTACACTACCAATAGGAGCAAAACTTAAAGTAATTCAGAAAGGTTAGAAAGAAAAGGTTGGCTGGAAAAAACTGCCCAGATGAATATATCAGGCTAGTGCAAATAAAAAGAAAGCATGGGACAAGATTTTCTTATCAGGCAAGATAAAATTCAGGACAAAAAGCATTATAACAAGACAAAGAGAGGTACTTAATGATAAAAAGGACAAGATGGAAGAAAAGCTTTTCATCCCATATCCTTACAAGAGTTTTAGATTTTTGAACTATTGGAATATACTACTTATTCAAAAAATAAAATTGTTTCTTTAGAAGAGAGAAAGAGGGCTTCCCTGGTGGCACAGTGGTTGAGAGTCTGCCTGCCAATGCAGGGGACACGGGTTCAAGCCCTGGTCTGGGAGGATCCCACATGCTGCGGAGCAACTAGGCCCGTGAGCCACAACTACTGAGCCTGTGCGTCTGGAGCCTGTGGTCCGCCAAGAAGAGAGGCCGCGATACTGAGAGGCCCGCGCACCGTGATGAAGAGTGGCCCCCACTTGCTGCAACTAGAGAAAAGCCCTCACACAGAAACGAAGACCCAACACAGCCATAAATAAATAAAAAGCTAAAACTATAGAGCTTCTAGAAAAATATGAAGGAATATGTCTATGAACTTGGTATAGGCACAGATTTCTTAGGAATTAAAAAAAAAAAAAAGAAGAGAGAAAGAGAAAGCAAAGAGTGGATTACAGGATTTACACAGGAGCTCCCAGGAGATGTTTGTCCACTTCCATGGACTTAAACTTGGAAGGCTAGGAGTCCAGGAAACGGAATGGCTACAACCTTCCTGCTACCTTGTGGAATGTAAGAGGGCAAACGCCAGAGGGAGAGACGAAGGAGAAGAGCCCCTAAATCCATCCATGCCCAATTCCAGCCTACCTTCAAGCTTTTCACTTACATGAGCCAATATGTTCATTTTCAACTTTTAAAAATTCAATAAGAACTCACTATAAAGTATATAAAGTATATACTTTATAAGTATATACTTTATAAGTATATACTTTATAAGTATATACTTTATAAGTATAAGTATATACTATATATAAGTATATAAGTATATATATAATGTATATAAAGTATACAGTTTTCAAAAAGCAAAAGAGGAGTCTTTGCTGTCCAGAGAAGGAAGTGGACACAATCACACAGACAGCATCTTAGAAAGATGGCAACCTCTACTGTTGGCCAGATGGGCAAAAGTAAACTGAGGTGAGAAAGACCCAGTTTGATTTCAGCTGGTGAGCCCGCTTCAGACCAAACCAAGAGGGAGACAGAGTACAAATCAGAGACTGTAGAGACCAGGAAGCCCCCGGCCACCACTACACACACACTTTCAGAGATAAAGGGACCTTAGACAAGTTACCACTGGGGGCTAGAAATTAAAAGCAAATTTAGGGCAAGCCCTCGCAGGGTTAGAAAGACCCGAAGTAAGGAAACACTAGGACCTAGCCCCAGAGGACAGGCCTATTGGGGAGCCAGAAGAACTGAGAATCTTCTCACTCACTATGCAAACTCCATGGGGCCTCAGACAGAGGAGGCCTAAGGCCCAGGAAGTAACCAAGGCCTGCACGAATGGCAGCTGTGCCTGCTGTTCAAAAGACTAAGACAGGAGGTCTTACCTTACCTTATCTTAAGGTAAGACGTCTACACTAGGTAAACTCATGTCTTTCTAAAATTTTCTCTAGCTTTTGATTTTACTTTTTCTTTTATAGTAGTTGTTACTTTAAGGAAAAAGAAAAAAGGTAACACTCCAACAAAAAATTGCTCATCTGTCTGGAAATTGCTAACCTGACAGGGAAGTACTTCTATCTGCAATGAGGTCAGAAAAACTAAGAGGATTAGAGTGCTCAAACTTTGGGGAACCAGGGGGAAGAGAAAAACGAAGGGGGAGGGAATGGAGGCAGAAAGCCCAAGGGCCTAGAGAAGGCATCATTTCTGCCCACAGTGATAACCTCCCAGCTCTTCCTCCCTGACCCTGGAAATCTTCTCTAAGGATGAACTCCCTTGGAACAATATTTTAAAACCTCCATCCTCTCTTAATCTTTCAGTCCATCCCAATCCTGGGTCTTTTTGCCACCCGTCTCCACATACCATACCCCCAGCCCTGTGCACATATTCTTACTTATTTAACAAGCCAGCCAAGACTCACCTCCTCTAAGACGTTTTCCCAGAAGAATAACCACATGCTAGGATGGCCTGTGCTTTCTACTGGACATGTGGGACTGCAGTTTGTAAAGTAATACCTTCAGAAATAAAGCTACTTTGTTTGAAGCACACATGCTTTTTGTCAGGAACTTTACTGCCAGAGATAGAAATACAAACTGTAATATGCATTATAAAGGAATGAAAGTTTCATGGAATATTAACCAAAATAATGTCAACTGTGCTATAACACATTACTCATTTTGAAGTCCAGAAGCAGAGGTGAAAGAAGGGAATGGTTGCTTCTTTGTGTGTTTTTACTGAGAAGCTGTATAATGGAGTGGTTCAGAGCCTATGCTTCAGAGCCAGGAAGTCTGGATCAAATCCCAGTTCTGCCACTTAGTAGTTGGATAACCCCAGACTCAACAGCTCTCTGCCTCAGTTTCCTGGAAATCTGTATTAAAAGAATAGTAGCTCCCTCACAGGGGGTTTGTGAAGATTAAATCAGTCAATAAATATTACAAAGCCCCCAGAATAGTGTCTAATACATAGTGTTAGTTATTGCTGTTATTATTAACATTACTACTGCTACTTAAGAATGAAAGATAGGAATAGTCATGTGCTCAAAGGAAAAGGGAAAAAAGGGAGAGCGCTTTAGAATAGATGAAATTGGGCAGGGCAGGCACAAAGGAAAGAACACATCAGCAATGAAAAATATTCTCAGTAGCTACCAAGATGTGTCTCTAACGGTACCTTTTTCACTCCAGGGGAGCACAGGATGAAGATGAGAAAAGCTAACGTGGAATTTCAGAAACCACTACCCCTCCCCAAAATAGCACCTCACCTACTTCTGATGCGTGAAATGCCTTTAAATAGATATAAAGCATTTTCATTTCACAGGTAGAAACAAGTCACTCAAAGGTCACTTAAATAGCAGTCTTCAAAGATGACAAAACAAAAGATACAGGTTAATTTTAAAGTTTACCTTTAGAAAAATTAACAAAAGTTGCTAAACTCTAAAACTAATTACCTAGACATGTACACACTACTATATATAAAATAGATAACTAATAAGGACCTACTGTATAGCACAGGGAATCCTACTCAATACTCTGTAATGACCCATATGGGAAAAGAATCTATGGGTTGGCCAAAAAGTTCCTTCAGTTTTTTTTTTTTTCTTCTCTCTTGCGGTACGCGGGCCTCTCACTGTTGTGGCCTCTCCCATCGCAGAGCACAGGCTCCTGGACGCGCAGGCTCAGCGGCCATGGCTCACAGGCCCAGCCACTCCGCGGCATGTGGGATCTTCCCGGACCAGGGCACGAACCCGTGTCCCTTGCATCGGCAGGAGGACTCTCAACCACTGCGCCACCAGGGAAGCCCTCCTTCAGTTTTTAAGTAAAAATAAAAGACATTTTTCATTTTCACCAAGAACTTTATGGAACAACATATTCATCGTTTTGTTCCACTAACTTCTGCCATTTTTCAGGCAACTTCATAATTCTATCTTCCCAAAACTTTTAATCTTTTTGAGCAAAGAACTGTTCCAGGTGCCTTTTATAGTCTTGCAGGGAATTGAAATTTTTTTCCACTAAGAGAATTTTGTAAAGACCGAAATAAATGGAAATCTGAAGGTGCAATGTCTGATGAATACGGTGGATGAATCAGAACTCTCCAGCCAATCTGTAACAGTTTTTGCCTGGTCATCAAAGAAACATGTGGTCTTGCGTTATCCTGATGGAAGATTACACGTTTTCTGTTGACTAATTCTGGACATGTTTCATAGAGTGCTGCTTTCAGTTGGTCTAATTGGGAGCAGTACTTGTTGGAATTAATCGTTTGGTTTTTCGGAAGGAGCTCATAATAGAGGACTCCCTTCCAATCCCACGATATACACAATACATCACCTTCTTTGGATGAAGACCAGCCTTTGGTGTGGTTGTTGGTGGTTCATTTCGCTTGCCCCACAATCTCTTCCATTCCACATTATTGTACAGTATCCACTTTTCATCGCCCATCACAATTTGTTTTAAAAACAGAACGTTTTCGTTATGTTTATGTGGAGAATCGCATGTAGAAATAAGGTCAAGAAGGTTTTTTTCACTTAACTTATGTAGAATCCAAACATCAAAGCTATTAACATAACCAAGCTGGTGCAAATGATTTTCAATGCTTGATTTGGATATTTTGATTACGTCGGCTATCTGCTGTGTGGTATAACATTGATTGTTCTCAATTAATGTCTCGATTTGATCACTATCAACTTCAACTGGTCTACCCAACGGTGAAGCATCGTCCAGCGAGAAATCATCAGCACGAAACTTCACAAACCACTTTTGACATGTTCAATCAGTCACAGTACCAAAAACTCAAATGTTCAGCAAGTGAATGGATAAACAAGTTTTGTAGCAATTCTACTGAACAATAAAAAGGAACAAACTACCAATACACTCAAAGCATGGGTGAATTTCACAGGCATTATGCTGAAAGGGGCTGGACATGAAAGAGTACATACTGTAATGATTCCATCTATGTGAAATTCTGTAACAGTCGAATCAGATCAGTATTTGTTTGGAGTAGGAGGTGAACGTGGGGAGAAAAATGACTGCAAAGAGGCACAGGGAACTTTCTGGGAAGATGGAAATATTCTGTATCTTAATTGGGGTGGTGGTTATATTGATGTATATATTTATCAAAATTGATTTGACTCATACACTTAAAATGTGTAAATTGTATTGCATGTAAATTATACTTAAGGTTGATTAAAAATTAAAGCTTTATATATTTGCCATATATAATTAATAGCTGAAAAATTTTCTATTAAAAAATCTGAACATTTTGGTACAGATGAACTGGTTTGCAGGGCAGAAATTGAGACACAGATGTAGAGAACAAACGTATGGACACCAAGGGGGGAAAGCGGGGGTGGGGTGGGGGTGGAGGTGTGATGAATTGGGAGATTGGGATTGACATGTGTACACTGATGTGTATAAAATGGATAACTAATAAGAGCCTGCTGTATAAAAAATAAAATAAAATTCAAAACAAATATCTGAACATTCAGACCAACAAATTCCTGTGCCAGTGTGTATTTCAAATACATTTTTGGAATAAGATTCTAATTCAAGTATTTATTCAGCAAAAAGCAATGGTGCAGAGAAGTATCTCATTTTGAAGAAAAACATTTAACTTCAAAAAGTACATTCCATATTTATATGCTTTGAGATGATCATAGTTTAAATGTCATCCACTATTTCACATACACACAATCATCCTAACACGAAGCAAATTTTTACAAAATAATTTACGCTTCCTGTGGTTCAAAGACATTTTTGTTAATCACAAAAATCACAAAATCTTTACCTGACATTATATGCCCTCGAGAAAAAGCAAAAGAAATCCTACTTTTCTGAGAGTCTTATATAATCCTGAAGAGAATGATCAGCATTAAAACATTCTCAGCTTAGTGGAAATTCATCTCAAACATTTTTTTCATGCATGATTAAAAGCATTCTCTCAGTGACAGACACAAAATCAAGACCATTTCACTCGGATCATATGCCTTTGAGTTCATTAACACGCTCAAGCCTGCCTCAGACAACTTAAAATAACCAATCTTCCTAAACTGATATTTTTCTCTACAAATAACGAACTCTGATATTATCCCAAGAAACAGCTGCTTCAAAAAAAATAATAAAATCAACAAATTGACGATCTGGAATTCATAGTACATGAATAACTAACTGATGTTTCCTTTTCAATTCAACAAATCTTCACTATAGGAATAAATGGAAAAAAGGAAAAAAGGAGTTCTTTGCTGTGTGTTATGGGCTGAATTATGTCCTCCTAAAATCCCTATGTGGAACTCCTAACCCCCAATACCTCAGAATGTGACCTTTTTTTGAAGACAGAGTGCTTACAGAGGTCATCAAGTTGAAGTGAGGTCATTAGGGTGGGCCCTAGTTCAATATGACTGGTGTCCCTGTGAAAAGGGGAAATCTGGACACAGACACACACACAAAAGGAAGACTATATCAAGAAACATAAGAAGAAGATGGCCATCTATGAGCCAAGGAGAGAGGCCTGGGAAAGCCTTCCCTCACAGCCCTGAGAAGGAACCAACCCTGCTGGAACCTTGATTTTGGATTTCTAGCCTCCGGAAGTGTAAACCAATAAATTTCTGTTTTTTAAGCCACCCAGTCTGTGGTACTTTGTTACATCAGTCCTGGCAAACTAACACAACCCTACTAAAGGGCTCAGTATCTATTTAGAGATGCTTATAAACAAATCACTAAAATACCAAGTAGATTGAAAAGAATGCCTGTGGTAGTATCTGACAATTTCAAGAGTGTAAATATTCTCACCATAGATGATTCTAAGCTACCAAAGCTTACCTGAAAGAAAATTCCATGGAAATATAACCATCCATTCTCACAAGCCACTACAAGCCAAATCTAGCACAGAGCAAAAACACAGGCATCAGTATTTAATACACAGGTGATTTCAATGTACAGCCAAGGCTAGAATCCCAACTGAAAATTGCAGGACAGCTTCATAAAAGCAATAAGACTGTTAAAATACAGACTATTTTAGAAGACAGATGAGGAGAAAACACACCACACCACATAAGAATAGCTTAAGAATGGCAAAAAACAAGTAAAGAATGAAAAAAAGAGCTAATATTTACTGAGCACTTACTATGTTCTATGCACTGTTTTAAACCCATTATATGTATTAACTATCTTAATCCTCACTACTACTCTGTGAAAAAGTTCCATTATTATGTACCTGGTTTTGTATAAGAAAACAGAGCCACAGAGAGGTTAATAAGATCCACAGCTAAAAAACGAAAACAAAAACAAAAAACCAAGGAAGCTAGGATTCAAACACAGGTTGTCTGGCCCCAGACTCTGTACTCAGACCACTGTCCTGTGACATCTCTCATTGTACATGACATGTTTAGAACACAGCAATTAGTCTAGTGCAACTAGAGCCCAGAGAAAGGGACAAGGGACTGGACAGGAGAAAGTGTGCCATACTCCTGGCTTCAGGTTACCTTACTTAAGCAATGGGTTTTCAACTCAAACTCTTGTAAAATCAATCAATTTAACCTTCTTACATAACTTGTTGTTTAAATACGTCCAATCAAATAGAAAAGTCTGGAAGTGAAAATCTATCTGTAAAACAAAATCACCACCTCTTTATTTATATGTGAAAATACGATTTAGACACAAGGATTGTTCAGCAGGCAACAAGCACCTGTCATCATTCAGGAGCAATTAGCGTGGCCTAGAGCCTCTGAGAAGGAACGCAGGAAAATCATACACATTCCCTATGCTACAAAGAGAATTCTGGAAGATGAGGCTGCACTCACTAAGCTCCTGGGGCAAAGACAGCACCACACATGAAAAGCCTAATTTTTCCACTTCTGAGGTTAGAGGAAAGACACTTATAAACACTTCACATCACTGAGGCCCTGGGGGACCAATGAATTTAATTCCACTACTGTTTCCAACATTTAGCCAGTATTTAACTCTGGAATTGTTCTTTTAAAAAAAAAATGCTTTTTATCTATGTATTTGCAGAGCATTGTAAAATATCAGCATTTTGACAAAGGTAGTATTTTAGTATATAAGATAATGGCAAAACTGAATAAAACACATACCCTTTAAGTAAAATCTTTGCATTGTCAGTACAGAGGGAAAGATAAAGTGAAAGGAAACAAGCAAGCAAGGAGGGAGAGAGAGGCTTCTCTCCTTTTACAGGCAAATACTTGAATGCTCACAGGGCCTTGGAACTAACCTAAAGAAGCCCTTTCTTCTGCAGCCCCAGAAAAATGACAGAATGTGTTGAGAGGCTAAGTTCTGTGTCTCTCTGCAGCAATAAGTAGGTGGGAAGGAGGTAGAATATGACAATCAACCTGAAGGCCAGGCTGTTCCCACTGTTCTCCAGAAGTGAGAAGAAATAGGATTTTATTCTGGGTGGGCAATCTCTTGTCTTGCTCAATTTAATCACCCACATGTAAACTCTGTGATATCCGGGGGTTGAGAGTTAAAAGTTACATAAAGACTGTAAAGTATCCTTACCGATACATAAATGACTGCCTGACTTGGCAACCAGGAATTGCTTAAAAAGGGCAGTAATCACTTTATCAAGTACTTCCAAACTCCCAATATTTTAGTCAGAAGCAAACTAGTTTTTACATTCCTACTTGCAAAAATTATATCTCAACAGTATTAAACACCTGTCACTTAGTGGCTTATTGGAACAACACACATTTATTATCTCACAGTTCTGTAGGTCAGAATTCCAACGGCCTCACTGGGCTGAAATCAGGGTATAGACAGGGCTGTGTTCCCTTTCTGAAGGCTCTGGGAGAGAATCTGGTTCCTTGCCCTTTCCAGTTTCTAGAGGCAGTCTACGTTTCTTGGCTTGTAGCCTCTTCCTCCATCTTCTGAGCCAAAATGAGTGGGTCAAACACTCACAGCACATCACTCTGACTCTTCTGCCCCCCACCCTTCCACATTTAAAGGACTTGTGATTATTGAGCCCACCTGGATAATCCAGGGTACTCTCCCTACCTTAAAATCAGCTGAGTAGCTCCATTATTTCCCCTCTGTCATTTAACCTCACATATTCACAGGTCCTGGGTTTGGGACAAGGTAATCTTTGGAGACAGAAAGACAGATACATGCATATATGCATACATGCTACTAGACCACCTGTGCCTGATTCCTCACTATAAAAAATTTATAATTTATAAATTACACAGTAATTACTATAATAGTAATTACCTCAAAGGTTTGTTGTGAAGATTACATGAGTTAATATGAATAATCATCATTGAATACACCTGGTATATAGTAAGAGCTACACTATCTTTTACAAACTCTTTAGAATTTTTTTTTTTTTGGCTGCACTGGGTCTTCGTTGCTGCATGTGGGCTTTCTCTAGTTGCAGCGAGCGGGGGCTACTCTTCGTTGTGGTGCATGGGCTTCTCCTTGCAGTGGCTTCTCTTGTTGCGGCACACGGGCCCTAGAGCGTGTGGACTTCAGTAGTTGCAGTGCATGGGCTCAGTAGTTGTGGCTCGCAGGCTCTAGAGCGCAGGCTCAGTAGTTGTGGTGCACGGGCTTAGTTGACCGGTGGCATGTGGGATCTTCCCAGATCTTTGAACCTGTGTCCCCTGCATTGGCAGGCGGATTCTTAACCACCCTGCCCCCAGGGAAGTCCCTACAAACTCTTATTTCATCTTTGTTTAAACTTTTCTCTCGCTGTGCAATCTATTTTCCCATACCTGTCTAGTTAAGTGTTGCCTATCCTTCTAGGCCTTCTCTTGCATGATGCTTCCCTACATTGCATAAAACTGCATTTGTCTAATACAGCAGCTACTAATCACACGGAGCTACTGAGCACTTGAATGGGGCTGGTTGGAACTGAAGTGTGCTATAAGTGTAAAATACACATTGGATTTCAAAAACTTTGTAAAAAGGAATGTAAAGATTTAATATATAAAAAGGGATGTAACAGTTATATGTTGGAATGATATTTTGGATATACTGAATTAAATAAAGTATATTATTAAGATTAATTGCACCTGTTTCTTTTTACTTTTTAATGTGGCCACCAAAAATTTTAAATTACATATGTGATTCACATTACATTTCTACTGAGCAGTGTTGCTCTACACAGAATTATCCTCTCCCTCTCATGTACTCTCTTAGTATTTAGTTTGCTTTCCTATCACACACACTATATAATCTACTTCGTACTGCAGCGATTTGTGTATGTGCTGGCTTTCCAAGTAGACTGGTAGCCTTTAATGGGCAAAGATCATGGATCTTCTAATCTCAAGAAGATCCATGGTAACTGTACAATAACTGTTTGTGAAGCTGAATGGAAAGGGAAACATTATTTAGCTAATGTATTTTGTATACCTTACCTGATTCATTGTTAACAGGAATGACCAGAAGTCAATCTGTCTTTGAAGCAACTTTTTCTTGGGTTAAATACATGATTAGGATGTACAGCAAATGGCAAAACAAGGTTTCATAAAACAATACTTACCTTATTACATACAATGCACCCATCTATCTTTGACTCTACACTATTTTATTTCTCTTTTTTAAGTGGTAATTGCAACCCATAAGATTGTTTTCATAGTCTGCTAATGATTTGTGACCACAGCTCAAAAAGCACTGCCTTGATGGGTGGGTCAGGTGCAGGCCTCCCTGGCTGGACACAAACCATCTTAAAGATGTCACGTGATACTCAGCACTCCCCTGATCTCAATGGCCCCACCAGGTAAGGACTAACGCTGTGGTGTGGTCATGGTCCAACATGGCCATCAGGGAAGACACAGAGATCCACTCATCATGAATTCTTTTCTCCACCAGCCTTCCTGTTGGGGCTGGGGGCAATTTAGTACACAATCTAGTACAGTGTGTTCAGGGCCCATGTCCACTCCCATGAGATGGAGAGCCCAGCTCAGCATGGCCAAGAGAGTTGATCAGAGCTGAAGGTACAAAGTAACAGAAAGAGCTCATGATGGTGCTAAGGGAAAGAGTCCTAAGAACTTGTCAGAGTTTTCTGAGCTGCTGTTGTGTGAAGGGGCTCCCAAGCAAGCCTGGAGAAACGCCATTAACCTCAGCATTATGTACATTAAATCAAATTATATATTGAATCAAATACTAGACAGGTATTTTCTTTAAAAAGGTGAAGGGAGGAGGGGTAAGGAAGGGAAGAGGAAAAGGGAGGTAGGGAAGAAAAATGGTAGAGGGAAAAGGCAAGCCAGGACTTCACGGACTTTTATCGCTCCAGGGATGAAGACTAGGGTTAATGGTTAAAAAGAATCCACAAAAAGAGGATGGGAGGGAGAAGAACTTCCTGGCCTGAAAATAAGAGATAAGGGAATAATTTCAGAGTAATCAACAAAAATAATGGAAATTAGTAAGAAATCTCCTTTCAGCAGAAAGGTTTGACAGGAAGGAGTCATTGAAAAGACTAATGGATAAGTCTGCAACCACAAAGGCTCCGACATAAGCAAGCCTGGTGGGGAGGTGGGGTGCGCTTTGAACCAAGGTTTTGATTTAAGGTAGACAGTGAAAGGAAGCTTTGTTAGAAGGGAAGAAAGTTAAATGAATCTTTGAACTATGAAGAGGGAAAGGGAAGAAAAATAACTGAAGAGATCCTAAGGACAGATGGCTACCTTTTTTAAGAGTTCAATTAAGGAGATTTTTGTACTTCATATTGCTATTAGGTTATATCTTAATGATGGCAGGAGGTGGACTTATGAACATCAAATAGGACTGGAGATCTAGTGGGCTTTGCCACTAATTACCTTGGTGATCATGTAACTTCAGAATAAAATGTTTTAGTTAATTAGGAGACTTTATGAAATTAAATCTCCAACCCCAAACGAACAGGTGATTTACAAAAATCAAGTAAAAGTAGTAGAACAATTCTGCACATCTCACACAATTGCTTCCCAACTTTCTGTTCAAGTGGACTGGCCCCACCTTGGGAGTTCTCTGTAGTAATCATTCCTCCAGACTGCTCAAATTCTGTTTTTTCCTATTCTACTACTATCAATAAACCTATAACATGTACACCCCATTATTCTTTTAAAATAGAGATATTCCTGAGGATTTACACACAATGAAAATGCACAAAGACGCTCACTATTTAGATAAACCACACAGCAAACACTCTTTAGAATATCTATTAATTTATTGTGTTCTAAAATCTGGATTTTCATATATATGAGTTAAAAGTGCTACCCATTAAGGGCTTCCCTGGTGGCACAGTGGTTAAGAATCCATCTGCCAATGCAGGGACACGGGTTTGAGCCCTGGTCCAGGAAGATCCCACATGTCGCAGAGCAACTAAGCCCCTGAGCCACAACTACTGAGCCTGCGCTCTAGAGCCTGAGAGCCACAACTACGGAAGCCCGGGCACCTAGAGCCCGTGCTCAGCAACAGGAGGAGCCACCGCAATGAGACGCCCACGCACCGCAATGAAGAGCAGTGTCCACTCGCTGCAACTAGAGAAAGCCCGCATGCAGCAACAAAGACCCAACGCAGACAAAAATAAATAAATAAATATTTTTAAAAAGTGCTACCCATTAAAAGTTCTAGCTAGAGATGTAAAAACTATCTGCACCAAGAAAACTACTGAAAATACAATGGCATTTCTACCAGAGAAGTAATTAATATAATTTTTAAAAGGAAATCAATATAAAACAGATTTTTAATATATTAAGACTTCCTCTTTAAATGTTTGCCTTGAGACACATTTTCCTACTGTGTATTAGATTTATTTCTGCTACTTAATCCACTACCATATCTACTACCACAATCAATATTCTAATTTTGAATTTTCTAAATAGTGAAGTGAAATTATTATATAATAAACAGAATGAAACAGAATGGAAAAGGAGCCAACTTTACATTTTATCTTCTACTCTAGAAACAAGGAATAAAGAAAATAAGAAAAACAGAACAGAAAGAGAAAAAAAAACAAAAAAAGATTTCCTATGAGCATCACAGTAGAAAAAGTTTCAAGTGCCAGAGATGAGGTTGGAACCTTGCTGTCAAATGATAGGAAATTAATATGGTCTTCCCAAAATGAGTTGGCTATCCTCATACATTTAAATACACATTTACCATCATATATCCTGTACGAATTTCCAGCTACTACAACAATCCCTTCACGTTTATAAAACCCAATTCATTTTTCCTAAGAAAAACAAACAGGAAATATTCATTATTCTCCTTATTCCAAAAGTTACTTGTTTAGTCATTCACTCATCAAGCATTTATTAAGTACCTACTATATTCAAGCTACTATAATAGGTCCTGGGGACACAAAAGATTATTATGACATAGTTTCTGCCACGAGCCATCCCTTCTTGGTTTTTTTCTGAGGATACTCTTAATCCAACCCCTCCTTAATATTGTTCTCTCTCCACTGTCCCAACCTTGATTCTCTTTCAGTTCCACTTTATACAATCTTTCTCTCCAAACCCCACATCTGTCCTGCCTTAGGCTGCTACACTCACCCTGCCAGGGCAGCCAACCAAACTAGTTTCTTTTCCCTGAGAAAGCCACACTCTCTCAAACCCCCATCAGCCTGGCTGTCATTCTCGAGTCTCAATTCTGGCACACTCTTCTGGGAAGCCTCGCTTAACTGCATAGACAAAGCTTCGTGTTCTTATGCTACCAGTGACTCTATAAGACCATAACATTTGGCACTTTTGTTATAACTGTTCGTTTCCATGACTACCAGCCCTGTAGACTGTAAGAATCTGGAAGGTAGGGACCTTACTCATTTTTGTATCTTCACCATCTAGTAATAAGCTTGGCACACAATAAATATTTTTAAGAATGAATGAATGAATGAATGGATGGATGAATAATAATGTGCAAATCAGAGGATGGATCAAAAGGTGAGAATCCACTGCAAACATCTATCAATACAAATATTTCTTAGGGATAAGAAAAGAATAATCAATCAGAATTTACTGCCAGCTATCTAAATTAATAAAATAAACTTGAAAGTGTAATAAAATACCTCAATTAGAAAGGTCAACTACTATAAAAAATGGAGACGAGCCCAACTCCAGGGAGCTTAAATGCCCTTTCTGGACCTCAAATACATCACCTGTATTTCTCTTAAACTCTGGTTTGGATTTTTTTTCATTCAAGCAATGGTCCTATTTATACTGCATTTAGCTCTAACACTCATACAGAACCTAAATGACAAGAAGCAGATAAACATGACATACACTGCCCCTAAAGTGTGCTCCAGCATGTTTCCCCTACCTCAGTCATTCCTCCTCCACCTTCAAGAATGTTCCCACATCTGGGGCTTCCCTGGTGGCGCAGTGGTTGAGAGTCCGCCTGCCGATGCAGGTGACACGGGTTTGTGCCCCGGTCCGGGAAGATCCCACATGCCGCGGAGCGGCTGGGCCCATGAGCCATGGCCGCTGAGCCTGCGCGTCCGGAGCTTGTGCTCCGCAATGGGAGAGGCCACAACAGTGAGAGGCCCGCGTATCGCAAAAAAAAAAAAGAATGTTCCCACATCTGCAAGTACATCACTACTACAACTCAGTAGTTTTTGGTAAACCAACCCACTATTTTTTCAACATAAATACCAACTTAAGAATCTTCCTATGCCGTAAACATTTATGAAATCACAGGTTTGATTCACTAATTATACATTTTTAATATACCTTAAATAAACATTTAACTATGAAAGTAAAGAATATTTATTTGTGAACTGCTTGGAATTCTATCAAGTAAGTAAACCAAGTGTGACTCGGCTCCACCAGTGGTGGCCAGTGCTCAGAGTCACCCACTCCCAACCTTCCCTGTTCCAGGGCCACTCCTCTTTTGACCTAAGACTCTACACCTGATTTATGCCCTTCTCCAGGCTCTCTGAATTCATTTGGTTTTGAGTTTCCTTCAATTCCTTTCGAATTTTAACTTAAATACTTAATTTTTTTTTTTTTTGGTAATAAGCAATAAAGGAGAAACTTTATAAAAAGCTAATATGACTTAATCCTCGTGACAGCACTCTGATGGAGGACTGGTAAAATTTCACTACGGTTATTTTTTGTCTGCTCAGATTGTTAATTCACCAAAGAATGGAAGAAGGACTTTCCCCATTGGTTGTGCTTTTAAAAATGTTCTAACATGCTTAAACTTTAGGTGATACCAAAACAAATTTTAAACTGTTTTAAATTATAAAAAATTTGAAAACGGAGTTTTCTTTTTCCCTGAGCCAGACTCACCCCACGTACAAAACTACAGTAAAGATTTGCACATTGGATTATCAACATAATCCAAGTGCTTTTTAAATTTTATTTTTATTAAATTAAAGTAATATCAAGGAAGCAAAGTTCATTCATACTCAGAACAATCTCTAAAATAAGATCTTGATTAGAAGCACTTCTGCTCTGGGAAAGAGGAGTAAACACACCTTTCCCTCTTTCTCCTGCTGAGTACAACTCCCTGGACATTATACATAAAACAAATAGAAGACACTCTGAAAGGCAGACAGAAAGCAGACCAGCAGGGAACTCGAGACCTGAGGAGTGACACAGAGGTGAGTCCCCTGAGTTTACTTTTGCCACATATATCCCAGCCTTGGAGGTGAAGAAGCTGACAATCGGGAGAGGCCAACAGGAGCAGGCAAAAAAGGTCCAACAATCCTGCTCTCCCCAAACACCCAGGAAAGGTACAGCCAAGCAAGACAGAAAACTCTCAGACAATAACCACTCTACTCCAACCAAACACCACAGAAAAAAAATGTGGTCCAACTCCACCCATGCTAGCAAAGGCCAAGGGGGGAACCTAGACTTCCTTTCTCACCAGACTGATAAATGGTATCAACTGGTCACGGTTAGTTTTTAGCCAAGTATAATTTTCTAAATGTCATGCAGCTTCAGAAAATTTTAAGAGTTAATATTGTAAAAAAATAACACACACCACTGACCATATCATTTGCAACAGATGGACTACAACTACATATCCCTACCTTGTCCTGGTTCTCTACCTGGCTCTTTATCCCCTCCCTTTATGTTTCTTTCTATCCTTCTTCCTCCGACTCCCAACTACTGACATTCTCCAAACTCCTTGATCTTATCCTTTTCTCTGTACAGTTTTTTCTTTTATGGGACCTGTTTATTTATTTTTTTTATCTCAACACTCGCACTAGGCCTCTTCTATCATGCCATTCTTTGCCCAGAGACCCGACTGCCTTCCATTAGGAGTCCACACCCCTTTGCTGGATTTTAAGGTCCTTGACTCTCTCTTCCCCCCAACTCTCAACATGAAAGTTCTCCTCCAATCAGAAAAGTCTCCCCACTGTCTTCACACCTCCTCTAATATTTCCGGCCTGTGGGCCCCAGAGTTCATGTCGTTTCCACACACACAACATACTGTCCTCCCTCCCCACTACCAATTCAGAGCCCCCTGTCCTGCAAATGCCCCCATGCCAGCCAACCTCCTCCAACAGGCCTTCCTTGGTTATGTCAGGGCCCAGAAAGCTCTCCCTCTCTGTACTCAAAGTTGACCATCATCTGCTCTGTCCATCTGACTTGCCTCAAAAATCAGTTTCTTTGAGAACTAGTAAATATTAATTAATATTTGTTTATTGTTTTCTATACCTTTCCTCTTGACCAGTTTTATAAACATATAACATCTCTAAGCTAAAGTGATCTTAACTGCAGTTAATACAGTGCTTAAAATCATTACTTTCCCTTTGTTTCTCTCTATAGAGAGAATGTAAGAATGTACATTCTTACAACAAATGGAAAAAATAACAATTATATAGTAAGACTAATTTCCTTAGAACCAAACTGAAATCTATAAACACGCTTTACATAAGTGATCTATAAAATTTTACATAAATTACCTATAAAACATAATTCACTGAAGAAAAAATGATAGTTTATCATTATTGAGAAAGAATAACTTTAGCTTAGTACTATCTTTGACTAACAGTTATTCACTCTAAATTATCATACAATACAAATTAATTCTGTATCTAGACAAATAAAAATAAAAGTGAAGCTTTTCGTAGTTTTTAAATTGTTATCCATGGTAATATGAAATGCTATGGAGACCTCTTGTGGTCCAAGTTAAAAAATACAAAACAAAACAAAAAACCTAATACGTACTTAAAATGGATATTCTGTCATTCCAAGGCATTCTGCCTTTTCTCACAAAGTTTTATTATGTCTTCAGTATTAATAAAATATCAACCACTAAGTGACAAAAACGGCTGGTTTTAACTTCAGGTTTATAGTGGAAGAAAAAAAAAAAAAGGAATTCTAAATCTGAGACTCAAGAACCTACCCATCACTATTTCAAACAAAGAAGAGGATACCACCAGAAACACAAGACAAACTTTTCTCCTTGAAAATTTAATGCTATGTTATTTACTGGTAGTAAATATGGAACAGAGTTTTGGCAAGCTCTGTTCTTCATACCCTAATTAAAAGCATTCCCAGGCTTCCCTGGTGGTGCAGTGGTTGAGAGTCCGCCTGCCGATGTAGGGGACACGGGTTCGTGCCCCGGTCCGGGAAGATCCCACATGCCGTGGACTGGCTGGGCCCGTGAGCCATGGCCGCTGAGCCTGCACATCCGGAGCCTGTGCTCCACAACAGGAGAGGCCACAACAGTGAGAGGCCCGCGTACCACAAAAAAAAAAAAAAAAAAAAGCATTCCCGATCCCCATTGCTAACTTTTTTTTTCTTTTTTTTTTTAAACAAGGCTAGGAATTGTATCTCAGGTTGATAAAGGCTAAATTTTATGGATGTTAAAGTGGACCCACTAGCATTTAGGGAGAAATTAAGGTAGGACCACACTTCACACAGTAAAGCAAAATAAAAGTGAATTAGAAGTTGAATGTAAAACTTTTTTTAAAATAATAAATCAACTAAAATAAAATAAGTAATTATGCAAGTGTTTTCAGAATAAGGAGAGATATTTCTAAGCATAAAAATAATGGAATGCTACCGTTCAGTATGGAGGCTTAATTGGTTCAGGCAGTACACTAAAAATACAGAGAAATAGTGAATTAATATATAATCAAAAATGTTTTTTCAAGAGAGTCAAAAAAAAAAAAAAAAAAGGAAATCCCCAAGGGCCAAAAACCATATGAAAATCATAGCTGTGGATGGGAGATGACACCATAAAGGGCCATGCACAGAGAGTAGAATACGAAGGTCCAACATACTTCTAGTAGGAGGTCCAGTGGAGCAGAGGGGAGAGGCAGTATTCAGAGAGATAATGGCAGATGGGAATAACAGAAAAAAGAGCTTCCATCTATAGAGAGCTTTCTATGCTGGGTGCTGTTTCAAGCACTTTGCCTTTATTTTAACTTATTTAATCCTCACAGCAATCCTATGAGGTAAACACTCTTACTTTCTCTATTTTACAGAAAAGGAAACTGAAGGACAACATAATTGAGTAATTCAACCAAAGTCACTAAGAGGAAAGCCAATTTTCGAACCCAAACCCTATGTCACAAGAGCCACACTGCTTGACCGTTTGACTTTTGAATCTCTACTGCTCCATTCTATACCTAGATATAGATCAACTTTAGACTACACAGAAATGTGGATTAATGTTTACTGTTTAGTCCATTATGTGAATAAAATAAAAAATTACATACTCCCAATGCTAACCAGAAAAATACAAATTAAAACAAGACAAAGGCAGTCATCAAATTTGGTAAAACCCACATATGACACCCAAACTATCTTTGGTATGCCAAATGGCTTTTGAATCTCATTTGATGAGTAAACATTTAGGAACATCCCCAGGCGATGCTGCCTGCCAGCCAAAAAATTCCATTTTGGCAATGTCTTTGTGGAATGTTTTAATATTTTATTGAATTTTGCCTTTATTGTTTTATAAAAATAAGTGCTTTGTGACCATCTAGAGGGGTGGGATAGGGAGGGTGGGAGGGAGACGCAAGAGGGAGGAGATATGGGGATATATGTATATATATAGCTGATTCACTTTGTTATACAGCAGAAACTAACACAACAATGTAAAGCAATTATACTCCAATAAAGATGTTAAAAAAAAAAGAAGACTTTCTAGTTAGAATGCTGTGATTATACTGTAGCTAGAATTGAATATATCCATTTTTCTGAGAATGAATAATAATCATAGTATGAGTTATGATAATATAGTCTCAAATATTTTGTCTAGTTAAAACAGTGTTTGCCACCAAAATGCGATAATCTATGCCAACTGAAGAATTCCCACTTGTCTAAATTAATTTATACATTTGTCTGTTGGGCATAATATCTTATGTGATAGATTTCTAAATGATGTGCTGTTTCAAAATCTTAATGTGGTCTTCATTTCTAGCTGTTGTTCAGTAGTACTGGTTTGAATCATAGTATTCTACTAAAAATAAATCATAAATTGTGAAAATAAATAAATAAAGCTAAAAAAATAAGTGGAAATCAGAAAAATGAGAGTGTTGATTCAACTGATCAATTTTAATCTCAATTACATCTAATTTAATCAAATATACACTCAGGTATGAAGGAAAAAATTAACAAAATCAAAGATATAAAATATGGGAAATATAGTTTTAGAAGACTATCTTTAAAATCTTTAGAGATTCTATTAACTTTTTTAGCCCTCCAAAGGCAGCATCCCTTATCAGTCTACTTGTCTTTTAATTAACCAAGTTTGAACACTGTCAGAAAAGGATTAAGAACAAAATAAGGGGAATTCATGCAGAATTTTTCGTCTATCCAATTGGCAGAAATTATTTCCATGATCACTTCCCATGCTAGCAAGGGCTCAAACAACCTGCCTATACTATAGTGGTAGAAGTATAGATTAATATTACCAATTCTAGCAAGCAATCAAGAGTTTTCTAAATGTTTATACTCTCTAACCAATTAATTCCACTTTTAGGAATTTAGCTTAAGGAAATAATCAGAAATGCACACAAATATTTCTATGCATGGATATTCATCATAGCAATATTTGTAATACTGAAAAAAATGAATACAATCTAACAAAAGGGGAATAGATAAATTACTGTATGATCCACTTATATGACTGAATGTTATGTAGTCATCTTGTCTTCATAAATACTCACTGAAATATTGGCAGATGCAATGATGTTCTCTAGAATTTGCTTCAGATAAATAATGCAGGGAGGGAGAGCGTAGAGTTATAGATGAAATGAGATTGGCTGGTTGAGAAATATTGAAGCTGGTTGATGGATTCATGGGGTTCACTAAACTATTCAGTATAATTTCATATACGTTTGAAATTTTCCATAATAAAGTAAAAAAATACATGGAGAATTTAAAAAAAACAGAATACAAAACTGATTTTGCAACATGAATCAAAGTTTATAAACAAAAAATGATGATACACATACACAGAAATAATACACCAAGATGTTTAACAGTAGTTATCTCTGAGTTATAGCTTGTTACTTTTGTGGTTTTTTTTTTTTAACTCTCAACTTTTCCTAAATGAATATGGACTAGTGTTACAATCAGAAAAACATATTTTGAAAGCTACTTTGAAAGAATTTCAAGTCAGATGAAAAAGGAACATTCAACTCGAAGAACAAAGAAACATACACAACTTCACTGAGTCAATTAATTTGATTTTCCAACTGATTTGTTAACCTATTAAATGTAAATCTTTGTGGGCTCTCCGGCCTAGTCTAAAGTCCAAATTCCTCAATATATAAAGTCCTCTTCACCCGAGCCCCAGCCCACCTTTTCAGTCTCTTCTCCCACCAAACTCCTTGGGTAACAGTACAGAATCTTCTCACCTAGGCACCTTCATGTCTGTCATGCAATACATCATGTTTTGGGAATCCAGTTAGGTCTCTACACATCTGCCTCTCCCACTGGATTATAAACTCTGCCAGACACATATCACAAGCACATCTTCTCCCTCCATACGCCATGGTGCCTAACACACTGCTTCATAAATAAGAGGAGTGACCATAGATCTAGTAAATTTAACTAGTGGACTCAGCCACAAATTGAAACTTGCAGCACAAATAAGGCATTTCCAAAACTACATAAACTTTCTAAGAAATGATTATCTGCAGAAACTGAAGATTAATTACCAAATAATATCATTTAATAATATCATAAGCCCTTTAATGTCAAATAATTTCATTAAATATCATAACCCCCTTTAAAAAGAGCAACTCCTAAAAGCCTTCATTAAGGTGACATTAAGGGTCATTTCGGCTTTCTTTTTCAGAATTTCCACTACTACTGATGAAATATTTTTATAAAGAAAAATCATTTTTAACAACTTTATTATCAGTTTGGGAATCAGATCTAAGTTTCAGAATCAACATGACTTTCCAGCAATGTGACAACTCACCTAACAGCTGTGGTCTTGTGGATGAGCATCTCTGTTTGCTGTGACAAGTCTGATGGAAGCAGAAGCTCCACTGGCTGCAGGCATAATATCCGAGTTTCTAGCTCTGAACGGGAAGCAGAGTCCTGGAAACTGTCGAACACAACCTCTCCTGTGGCGGGCTGCACTCCCTAAAAACAAAAATATAATGGCACAGAAAAAATATATTTTTCCCCATTATAACTATGACACAGCATTAATAAACGTGGAAATAGTAAAGAGGACACTCACAAGTATGTACTTGCATTTCTAAAATGTTTGAAAACCTGTCTGCTTTCCAAGACTCTTAAACAGGAAGTCAGACTCACCAATCTAAACTATGCTAGATGGGATTTTAGAGAGACACCCTGAGTCCAACTAAGTCCTGGATCTAACACACCGGACTGAGTGACTGTGACAACTCATTAAACCCTCCTGGGCCTCAGGGTCCTCCTCTGTAACTGGGGATAAACCAGCCTACTTCCCTCATAGAGTTATTGTAAGGGTCAAATCAGAAAACAAATGAACACCTTCTAAGCTATAAAGTACTGCACAAATAGTGGCTGCCATTACTGAGAGTAAGAAGTGATATGTTTCTAGAAACCTGGCCACCAGAGTAGGAGTAAGGTACTATTTCAATATATAAAATTAATAAATAAAAAATATAGGGGGGATGGGAATGTCTGTCCTGAAGGCGAGGTTTGGGTGGCTCATCACAGCATCCACTACACAGCTTTTCTTTCTGGCATGTTAATTTGTTTATTGTAGTCACATTCTTTTGTTTTTTTTAATTAAAAAGATTTTTTTTTGGCTGCATTGGGTCTCCGTTGCTGAACGCAGATTCTTGGAATCTGACATGTTATCACTTTGGGACCGCTGGCCAGCTGCTCCTGACTTGGCCACATGAAGGCTCAGACTGTCCAGGTCTCTGAACTGAAGAGAACTAATACTATTAGCATATCTCTCACTACCATTAATGCAAGGTATTTCAATGAAGAGTATCAGGAGGACATCTACAAATCCCAGACTGGCATATGCAAGTTCTGAGGAATGGTGGAATAACCCAATGTATCTGGGTGACCTTTGGAGACAGCTGAGACAGAGCTACAACAGGGCAGTGGCTGACACCCAACTCATAGCCCATCTTCTCCAGCCGCGTGGCAAACAGGGTCTTGGTGCTCCGGCAGGCTGTCAGGCCTGAGCCTCTGAGGTAGGAGAGCCGAATTCAGGACATTGGTCCACCAGAGACCTCAGAGCGCCACGTAATAACAATCTGTCAGAGCTTTCCCAGAGATCTCCATCTCAACGCTAAGGCCCAGCTCCACTCAATGACCAGCAAGCTCCAACGCTGAGCACCCCATGCCAAACAACTAGCAAGACAGGAACACAACACCACCCATTAGCAGAGAGGCTGCCTAAACTCATACTAAGTTCACAGACACCCCAAAACATACCACCAGATGCGGTCCTGCCCACCAGAACACAGGCACCAGTCCCCTCCACCAGGAAACCTACACAACCCACTCAACCAACCTTACCCAATGGGGGCAGACGCCAAAAAAAATGGGAACTACAAACCTGCAGACTGGGAAAAGGACACCCCAAATACAGTAAGTTAAACAAAATGAGAAGACAGAGAAATACAAAGCAGGTGAAGGAGCAAGGTAAAAACCCACGAGACCAAAAAAATGAAGAGGAAATATGGAGTCTACCTGAAAAAGAATTCAGAGTAATGATAGAAAAGATGATCCAAAATCTTGGAAATGGATCAGGAATGAGGAATGAGGAAAATACAAGAAACGTTTAACAAGGACCTAGAGAACTAAAGAGCAAACAAACAATGATGAACAACACAATAAATGAAATTTAAAATTCTCTAGAAGGAATCAATAGCAGAATAACTCAGGCAGAAGAACAGATAAGTGACCTGGAAGACAAAATAGTGGAAATAACTACCACAGAGCAGAATAAACAAAAAAGAATGAAAAGAACTGAGGACAGTCTCAGAGACCTCTGGGACAACATAAAATGCACCATAATTTGAATTATAGGGGTCCCACATGAAGAAGAGAAAAAGAAAGGGAATAAGAAAATATTTGAAGAGATTATAGTTGAAAACTTCCTTAATATGGGAAAGGAAATAGTCAATAAAGCCCAGGAAGCGCAGACAGTCCCATACAGGAGAAATCCAAAGAGAAACACTTGAAGACACATATTAATCAAACTATCAAAAGTTAAATACAAAGAAAAAATATTAAAAGCAGCAAGGGAAAAGCAACAAATAACATACAAGGGAATCCCCATAAGGTTAACAGTTGATCTTTCAGCAGAAACTCTGCAAGCCAGAAGGGAGAGGCAGGACATATTTAAATGGATGAAAAGGAAAAAGATTACTGTACCCAGCAGGGATCCCATTCAGGTTCAACAGAGAAATTAAAGCCTTTACAGACAAGCAAAAGCTAAGAGAATTCAGCACTACCAAACCCGCTTTACAACAAATGCTAAAGGAACTTCTCTAGGCAGGAAACACAAGAGAAGGAAAAGACCTACAATAGCAAACCCAAAACAATTAAAATGGTAACAGGAACATATGTATCAATAATTACCTTAAATGTAAATGGATTAAATGCTCCAACCAAAAGACACAGACTGGCTGAATGGATACAAAAACAAGACCTGTACATATGCTGTCTACAAGAGACCCACTTCAGACCTAGGGACATATACAGACTGAAAGTGAGGGTATGGAAAAAGATATTCAAGCAAATGGAAATCAAAGAAAAGCTGGAGTAGCAATTCTCATATCAGACATAATAGACTTTAAAATAAAGAATATTGGGCTTCCCTGGTGGCACAGTGGTTGAGAATCTGCCTGCCAATGCAGGGGACATGGGTTTGAGCTCTGGTCTCGGAAGATCCCACATGCTGCGGAGCAACTAGGCCCGTGAGCCACAACTACTGAGCTCGCGCGTCTGGAGATTGTGCTCCACAACAAGAGAGGCCGTGACAGTGAGAGGCCTGTGCACCACGATGAAGAGTGGCCCCTGCTCGCCACAACTAGAGAAAGCCCTCGCACAGAAACGAAGACCCAACGCAGCCAAAAATAATAAATAAATAAATAAATAAAAATAAAGACTATTACAAGAGACAAATAAGGACACTACATAATGATCAAGGGATTAATTCAAGAAGATATAACAATTGTAAATATTTACGTACGCAACATAGGAGCACCTCAATACATAAGGTGCTGTATATGCTAACAGTCATAAAAGGGGAAATCAAAAGTAACATAATCATAGTATGGGACTTTAACACCCCACTTTCACCAATGGACAGATCATCCAAAACGAAAATAAATAAGGAAACACAAGCTTTAAATGACACATTAAACAAGATGGATTTAAATGATATTTATAGGACATTCCATCCAAAAACAACAGAATACACTTTCTTCTCAAGTGCTCATAGAACATTTTCCAGGATAGATCATATCTTGGGTCACAAATCAAGCCTTGGTAAATTTAAGAACACTGAAATAGTATCAATTATCTTTTCCGACCACAATGCTATAAAACGAGATATCGATTACAGGCAAAAAACTGTAAAAAATACAAACACATGGAGGCTAAACAATATGCTACTAAATAACCAAGAGATCACTCAAGATATCAAAGAGGAAATCAAAAAATACCTAGAAACATGTGACAATGAAAACACGACAACCCAAAACCTATGGGATGCAGCAAAAGCAGTTCTAAGAGGGAAGTTTATAGCAATACAATCCTACCTCAAAAAACAAGAAAAATCTCAAATAAACAACCTAACCTTACACCTAAAGTAATTAGAGAAAGAAAAACAAAAAGAAACCCCAAAGTTAGCAGAAGGAGAGAAATCATAAAGATCACATCAGAAATACATGAAAAAGAAATGAAGGAAATGATAGCAAAAATCAATAAAACTAAAAGCTGGTTCTTTGAGAAGATAAACAAAATTGATAAACCATTAGCCAGACTCATCAAGAAGAAAAGGGAGAAGACTCAAATCAACAGAATTAGAAATGAAAAAGAAGTAACAACTGACACTGCAGAAATACAAAGGATCACGAGAGATTATGACAAGCAACTCTATGTCAATAAAATGGACAACCTGGAAGAAATGGACAAATTCTTAGAAAAGCACAACCTTCCAACACTGAACCAGGAAGAAACAGAAAATATAAACAGACCAATCACAAGCACTGAAATTGGAAACTGTGATTAAAAATCTTCCAACAAACAAAAGCCCAGGACCAGATGGCTTCACAGGTGAATTCTATCAAACATTTAGAGAAGAGCTAACACCTATCATTCTGAAAACTCTTCCAAAACAAAGGAGAAGGAGGAACACTCCCAAACTCATTCTACGAGGCCACCATCACCCTGATACGAAAGCCAGACAAAGATATCACAAAAAAAGAAAACTACAGGCCATCTATCACTGATGAAGATAGATGCAAAAATCCTCAACAAAATACTAGCAAACAGAATCCAACAGCACATTAAAAGGATCATACGCTCTGATCAAGTGGAGTTTGTCCCAGGAATGCAAGGATTCTTCAATATACACAAATCAATCAATGTGATAAACCATATTATCAAATTGAAGGAGAAAAACCATATGATCATCTCAATAGATGCAGAAAAAGCTTTTGACAAAATTCAACACCCACTTATGATAAAAAACCCTCCAGAAAGTAGGCATAGAGGGAACTTACCCCAACATAATAAAGGCCATATATGACAAACCCACAGCCAACATTGTTCTCAATGGTGAAAAACTGAAACCATTTCCTCTAAGATCAGGAACAAGACAAGGTTGCCCACTCTCACCATTATTATTCAACACAGTTTGGAAGTTTTAGCCACAGCAATCAGAGACGAAAAAGAAAAAAAGAAATCCAATTGGAAAAGAAGTAAAACTGTCAGTTTTCAGATGACATGATACTATTCATAGAGAATCCTAAAGATGCTACCAGAAAACTACTAGAGCTAATCAATGAATTTGGTAAAGTATCAGGATACAAAATTAATGCACAGAAATCTCTTGCATTGCTATACACTAATGATGACAAATCTGAAAGAGAAATTAAGGAAAGACTCCCATTTACCATTGCAACAACAAAAAAAACAAAATACCTAGGAATAAACCTATCTAAGGAGACAAAAAACCTGTATGCAGAAAACTATAAGACACTGATGAAAGAAATTAAAGACAATACAAACAGATGGAGATATACACCATGTTCTTGGATTGGAAGAATCAACATTGTGAAAAGGACTATACTACCCAAAGCAATCTACAGGTTCAGTGCAGTCCCTATCAAACTACCAATGGCATTTTTCACAGAACCAGAACAAAAATGACCCCGAAGAGCCAAAGCAATCTTGAGTAAGAAAAATGGAGCTGGAGAAATCAGGCTCCTTGACTTCAGACTACACTACAAAGCTACAGTAATCAAGACAGTATGGTACTGGCACAAAAACAGAAATATAGATCAATGGAACAAGATAGAAAGCCCAAAGATAAACCCGCACACATATGGTCACCTTATTTTTGATAAAGCAGGCAAGAATATAGAATGGAGAAAAGACAGCCTTTTCAATAAGTGGTGCTGGGAAAACTGGACAGCTACATGTAAAAGAATGAAATTAGAACACTCCCTAACACCATACACAAAAATAAACTCAAAATGGATTGAAGACCTAAATGTAAGGCCAGACACTAATAAAACTCTTAGAAGAAAACATAAGCAGAAGACTCTATGACATAAATCACAGCAAGGTCCTTTTTGACCATCTCCTACAGAAAGGAAAATAAAAACAAAAATAAACACATGGGACCTAATGAAACTTAAAAGCTTTTGCACAGCAAAGGAAACCATAAACAAAACGAAACGACAACCCTCAGAATGGGAGAAAATATTTGTAAACAAAGTAACTGACAAAGGATTAATCTCCAAAATATACAAGCAGCCCATGCAGGTCAATATGAAAAGAGCAAACAACCCAATCGAAAAATGGGCAGAAGACCTAAATAGACATTTCTCCAAAGATATACAGATTGCCAACAAACACATGAAAGGATGCTCAACATCATTAATCATTAGAGAAATGCAAATCAAAACTACAATGAGGTATCACCTCACACTGGTCAGAAGGGCCATCATCAAAAAGTCTACAAACGGGGGCTTCCCTGGTGGTGCAGTGGTTGAGAGTCCACCTGCCGATGCAGGGGACACGGGTTTGTGCCCCGGTCCAGGAAGATCCCACAAGCCGCGGAGCGGCTGGGCCCGTGAGCCATGGCCGCTGGGCCTGCGCGTCCGGAGCCTGTGCTCTGCAACGGGAGAGGCCACAACAGTGAGAGGCCCACGTACCACAAAACAAAAACAAAAACAAAAACAAAAAAGTCTACAAACAATAAATGTTGGAGAGGGTGTGGAGAAAAGGGAACCCTCTTGCACTGTTGGTGGGAATGTAAATTGATACAGCTACTAGGGAGGACAGTATGGAGGTTCCTTAAAAAGCTAAAAATAGAACTACCATACGACCCAGCAATTCCACTACTGGGCATATACCCTGAGAAAACCATAATTCAAAAAGTCATGTACTACAATGTTCATTGCAGCACTATTTACAATAGCCAGCACATGGAAGCAACCTAAGTGTCCATCGATAGATGAATGGATAAAGAAGATGTGGCACATATATACAATGGAATATTGCTCAGCCATAAAAAGAAACAAAACTGAGTTATTTGTAGAGAGGTGGATGGACCTATAGTCTGTCATACAGAGTAAAGTAAGTCAGAAAAAGAAAAATAAACACTGTATGCTAACACATATATATGGAATCTAAAAAATAAAAAAAGATTCTGAAGAACCTAGGGGCAGGACTGGAATAATGACGTAGACATGGAGAGTGTACTTGAGGACATGGGGAGAGGGAGGGGTGGGCTGGGACAAGGTGAGAGAGCGGCACGGACATCTATACACACCAAATGTAAAACAGATAGCTAGTGGGAAGCAGCCGCGTAGCACAGGGAGATCAGCTCGGTGCTTTGTGTTCACCTAGAGGGGTGGGATATGGAGGGTGGGAGGGAGACGCAAGAGGGAGGGGATATGGGGATATATGTATACATACGGCTGATTCACTTTGTTATACAGCAGAAGCTAACGCACCAATGTAGAGCAATTATACTCCAATAAAGACGTTGAAGAAATAAAAAGTATAATTTTTGCACAAACAAATCAAATATAACAAACCTTGATAATATGTACATAGTTTATCCAGGGAAACAACTATGATAACTAAAAGCCATCTCCATCACCTCAAGCCAATAATAGCCAAGATAACCTGGAAAAGATCATAGTTTGGAAGAAAAGAAAAAGATTAAGTAATTTACTCAAGGTCGAGGGGCAATAAAGTGGTGGAGGCAAGATTCACGTAGTCTGACTCCACAAGCCACACTCTTACTCACTACTGACAATTACGAAAGGGATGGGGCCAGTTACAGACTGCATGAGCTAACAGGAGGAAAAACAACCAGTCCCTACACTCATGGACGACTGGTGGAAAGTCAACTGACACAGCCTCTCCAGAAAACTGCCTGACATTTTCTAAGAAAGCTGAAAACATCCACATCTTATAACTCAGCAATTCCTCCCCTACCTATATACCCTTGAGAAACTCAGGCACATATATAAGGCATGTGCAAAAAGGTTGATAGTGTATCCTTTGTACAAGCAAAAATTGCAAAGAATCCACAAGAATGAAAAAACTGTAAAATGAAATACAATGTAGCAATGACAACAAGAAAACTACTAAGGTAACACATGTAATATCTGATAAATCCCATGTACAAAATGGTAAACAAAGAAGCAAGACCCAAAAGGATACATACAATATATTTACATTTATATACTTTTTAAGGTAGTAAAACTGTATCTAAAAGCAAAGGAATTATCACCTTAAAGTCTGGATTATGGTTACCTCCAGAGGGAAGGGGCCCTTCTGTGAGCAGTGCTGTATTTCCTTAGCTGGCTGGTTGTCTCATATTACACTGTAAATTTCTGTTTTATGCATTTTTTTCCTCGATTATTTTATAACTTTTAAAAAAATCACTCATTTTTGGCTCAAGGAAGTTCCTTAATTCTAGCCCAGAGGCCTTCTTTAGTGGCCAGATAGCTGGACTGTAAGTACATTAGCATACATATATAAGTTTATCTCCCAATCTACAACCAAATTTTTTAAAAAGCTATTAACAGAAGTTCAAGTAATAAATTTATCAGCCAGATAAATTCCCCTCTGCTTTTTTAAATCAGAGAAATGGTCTACATCGTAAAACCTGCAACATCTACTACTCTGTGTGATATGTAACATTGATAAACCCATAGTCAGTCTGTATAAAGCTGTGCATTGCCCAGCCTGAAGGTAGCGGGCCTGATGGCAGTGGCACTACAACACAAAAGCCTTTGATTTCAGACTAACTACCAGAATCCAAAGGATGACTCCTAGGTAGTAACTGGGGAACATGTGACACTCACCACAACAGGGAAAAACCCAGCAAGAATAGGGTAAAGGAAGATGAGATCCATTTCAGCCACACTGAATTTGAGTGCCTTGTCCAATGAAGAGTTGGAAGCAAGAGCCTGGAGCTCAGAAGAGAGGTGCAGCCTGGACCAGACCTCTGGATATCATCAGCCCAAAAGTGGTTGGTGAGGTAAAGAATGGGTCCCAAGAAAATGCCTGAGATGCAAACTATCATTTCTTTTTTTTTTTTTTTCTTTTTGCATGCCTGTTCATACACCACGGTTAACTTTGGCAGTAGGCCAGAGCGTATGTCTATCTGCACAAAGTAGGAGCTGTATACTATCAGCTCTGCTCCTTAGACTGAGTTCCAGGTAAGTATAAAATAGCACATTACATCTGATAAAGCTTAAAAGCAAGTAACCTTACTATTTGTAGGTAGGTTCAATTGCCTGCAGCTAGATAAAAAGTGCTTCTCAAGGGTAAAAAAATCATTTAGAGCCATCCAACAGTAATGCAAACTCCCAGAAGGAAAGGCTTACTGATTAAGCAAATGTCAAGTTAGCACAAAGTTATGCAGTCAGAATGAGGTATTAAAAGGTACTTTGGAGACATCTGGGTTGTAAGAATTTTTGTTGATATGGTAGCTGGTTGCAGAAGTTTGTAAAAAACAAAGAGAATGAGTTATTATTAGGCAAAGGGTCCTACTTGTGCTTAACAGAACAAGGGAGTCTAATAGTTCCAAAGGGCCCTTAAGCCTAAGATTGTAAGCAGAGTCCAAGTAAGTCTATAAATGGGCAAATCTGCTCACAAATTGCCATAAGGCAAGATCAATAAAACTATGATTCACAAATTATACTCACCTGGAAGACTGGTTATAAATACTCCTAATCCTTATTAAAAAGAGAGTTTTGTACTAGCCAGCTATCATTTCCCTTTAACTCTCGAACTTTCCTCTGAACTAGATATGACAATCCCATAATCATTTGTGTTTAACTTCAAATCCCTAGAGGAAATTTGTAAAACCCTTTGTTATCCATGCATGTGTTGACTTTTATTCTGCTATCTGTACACTGTCCACATGCATGCCTGTCACTGGGTCTGTCTTCAACCCTAAACTGCTAGAGCCCATGGACAGAAACTATCTGGATCCTTCCACAGCACAGAGTGCCAAGTAGCCACCTGAGAAAATTATAACTAGTAATTTAACATATAAAATTAGGAGGAAAATGTTTTTCTAGTATAATTACTTGAGGACACAACCCATCAGATAGCCTCATTATAAACCATACATGATTACTCATATTTAAAGATTCCTTGAACATCTATCATTCGTTCTTTTTTTTTAATTAATTAATTTATTTATTTTTGGCTGTGTTGGATCTTCGTTGCTGTGCACAGCCTTTCTCTAGTGGTGGCGAGCAGGGGCTACTCTTCGTTGTGGTGCACGGGCTTTTCATTGCGGTGGCTTCTCTTGTTGCAGACCACAGGCTCTAGGTGCACAGGCTCAGTAGTTGTGGTTCGCGGGCTCTAGAGCGCAGGCTCAACAGTTGTGGCTCACGGGCTTAGCTGCTCCGCAGCATGTGGGATCTTCATGGACCAGGGCTTGAACCTGTGTCCCCTGCACTGGCAGGCGGATTCTTAACCACCGCGCCAGCAGGGAAGTCCCTATCATTCATTCTTCACCTACAAAGTACTTACCACAAGTCCAATGAAAACGTTCCCCTTTTTTTGGTCTTTAACATTTTCCTTATTTTCACAGATACACAGAAGATAGCTGGTAGAAGTATCAGTCATTATCTCATCGACATTAACAGCATCATCCAGCTTGACTAAAGGATTTACATGTAATAATCATTAAAGAAAAACAAATGCTACATTCCCATTAGCTTTTCTCCCTTAAAATAATGGTTCATTTTCCTGGGCATTTTTGCTTTATGCAAAACTCTTCCATACAGCATTTATTCTTCTGATTTATTCTGATCATAGTTACATGACTTATCTTCCCTAAGATATAAGATTCATGAGAACAGACAACTATTACCGTCTCACTTCCAAAGGGCCTGTGATATGCCTCAGATCCTGTGGAAGCACCAATTTTTAACCCTCTGCTTTACTTGGATAATGCTGAGCCTTGACTCCTTAATCTCATGATGTTTAATTCCACAAGTCAAAGCATGGATACACTGAAGTAGTGTAAATTACTTTCCTCCGTTAAAGTACCTAACAGCTCTCAGACATAGCAAGAGAATTTTTAAAAGATATGAGAAAAGAAAACCAAAAAAGAAAACAGAAACATACATACGTGTGTGTGTGTGTGTGTGTGTGTGTGTGTGCAGTAAGTCCATTACATAAATTCTCAGGGATGAAAGCTGATTTTGGACAAGGTCAGTCTGGGAACATCCACTTTGGGCATCAGCAGATAAGAGCTACAGCAGCAGCAAGAGAAGCACGGAGGGGTGCTGTTTTAGAAGCAGGCTTTGAAAAAGAGACTCAAGTTCGGGCAAAAGAAACAATAAAATTACGAAATTCTTACAGCCTGATCAGTTTAGAACAACACAGAGCTATTAATGGTCTGGGGTCCACTCTGAGTGATAACTGTTCTGTATTCATGGTATTAATGGAATAAAACAGCCTTCAGAATTTGGGTAGAAGCTAAGCAGGCCTCTAAATAAGCACATCTGTAATAAACCATAACAGCAATACCTTCACACAGTATCATTTAAGACCTTATCCCTACATTCTTTTATTCTGAGAGACCTGACCCCATTCCACAGTAAACAAAATGCTTCCTTATCATATTTGATATATAATTATTTGGTTTTTAAATAATTGATAGAATTTTATGACTTTGCTGTTAAAATCATTTTGCTTCAAGTAACTCATTGAATTTATCAATGACCATAAACTGGGGAGCAATCATTACATATACTGAGGGTTCTTGCAAGTGAGAAAGCTTACAATCCATTTTCAAAAGTAATAAAATTCTTATGATGCTAACAATTAATGAAGATGACCTACTATTATGTTTTATAAGCAGTTAACTGTGTGTTAACTTGGTAGTTTTCTTTTCACATTTTGAAGTAAATAAGTTATTTTTTAGGTCTCATTTTAGGAAGATCTACAGGAGCTTGTAAGCCCTACGCACCTAACCACTGCCCACAAAGGCCTAGGAAAGATGCAATTTCACATCAGTTGCTAACTTGCTATCATCTTTTATCAGGCTCTCTTTTTTCTTGCTCTTAAAATACAATGAACTCTCCTTTTACTATGGCATTTGAAAAATGCTTCTTTCCAGCCAATATCAACTCTTCTCTTTTCAGTACCTTACTAATCACAGGTCAAGGTAACCATACTGCCTCATCTCATCAAAAAGGTACCCAATCAAAGAACAGTTTTTAAAAATGCTATTTAAAACAAAGTCCTTGTAACATTTAAGAAAAACAATTCCTATTTGAAAAGGATATCTTCTCCAATAAGTGTAGATTTTGTATAAAGAGCAGTCAATTTCCGGGAAAAGAGTGAACTTTTGTTGTCCCCAATGGCTTTTAACGCAGCTGTTTCAGTTTGTTTCACAACTCCCACCTTCAACAAAAGTAAGAAATACTGCATATCAAATACGGTAGAAAATTTGTTAACAAAACATTAATTCCAGATTTTGAAAGGTTAATTCTGAAACATTTAAAATAAACAAATTAGTAGACAATGTCCAGAGGTAGGGCTTAAGTAATAAGTACCACAAGGACATTGCAAGTGTGGATAAATCACTATGAAACACTCCATCACAGAGTTGAAAAAACTTTTTACCCTAAATACCTAATATGTTAAAAACTCATGGAGCTATACTGACAATAATTATGACAAATTTTAATTTCTCCAAAATACCAAATTCCAAAACCAGTTATAGCCTACCATCTTAGAAAACATTTCCCTCTCTGGAAGAGACTCTAATCCCCTTTTCCCACAAGTTGAAGCCAAAGCTGACCTTATATCCCTTGGCCACAAGGCGGCGTACGTGAACAAACAGTCGGTGAGTAGGTATGCTTGCTGTCATAAAGTTGTGATCTAAATGGCAATAGATATTGAGCTCCCGGGCTGCAATCTAAAAAAATTTAAGAAGAAAATATCAATAAATTTCTACTTCTAGATTCCCTGTGCAGTGTTTGTTCACTTTGTTAAAAATCCATCAAGGTATACATTTAGGATTTGTGCACTTCTCTGTGCGGTATGTCAATAAAAAGTTTAAAAGACATTCGCTGTGTAGAAGCCTATGGTTTTATCTTTTTTTAACAGTGTCCATGGCCTAACCTCAAAGCCAACATCTATATTTATAAACAACTCAGAAAAATATGACAGGTTTTCTTTTATGTCCTTAGATCTATCAAAACCTTAAAAGTGCTGAGCTTTCCCTGCACAACACAGAGACCATGAGACTGAAATAGAATAAGAATTTGCTACTTAGCACATGCAAATAACTGAAAATTAGGAGATACCACGGAGTATACGTAAATGATGAACCTCCTTGGACAGAGGGCATCTTTGAGGAAGTGAGAAGAGAACCCCCTGGTCTGGTTAGCTACTTAATGATGCATGAATTGATAGGAATGCAGAATCGGGCAGCACCACCTGATTCCCTACGTTTTTCTACAAAGTCCCAGGGCTTAGATATTGCCCACTGGAGCCATGGAATTGGAGTCATTCCTCCACTCTCACTCCCCTATACCACCCGTCTCTGAACTGTATTAGTTCATCGCTGCAGGGCAAGAAGACATCAGTCTTTACTGTGGTCAAGGCTGAATTTAGCACTCAACCTAGAGAGAAGGGCAGAGAACAGCACTTCCTTTCACCCCTTCATCTATAAGAGGCCAACCACGTGGTTCCTGTCCTCAGGAAACACGCGGATGCTGTTTCAAAGTCTAATTCCATGACACAGAAGAGAGCATCATGCCATCTGAACTAGAGAACACCACCTTCCTGCCACAGGACATAGGACACTAGAAGAACAAAAGTTGGCCAGGTCTCCACTCCCCATCCATGAGGTGGCAGACGAGCCACCTCATCACTCTCTGAAGATGTACTAACTAACTAGGCCTAAAACTAAGGGATCATCACAATCATTCATGACTTCAACAGCACCACCAGCAATACCAAGCCTAAGCTTGCCCCTAAATGCTCAAATTTACTTTTAACCTTCTTAACTTCGGCCTACATCAAACACCCCAAATTAAATACAAACCCAACTTAGACTAAGATAGCAAGACAGCTGATATACAGAGACCTGTAAGACCTCACACACTTGTTGGTGGTTGGCAGAGTTAATGTGCTCTTCCACTGAGATTTAACTATGTTCCTGGCTATGAAAATTCATAATTTAAGGGTAAAAAGAGGAATTTCTGTACATCTCAATTTTCTTTTTCTTGTTTGAGTCTTCATTAGGAATACTTACATGATGATGGTTCATTCACAATTGACTTTCGATGGATGAGAGGTACTGGGCCAGCACCATGGAGAATAAGCACGAACATTCCAATAGGGACCCCTCACTTCCTTCCCCACAAATCTAGCATCCACCAAGTTTGCTTGTGTCTATTTTTAGTTTTTACTTTAAATGAAAGTATTTTTGAAGGTAATTGATCACATTAGCTTTTCCATAAGGTGGTCAGAAAATGAAATAAAAACATTGGAAAATATTTAAGGCTGGACAAAAAAACCAGGAAACAGTGTCTGAGAAAACAACTTACCTCTGCATCTTCCCCAAAGAATCTATACTTATATCCACATTCCACACACAAAATTGCATCTTTCTGCTGCTGCTTCATTTCTAAGTATTGTAATTCTAAGGGGGTGTAGATGCTTTTGGTCCGTTTGTTAGACGGTTTAGAATCAGAAGTCTTCTGTAAGTTTTCATAACTGCTATGTGATGATCCAAAATGACTGAGTGTCTTGTCCTGGCAACCAAAAGATTTTTATAGTTTAAAAAGTATTAACTGTAATAATAGTTCCAGAATGTAAATTTGGCACAAAGCTAATAACTGGTGAATCCAAGTGAAAAGTTTATAAGAGTATATCATATATTAGGCATCTTTTCTTGCAGGTTTGGAACTTTTTCAAAGTAAATGACTTAAAAAAGTGAGCCAAACTAAACTACTGTATAATTATTTGAGCAAATTTTGAAAGCCTAAACTAAAAAAGCTTTCTATACTTCTCTTTAAATTGGATTTCATTAAACCAATTATAATTAACCATTTTCTTTTCTTTATTCCCAGATATATAAGGCACAAAAAGTCATCAGGCATCGAACTGTCTCCCTCAGCGGTAAGGCAAAACCACTTTGAACAAGCATGCCAGCAGCTAAAGCTGCACTTAATGTTTAAATTTCCAAGTACAGTCTAAAAGATAGTATATTCCAAAATCTTTATTCCAAGAAAGAATCACAATTTGTTTGGTAAAGAGAGATGAGAAACAGCTTTTGGAAAGCATAAAGCACAAGGTTACTTTTTCAACATTAGTATTCCTGATATCCACCTGTCTATATGAAAACCATAATTAAATCCAGTTCACAGCTTAGAGCAAATTCCTTGCTTCTGAGACTTATTAAGGTAAAATGAAACAAATCTGTACAATTGATGACATAAAAATTCATATTTTAAGGCAAGGCAAGAAAAATCTAAACATAAAATTTTTCTCTCCCCATTTTGGCCCCCTCCCTCCCCTTCAGTGTGCATTGTGCATCTATCTGCCTTATGCTTAGGTTTAGCAGAAATACCTGCTCAACCATTAAGATCAATTTTCCTCCTTCTGGGGCCAGCCTTATAACTCCTTGGAAGCTAACATTTCTTTCTCAATCCTTTAAGGGACCACTCGCCTCGTACACACAGACATCTATGGTGAACTTTATATACAATGCCAACATACCATTTCCCTTAAAGATAGCCATTGGTGCATAACATACCGGTCAGACGACCTGGGGAGACACTGGGCACCTAATGGAAGTCTTCTTAGCTTAAATACTTACCTATGACCTTATTAATGTTACTAGCTATATTACTTACATTCTGCCTATTTTATAATATAATTGTTTCTTGCGTTACCAAATGTATGACTGAGCCTCCAATAAAATTAATAATGATTAGGTGACTTAAAACGATTGACAAAATATACAGTCCTATATGATCGGTGATTTTAATAGTGTAACCCTAGATATGGGAAGAAGCAACAAGAGGGAATCTTTTTCTAGACCGTAACAGACTATAAGACAGGTGGTTCAGAGGCTTTCGGCTACTGTTAACAGGGCCTAGTCCAGTAACAGCACAGTGAGTGGCCTATCAACAAAATCCTTGCCTGACCTGAGAATGAGTATTCCTAGCGCCATAGGACAAATTGATCACAAAATGCCTCCCAAACCTTGATTGAAATTAAGACCGAAAGGGAACCGATTACAAAATAAAGACTGTTTGCCCATCAACCAATTCTACAAGAATGAAGTCATTAGCTACTGTGGTTGCTGACCTATATTACACCCTGAAAGGAATTCAGGAAGAAGATCAGGATGAGGCACTTTTTGAAACTTGCCCTCAGATAGTTAGATATTTTCAGGAGAAATTTTTTTATAAACCTGGATTCTTGCATCATCCCATACTTAGAAAAGCACTAAAATCATTAACTAAGATGTCTGTTCCTTGTGACTAGCAGCAACCTTCTACCGAGATGTGTGCTTGAGTGCACATACCCCCTTTACCAAAATCACATATATGCTGGCCTCCCCCTTTACTTCTTTGGAACAGTTCTCAGAGCTCTCTGAGAGACTATCTCCCAGGTTATAATCCTCAGGTTGGCTCAAATAAAATTTTTCACTTCTTTCTTAAGTTGACTATTGATTAATTATTTGTGTCAAAAGGATAAATCCAGCTTCTAATTAAATGTCACTGGGTCACTGCCAACATCAAAAAACTTACCAGCTACCCCTGAAATTAAAAATATGGCCTAAAAGACTGGTGACCAGCAGAGGCAGAGAAGAGAGAAAGAGAAATGTCTTATATGGCCCAGGGAGGGGACTGCTGTCAAAGGAAAGCCCAGAAAGACGTTCTTTGCAGTTGCAGTTGCTAAAGGTTTAAAAAATTCAGCTTAGCTGGAATAGCAGGTAGAGACACAGTTTATCTGAATAGCGAAGCCAAGCAAACCTCCAAAGATCAGTAGTGAGACCTGGTAAGGTATGGAGAGGCATGGCAGGAGAAAAGTGGGTCAATATACCAGATTGGAGAATGCATTTGCTTTTAATTATGATGGATTTTCTACTTCGTTTCCATGACTGTTATCTAAAATTCAGGAAAACCACATATTGCAAAACTTAATGAATACTTAAAAAAATATATTTCCTGGAAAAAGAAAGTTCTTACTTTATACCTTATTCATATATGGAATGAAAGTAGGAATCCAGCAGATAGTTTTAAGCATATGGGATACGAATAAACAAGTCAATCTGAATACTTGAGTATTAAGCAACTTTTTCCCCCACCATTTGGGTGAAAATATTTCTCAGATATACTCTTTTTCATATTCCCAGAGACAGCATTCTGAACTCAATTTAACTTTATCTTGACAATTGAGGATGATCAGAATAATAAAATGGGAATTTCAGGACCTATTTCTAGGTGTCCCTTCTAACTGGTTACTTCTAATGTGCTGTGAATCAGAAATGCCAAGTTGGTCATTTTATGTATAAACCAACAGTAAATCTCATGAGACCCTAGGATAAATTCTCCAATTAATAAAGTAAACATACACAGACAAACTTTTTGATTATGACCACTACACCCAGGTGAACTGCTTCTAAGTATTAAAAAAAGATTAAAAATAAAAACAAAGCAACTTTTTTTCTGATGATGTAAAATAAGTCAATGGATCTTATGGCCTGGCTGAAGGAGGAGTTCATGAATCTGGACTTTGTGGGAAGGAGTGTGAACTTCTGAAAATTAGATACAAAATTGTGTTGGTCTGAGTATTTATCTGAGTAACGAATCCCTAGTGTTCATTAGATTTAAATGACTCATAAAAAAAAATAAAGAACTAGTTCTCTAATTCCATCATTTTCGATCATGGCTACACATTAAAATGAGAGCCTTTAAACGATATCCATGCCCAGTTTTTCATGAAAACTAACTAAACATGATTCTGAAGAAGGGTTCTTACTATCAGTATTTTTTTTATTGACGTATAGTTGACATACAATATTATGTTAGTTTCAGGGGTACAACATAGTGATCTGATAGTCAAATACATTATGAAGTGATCATAAGTCCAGTAACTAACTGTCACCATACAAAATTATGACAGTAAGGTGATTCTAATTTAAAGCTGGGCTGAGAACCACTAATTCTGAATTACAGATTTCAATGATGGATCAAGAATTAAATTCCCTGATTCTGCAATGGTGAAAAATACTAATAATCACAAAACAGTGGAAGAAGTAAGAAAGCCATATACGTTTGGTTAAACTCTGAATTTATTATATCAGCCAAGCTTTCAACTAAAAACCTCAAAACATCTCTATAAATTATTCACTGTGATTTTCCAGACTAATCATGGAAACTATAAGGAGGACTATAAGAAACTGTGCTTGTATTAATTATTAATAAAGAATCCCCCCAAGTCAGTGGCTCCTAATCCAGGCTGTACATCAGAATCTTCTGGGAGGTTTTCTTGGTTTTGTGTTGTTTTAATAAAACCAATTCATCCTGCCTTAATACATA
This sequence comes from Hyperoodon ampullatus, assembly GCF_949752795.1. Classification (NCBI taxonomy): domain Eukaryota; kingdom Metazoa; phylum Chordata; class Mammalia; order Artiodactyla; family Ziphiidae; genus Hyperoodon; species Hyperoodon ampullatus. Next base: position 111,860,773 of record NC_136917.1, read on the forward strand.
GTAAATCACAATCTCCAAGAATTAAAAAAAAAAACTAAAACTAAAAAGCAAAAGCTCCCTCAGCTAATTTGGATGATCAGCCAAGTTTGGGAACCAGTGCCCTGAGTGAACCCACAAACCTAAAGGCACTTCAGAACCTACAGTTCTAAGTAACTGGATATTCATCTATATAAGAGTTACATACCTTTTGACTAGTTTGAGATTTGGAATCTTCAGAAGAAACTGCATTCTTTGCACGTAGAAGATTGATATCATCAAAATCAGTACATTTTGGCAGAACTGCAAATCTCTTCTGAAGAGACTCTGTCTGGACTCTATTTTGAGGAAGGGCAGAATCGCAGCAGAATTCTTTCAATTTTTCCAGAGACTTTAAAACGTTCCTGGTCCTCTGATGTTTCTTTGGCTCTTAGCAAGTCAGAAGAAAATATAACAATAGTATTTTATCTCACTTGGTCAATTCATAATTAGCATAGGATTTTTAAAGAGGGAGCTTCTCACTAAAGCAATGAATCTAACTATAATGTGATAAGGAAATAAAGAAACCTCGGGTTCAGGGTGAAGATGGCATATTGAAACATAGATCTAATTTCACTTGGTCCTGAAATCCCATTAAAAACTACAACAGGGCAGACAGAAAAGAAGAGGTGACAACTGCAAACAAAATATCTGAAGCTAGAAGGATAAATGGATAAGCAATAACCAATTTAGCATACCTGAAAGCTAAATCCTAAATAAGTAATATATAAAACCAGGAACCAATCCTACTTACAACACCAAATGCTTATTAAATGGCTCAAGAATCAGGGCACCAGTAGCTCTGGAGATGGAAAAAAGGGAGGTTCTAAAATAAACAGAACTGGTTCAAAACAATTTAATCCCTAGACCCCTACCCCACTCCAAACTCAAGGGTAACTGTCCTCCTTCTACCTCAGAAGAAGACTGGAGACTTCTCTGGAAAAGGCAAAACAGGCACAGGTGAGACACAGTACTGTGCCTGAGCCATAAGAATGATGTGAATACAGGCTTACTGTATGCGGAGAAACCAGCCTCTTCTCACCAGCTCTCAGAACACAGGCAGCCAGAGCTCTCCCTCCAGGCAGGAGCTCACAAGACTCTGGACCGGGGAAACTGACCAGCTCCATGGGAAAGACCTAAAGATACTGACACCAGGAATTCACCAAGGAAACCAGATCACCACTCCCAGGACATGTGCCTTCCTGCCTCCACAGCTTTGCTCATGCTATTCTTTCTCCCCAGAATGCCCTTGACCCCAATTTCCACACAGCAAATTGTACTCATTTCGTCAAGACCCATCTCAAAACTACTTTTTCATGAAATTCTGCTAATTCTCCCAGTTTAAAGTCATCTTTTCTTTCTCTATGTTCCTATAGCAAGATCGCATCTCTCTACAGCACTTATCACACTCTGCCAATTAGCAGTTATTAATAAGCAAGCAACCCATAAAATAAGGGAAACTATCATGTATTGGGTATCTACTATATGCCAGAATACATCTTTTCACCCTTTAGAGCAATACTATTAGGTAATTACTATTTAATATAAAGAAACTGGGACTGCATTTATTATCTCTTACTTTCCCATTAAAGCAAAAACACTCTGAGGGCAAGAGTTGGGTTTTGATCATTTCTAAAAGTTTAAATATTTTCATATTAATATTCAAACCTCTTTTTAGATCTATACTTTATCCTGTCTCCTGTTAACCTTGTAGCTAGAAAAATGTATATTTGAAATCTCTTTTCAAATGTATACATTCATCTTATTTACTGTTATTCTCCCCTTTTCAGGATGTATACTTGAATCACTCTTCAAACATATACTGTAAGTTTTTACATTATATAAGGACTTCCCCCTATCGATACAAAAAAAACTTTCCCGGGATGGGGGTGGGGTATAAGTCTTAGAATTGCACTCATGTGAAAAAAGAATATCTAAAACTGAAGTGTTAAAAACTAAGGTGAAGTAGCCAGGGACTCTTCTAGCTAGTGAATGCTCTGTTCTTTTCTTCCCATTATGTATTTTTTTAAGTAAACAGTAAAGTTCATATTTCAAAAAATTCCATGTCTATGGCCTTATTTCCACAAACTTCAGGGTTTGCTCAGCTGGATGTGCAGCAAGGACTCAGCGTGCATGTGGTAAGAGCCCTTGATGGCTCACTTTCTTGCCCTCCTCCTTACCATCCTTCCCCACCCTACCCTACTCTCACTACTGCCAAGGAAGAGTCCACCTTGAAGCTCCATCCTTGAGTTATGCTCAATACAGAAAGGTTTTCGTCGGTTCAGAAAGATCCTGGATTGAGCCAATACAACCTCTCTGCTACCCTTCCACATCTCTTAAAGTTTTTTCTCTCCTTTTTCTGTGTAGCCATCTTTCATCCTTAGGCTACAATGACTTTCTACGAGTGCATCACAGCTCAAGAGTTAGGAAAGAAGGTGTCCCACACTCGTTCATTTATATCAAGCCATTATGATTCCTGAACTATAAAATAAGAGAAAGAACTGGTATACACGCAATTACCCCAATTACAATTTTTTCTTAATGCTCCTAGAACCATCAAATCTTGAGCCATCTAAAAGAAAACCAGGGGGAAATATGAACATGTTATCTGCGGGAAGAATGAAGCTTACACAGGAAAACCAAAATCTTTCATTGCCTTCCTCACAGATACCTAAGAGAGATTTGAACACCTCATAAGGCCCTCAATGAAAAAAACTAAATTGGAAGGCTTCTCAAGTGCAAAGCCCCCAAGAGCTACGAAACCCTCATGCCTAAGAAGGGACACAGATATAGGCACCAGTCCCTCCATTAGGTCTGAGGAAGACTGTAACTACTGTGAAAAACCTGGCTCATGGAAAACTGAGTACTATGAAAATTAAAAGGGTAACCTCCTAAAATGGAGTTGGGAGGCCAGCAGGGAGAGCTCTCCTGGACATACTACCCAGCATCAATACAGATCCCAACAGGAAGAGACTTACCTTGCATCTCCTATAGAAGTGACACTAGCTTACTACCACCAGCAGGAGGAAGATTTTCTCCTTGCCTGGCAACAGTACAAACAATGACAGACTGTCACAACTCAGCCAAAGAAAAGCCACTATACTTTGAACTCCCAGTTTCCTCCAATGACCCTCCCAAATTCCTCTTCTCCTCTATAAAAGAGTTTCCTCTCCTTTGCCTTGCTGAACTTGCATGTGGTTTGCCATAGTTGCATGTCCTAAACTGCAGTTCTTACCTGCTCCCAGATAAATCCATTTTGCTGGTAAAATAATTCGCTGTTCTCCTGTTTTAGTTTAACAGTACCCAAATAAACCTTAACAACCTCCATATTCTGCTCCTATACTTAAAACCTCATACTATTTCCTTTTCTGAAGATGCCATGAAGTGAACTATCAAATTGCCACAATATGAGATTAAGACTTGCCAGCATTATCACTAAAGTCTCTGAGCCCTTAAGAGGATATACCCTAGAAATCAGGCCATTGGTTGCTGTCCCAACATGTTAAATAGACCAAAAACTTCTCAGTAAAAATCTTTCACTGAATTAACACCTTCACTGTTTGAGTTTTAATTTTTTGTGTACCATAAAATGTAAATACATAATAGTTACTTTCTCTACTCAGGCTTCCTCCTCTAGGCCTAGGTTATGAAGGATCAAGGAGGTAGAAGAATTATCATATTTTAAATAAAGAATTTTAATCTAGAAGAAAGCACAGAGTAGATGCTGAAATATAAATATGTGCCACTATAAACAGATTTTTAAAAATCTGTATAAGAATCTGTTTTACAGATAAAATAATTCATCTTAAAAAAAGGAAAAAGAGAAAAACCTCTGGAATATTACAAACATATTTTAAATCAGTTAAATTAAACACAATGTTCAGGCAAAACCAATCTATACTGAAGTCAAGATAGTGGTTATCCTTGGTGGGGGGAAGGGGTTGCCAGTGGGAGGGAGCACAGAGAGGTTTCTGGGGGTCCTAGTAATATAGTTTCTTGATCTAAGTGACGGTTATATAGGTGACTTCAGTTTGTGAAATTTATCAAGCTTATGATTCTCTACGTGTGTTAAACATCTGTAATGAATTAAAAACAACAACAAATCCATGTTCATAGATCTCAGGGTCTCAAGAATTCTCTGTTTGGGAAGATAACCTACAGCCAATGTTTTTGAGGGTTTAAGCTCAAAAGAAGATATTTAAGCTTAGGCAGATAAAAATAAGACACAAGTCAAGGAGGAGAGTCTTAAAAAGAAAAATAAATAGATTTAAGAGGCAGTTTCAAATCTTGTCTAACAACAGAAACCCAGGTAAAGGGCAGAACTTCCTCTTCTTTTAAAAGACTTATTTTTTAATCTTAGTGCCCTTGTTTTTAAATATTCATTCCAAATTGGGGCATGTTGTTTTAAACGTCAAAAGGTGATTCTTTTTTTAAGAGCATAAAATGAAAATGGAAAGTTTGTTGGATAAAACTTTTTACCCTGTATAATAGGCAGTCATTACAGAATGCAAAAATGGGAATTTGGGGAATGGCATATTTGATTCCATGAAAAAATGTGATTTTTTCACTAAAACTAAGTAGCTTTATACTCAGCCATAAAAAAAAAATGAAATAATGTCATTAGCAGCAACATGGATGGACCTAGAGATTATCATACTAAGTGAAGTAAGTCAGACAAAGACAAATATCATATGATATCACTTATATGTGGAATCTAAAATGTGATACAAATGAACTTATTTACAAAAACAGAAACAGACTCACAGAGTTAGAAAACAAACTTAAGGTTACCAAAGGGGAAAGGTCGGGGGGGGGGCATGGTGTGAATAAATTAGGAGTTTGGGATTAGCAGATACAAACTACTATATATAAAACAGATAAACAATGAGGACCTACTGTATAGCAAGGGGACTATACTCAGTATTTTGTAATAACCTATAAGGGAAAAAAATCCGAAAAAAAAAATGTATATGTATGACTGAATCACTTTGCTGTACACCGGAATCTAATACAACATTGTAAATCAACTATACTTCAATTTAAAAAAATGTAAAATAACTAAGTAGCTTTGATGTTAGGATATTAATTGCAGTGTGTAATAATTATATATATTAATCGATGTCTTTTATAAAATGGTCTGGGGTAAACTGGAAAAAATGAATTTAAGGCAGATTTCAATTTGAACTTTCTGGATATGGTTTAAAGGTATAATATTTGATACGTTTCCCGGGTCTTTTTAAAAAATTGTATCTTATTTTTATATACTCTGGCTATATTTTATAATATCTTTAATTGATTTTGTAAAGTCCACATTTATATAGTATTAAGATAATGTATATTTGTATTTATCAAAATGCATTTGAGACAGAGTTCTACACTGTTTATCTGTAATTAAAATAAGAATAATAACAAAAAGTCAAGTCTGAATCTGAGGAGATTTTATTTACCAAAGGTAGCCAGACATATATATATTCCATCCCATATGTTTTTCCTATGTGATGCTGACACTCCTGCACTGAAAGGTGGGATCCATGTTCCTTCCCCTTGAACCCCCACAGGCCTTTGTAACTAATTCAACCAACAGAGTATGGCAGAAGTGACACTATATAACTTCCAAAGCTAGACTGTGAAAGACAATACAGCTTCTGTCAGGATACTCATTCTTGGAAACCAGCCACCACCCTATGAGGAAGCTCAAATGAGCCCACACAGAGAGACAACGGAGCCAGCTCATACTGGTAAGTGAAATCTTCAAGAACTCTGTGAGCCAGTTGTAAAACACAGCTATTATGTTACAGTATATAAACTTACAATTAAATGAATTACATTAAAAACAAAAGTAACAGGGGGCTTCCCTGGTGGCGCAGTGGTTGAGAATCTGCCTGCTAATGCAGGGGACACTTGTTTGAGCCCTGGTCTGGGAGGATCCCACATGCTGTGGAGCAACTAAGCCCGTGAGCCACAGCTACTGAGCCTGCGCGTCTGGAGCCTGTGCTCCACAACAAGAGAGGCCGCGATAGTGAGAGGCCCACGCACCGGAATGAAGAGTGGCCCCCGCTCGCCACAACTAGAGAAGGCCCTCGCACAGAAACGAAGACCCAACACAGCAAAAATAAATAATAATAATAATTAATAAAAAAACTCCTACCCCCAACATCTAATTAAAAAAACAAAACAAAGGTAATAAATACTCAGACCTCACTGCTTCCTAAAACTTTTACTACATTTTACTATTATCTATAATCTAAAGATTATTAACATGTATTGTCTCTGTATGGTGTAAATACTATATAATGGTGTGCTATTGCAACTATGCATCCTTTCCCAACTCTAGAAAAGTCAAGGCTTAAGAACGGGGCTACTCTAGACCTTCTCTTCCAAAGCTTAAAAACAATCCCTAAAGAGACCAAACTGATCCACAAGGAATTTAACTACTTGCCAGAACAAAATTCAACATTCTTTAAAGAAACACAAATCCCAGCACACAACAACACAAAGTTCAAAATACTTATTATCAGGACTTCCCTGGTGGCGCAGTGGTTGGGAGTCCACCTGCCGATGCAGGGCACAGGGGTTCCATCCCTGGTCCAGGAAGATCCCACATGCCGTGAAGCAACGGAGCCCGTGCACCACAACTACTGAGCTTGCGTTCTAGAGCCCGTGAGTCACAACTACTGAGCCCACACACCACAACTACTGAAGCCCACTTCAGTAGTTGCCCAGAGCCCGTGTTCTGCAACAAGAGAAGCCACCGCAATGAGAAGCACGCACACAGCAAGGAAGACCCAACGCAGCCAAAAATAAATAAATTTAAAAAACAAAAAAACAAAACACAATCCAAATAATTAATTACTAAACATGCAAAAAGTAGAAAAATCAGTCAAGGTGTACAAAACCAGAAATGATAGAGATGACAGAATTAGCATATAAGGACATGAAAACACATATTATAAACATGTTCCATATAATCAAGAATGAAAAGGAAAAAATAAAGAGGAGCAGAATAGAAGCTTTTTGTTTGGTAACAGCTTTACTGAAATACAATTCACAGAGAAAAATGGGAGATTTTTTAAAAAGAACAATACAGAACTTCTAGAGATGAAATATACAATATCTGAACTGAACATTTCACTGAATTAAATTTACGTCACATTAGATACTACAGGAAAAAAGTATCACTGAACTTGAAAATACAGCAGGAGAATCAATCCAAAATGAAGCAGAAGGGGAAATAATACTGGAAAATAAATGAAAAGAGCTTCCTTATTTGAGGGATAATATTAAGTAATCTAGCATCCCTATTAATAAACTCTCAGAAGAAGAGAAAGGGAAGAGACAGAAAAAAATTTTGAGAAAAAAGTGGCCAAAAAATTCTTCCAAATTTGATGAAAACTATAAACCCATGGAACCCAAGAAGCTTTAAATGAACTCCAAACAGGATAAAGATTAATGAAAAAATAAAAATTTTTTTAAATACTAGACTAAGGCCCATCAAAATCAAATGTGGGCAAACCAGTGATAAATACAAAATCGTAAAAGCAGCCAGAGGAAAAAAGACAGGGAAATCAACACCTTAATTAAAAAACACCGAAAACACCTTGATGTCACAAATGCTAAAGGTTAAGAACCTTTGAAGGAATACTATCACTCCCTTTCTTCTTAAATATAGGACTTTTCTAATATATACTTTACCTAGTTTACTGTGACTTCTCTTCTTTTAGAGATATATATTTGAATTTCTTTTCAAATGTATGTTTTACCTTTTTATTATTATTCAATTTGTTTTCAAAACACATATTTAAATCACTTTTCAAATGCATCAAGTTTCCTTGTGAGTATAAAAGCTTCCTTAACCCTGTGGATCCTAGGTATAAAAAAGAGCTTATAAATTGAAGAATTAAGAACTGAAGTGGATCCATATAATGGCATATTATTCAACAATAAAAAGGAATGATGTAATTTAGAGTACTCAAAATCATAGAAAGTAGAATAGTGATGGCCAGGGCCTGGGGGAGGGGGGAATGTGGAGCTATTATTTAACGGCTATAGAGTTTCAATTCTGCAAGACGAAAAGAATTCTAGAGATGGATGGAGGCAATGGTTGTACAAAATTATGAATGCACTTAATTGAACTGTAAATTTAAAAATGGTTAAGATGAAAATTTTATGTTCCGTGTATTTTGCCACAATAAAAAGAAATTAAATCAAAACAACTCTTGAAAGGAAGGAGGTACCGATACATGCTACAACATGGATGAACCTTGGAAACATTAGGCTAAGTGAAAGAAACCAGACAAAAAGGCCACATACTGTATGATTCTATTTATATGACATGTTCAGAATAGGCAAATCTATAGACAGAAAATAGATTCGTGGTTGCTTAGGTCGGTGAGGGGGGTGCTGCTTGGGGAAAATGGGAAGTGACTGCTATTGGGTACTGAGTTTCCTTTGAGGGTGATGAAAATGCTCTAAAATTGACTTAATGAGGGCTGCACAATTCTGTGAATATACTAAAAGTCATTGAATTGTATATGGTAAATGGGTGAATTGTATAACATGTGATTATATCTTAATAATCTGTTATTTAAAAAAAAAAAAAAACCCGAGGTGGAGCAATCCCCCAGTGTTAGACTGGGGAAAGCTCTTTCTTCTTCCTGAGTGTGATTTTTACCAAGTAGCAAAGGTCTTATTTCAAAACATTCCAAGTCTGTTGCCCCTTTTCCACCTCAGCTCTCCTGGGTGCCTGGAAAAGTTACTTAAGTGTGGTAACCCTCAATCCTCACCTATCACCCACCTCTTCTAAAAAGGAGGACAGCAAGGGTTGTTTGGAAGAATAAAAGAACTACAAAAAGCCTGTAGAACAATGGCAGGCAAACAGAGGGTTCATTAACAGCTTGACGAATTTACTGAAAAACTGAATAATCAGATCTATGTACAGTAATGAAGCAAAGAACAGTAGACAACCCTGGAAAATGCAAATTCTGTCAAGTCATGCCTCTCATCATGGCCCCTTCAGGTAGGAGGAGAAAAAGGGTATCATCAGATTTATCCTTCTCTTTAACCATATGTCTCCATTTCTATAGTTATTTCATACTAAGTCTTTCATGTTAACCCTAAATCCAAATTTTACCTCTTGATCCACTAAATTGAAACTTTTTTTTTTTTTTTTTTTGGTTTTGTCTCGTTTTCTTTACCTAAATTCCTGGGGATAATGAAGAAAGAAGCATTTTCTGTCCTCCCCTATCACAAATTGTCTAAGGCCAAAAACTAGAGAAAAATCTGCTCAACCATCTGTATCCAATACCTCCCCTAGAAGTCCAACAGCTCAGGAACAGTGGTTTTACCCAAAACCCTTTAGCATACAGAAAAAGCAGCTCCATGATTAAAAAGGACAGGGTAGATCTACATGTCCTGACATTGAAAATTGTTCAAAATGTTCTGCTAAGTGGAAAAAAACAGTTGCAAATTAGTATATATAATACAATTTATAAAACATTATAATTAGTTAACTAATTTGGGGGTCTATTTGAGTACATATAGATGTGTATAAACAGAAAAACCTGGAAGAATGTACAGCACCCCCCAAAATTAGCAGTAGCCCTTACCGAAAGGGAGAGATTATGAGGTCTTTTACTGTCCACCTTCTACATTTCTGTATTGTTTGAAATTTTTATAACAAGAACGTTTTACTTTTATAATCAAGACAAGAATTTGCTAGAGGGAATAAGAGAGAAAATTGGGAGAACTACAGCCAAACTGCAGAACTCCAGCTCTTACCTCCACTCCCCCAACCTCTTACCCACACCACCCCTTATGAAGGGGCCAGTCTACTCAAGCACAATGGAGACCTTTCTCTACAAAGGAAAAAAATGGCCCAATACTCCAACAGTCTCCTCTGCCTTCAGGAGAATGTGAGAATATCAGAGTCATGACTTATAAGAATGAAGAAAAATTGCCTCAGAACTCACCAGGGTTCCCAGACATTACTGAATCACTTCCTTCTTCCTTTTCTTGGACTTTCTTTGCTTTCTTTTTAACAGGCCCATCACTCTCCAGTGGTCTCTTTTTACTCCTGTCGATTTCTGCAACCTATGTTAGAAAATGATATTATCTCTAATCTCAAAACTTGATGTATACAAAATAATTTAAACCTTACTTCTGAATGACAGCAAGGTTCTTGCCATCCATCCTTCATAGAATCATCTATTTAGAGTTATGGGTGAACTGTTTTACCATCTTCAAAGACAAGGTGGAGACTGCCAAGTCATGAGCCTCAGCATTTCAAGCCCTCCCAGAATTAGAACCAAGGCTGCTACTTTTCTTCACTCGATCAGCCTTCCCCTATCTCAGATTATGAATCACCCTATTTACCTATGTTAAATAGAATACCTTTAAGAAAAAAAACTGATATTTAGAAAAGTTGAATTTAGACATATAATTAAAAACAGTATCATTTTTGAAATGTTAATTGTCATTTAACTGTTTCACATTCAAACGTGATTTATGTTCACCACTGAAAATGCCACAAGATTATGGACTATATGCTGGCAGAAAACCTGTCAAAAACCTAAGTCCTTCACCAAATAACCTCTAAAAGGTAGGCATAAAATAAAATCTTGGTGAATTCATAAAAATGTAGGCTATGGTCAAAAAACAAAGACAGGAGAGGAACAATCATCTATGGAAGAAATATAAATGAAGGGAACAAGATTTTGAAGCAACAGGAAGCATACAACGACTAGCCATCACATCTGTATCATCTTAAGAAACTTTATCCATCCAAATTGTGTATGAGACTTTTATAACCTGAACTACAAGGGGTACAGTCACCAGGGAACTGCACAACATGACTGTGACCCGTAAACGCTTGAAATACTAAGCAAGGTTGTTGCAGCCTTAAAAACTAGAGATTTAACGGCAGTTTTCGTCTAGTCAGCTAACCCAAACACATACAAATAATAAATAATGCTCCTCTTCAGCCCTCAATCCAGAAAAAAAAGGGGGGGCGGGGAGAGGATGGAGATTAAAATATGTATCCTTTGACTCTAACCTCATCAGAATGAGCTCAGGTCTGCCATTAAGAGCCGGCGTGACCTTAGCCTCAAATCTATTACCCCAAGTGTAATATTACCCTAAAATGTCTGAACTGCACCTAGGACGGACGCGGCCCTGCCTCTTCCTTCTTTTTCCTTCCTGAGCCCCGCCCCTTTCCCGCCTGGCCCAGTCATCTCGCAAATTCTCGCGCACAGTTCCCGCCCCCGCCCGTATGGTTGCGCCCACTCCCCGATGGCCCCGCCCCGTCCTGGACCGAACCCACCACGTGTGGCGGCAACTGAGGCGGGAGGGTGGACGCTAGGGGCGCTGCGGAGTCAGAGTCAGGATCCGCCTTCTCGGCTGCACCAGTTGGGGAGGAGGTGGATTTCAGGCTTCCCGTAGACTGGAAGAATCTGCTCAAAACCGCCTGCCTTGCAGGGCCTGGGCCGGCGGGAGCGGCTCCACCAGAGGCCGGCTTTCGGCGCGACATCGCGGAGCAGGCAACCACAGCCCGGGAGCAGGACGAGCTAGCAGCGCGAGCCCGCGGCCGCCGTTCCCAGGGCGTCTGCGGGCGCGAGCACGTCGCAACCTTGCGTGCGCCGGGGCGGGGGGCGGGACGAGGGCGGGGTCTCGCCTGCACAAATAGGACTGAGGGGGCGGGGTGGCCAAAATTTCGCGCCCAGCTGGAGGGTAATCCTCGTGTCAGTGTGAAGTGCTAGCTCGGAAGTGTTTTCTGCCGCTATCATGGTTCGTCCGCTAAACTGCATCGTCGCTGTGTCCCAGAACATGGGCATCGGCAAGAACGGGGACCTGCCCTGGCCCCCGCTCAGGTACCTGCTGGGCCGGGGGTGGGTCGAGTGTGTTGGATCGGAGCTTAATCGGGGCACCTGGGCCGGGCCGGGTCGACGCTGCGAGAAGAAGGGGTCGGACTCGTGACCTGAGTTGGCGGGAGGTAGGCTTAGACTTCCTTCCGCGTCAGGAGCCTGGCGGCTAGTAACTGATTTCCGTCCCGCTCCAGCTGCCCCGCTAGGCCTTTTTCCCCCGCGTCCTTCCCCAGAGCAAAGTCCCGGTCCTGGAGGTCCCCCCAGCGCACCGTTTGTCGGGTGCGTTAGAGCTGAAGCCCACGGGATCACATTCTGAGTAACTCCATGTGTTTCTCTAACTTGTAGGAATGAATACAGGTATTTCCAAAGAATGACCACAACCTCTTCAGTAGAAGGTAATGTGGGATTTTTAAGTGATTCAAATTTGCGAAGGGTCTTGCCTAAGGATGCTTACCAGTGCGAATTTTATGTAAAAGTTTTTCATGTTAGTCTGGGACCTTTTGTCCTAACATAAATGTGTATGCAGTTCCCAAGGTTCATTAAACATTTTTTTTGGAAAAAATTTCTTTGAGATTTTATGTGGGCGCGCGTACAACTCAGGTATTGGTCAAAATTGGAAGCTAGGTAGAGGCTTCTGTGGAGGTTAGCGCTGGCAAAGGAAACCAGAACAGGCCTTTGAAATAGCTGCTGGAAGAGATGATAGTGCCTGAATGGCAATAGAGAGGACAAAAGTCCAAAAAGCGGTTACAAGATACTCAATTTGGAGATATGAAAGTTAAAGGTGATGCAGGAAGGCATCAAAGATGAACTCTCAGATTTTCAGTTTGAGAGTCTGGGTGACATGGAGAATAAAGGAGTGGGGAATAGCGTGCAGCTGTAATGATGATGATTTTAAAGTGCTTGTAGTATATCTGGGACAATGTCAGGCACGGGGAACTAGGTGAATTGAGCCACTGGAGAGAAGAGGATAACCAAGGATAAAAATGTGGGCATGAGGGAGAAAAAACCTAAGAGACATGTGTGTTTATTCATTAGAGGAGGAATAGCAGAGTAAACAGGGAAACAGTAAATCAGAAAGGAGCAGATGCAGCATAACTATAACAGGGCAGATAAAAGGTACTTCAATTTGACCCTTGAGTCACTAGTGGAGACATGATGGCAAAAGCTTGAAGCTAAAAAATTGACATGAACCTCTCTCAAGAATCCTAAGTATGGCCTGCTAATAGGAAGAGCATCCCATGCCTGACCTGTTTGCTGGTTTTCAGTAAATATAGTATTACTTGGATGAACGAATGAAAGGGTACCAAGGATGTCTTGGCTTTTTTTTTTTTTTTTTTTTAATGCCTCCCTATGTCCTTCACTCATCATCTCTACCTTAGTTGTTAGGTCAGGTCTGTGCCATATTCCTCATCAGAATTCCTCACCTATTAGCTCCATTATCTTTAATAGTTGATATCTCCTTACTGAACACATAAAGCTCTGTCTTTGAAAATATAGTGCATATTGTATAAGGGTACTCTGAATTATAGGGGGTTTTTTGTTTGTTTACTCTTGGAGGAAAAATTTTTTTCCCAACATTTGGAGGTAATATTTGGTAAGAGTAGTGAAACAAAACCTGAAAAATGCTTAGTCTTACGACTTGCAGTTTGTAAATTTAGTGTTTTTGTTTAAATAAAATCAAACTAATGATGATTCTTTAAGAAAACAGATACAGGGACTTCCCTGGTAGCACAGTGGTTAAGAATCCGCCTGCCAATGCAGGGGACACGGGTTCGATCCCTGGTGCGGGAAGATCCCACATGCCACGGAGCAACTAAGCTTGTGCGCCACAACTACTGAGCCTGTGTTCTAGAGCCTGCGAGCCACAACTACTGAATCCCGCAAGCCACAACTACTAAAGCCCATGCGCCTGGAGCCCGTGCTCCACAACAAGAGAAGCCACTGCAATGAGAAGCCTGTGCACTGCAACGAACAGTAGCCCCCACTCACCGCAACTAGAGAAAGCCCATGCACAGCAACGAATACCCAATGCAGCCAAAAATAAATTAATTAAATAAATATTTTTTTAAAAAAGTAATAAAACAAAACTACATTAAAAAAAAAGAAAACATACATGCACTCCTTTTGATGGTCTACCAGAACATATCAGAAACCATAGAAATGAGTATGTTCCTTTGATCCAGATACCTGACTCCCAAGGGTTTTCTTCTCCTAAGTAATTAAACAAAAATGGAAGCTTTACATGTGTAAAGTTTTTATAGACGCGTTATACTTGAAATAGATGCACAGAGGCACAATTGATAATGTTTTAAGCTAACTGCATGGGATATTAAGCAGCTGTCTTTAAAAAAGTATGACTAATTTAAATCTATAAAGTATGCAAATATGAATAATACTGTTACATCAGTTATTACAGTACATATTAGATGCTGAGTATTGTTGTAAGTCTTCAATCGCCACAACAACTCTACAAGAAGGAACTATCGTTATCTCCGTTTTATAGATAAGGAAAGTAAGGCACAAGAGATAAACATGACTCACCTAGTAGATGACAGAATACATTCAATTTGAGCACTTCAACCCAGAATCTTTGCTCTTAACTACTATAATATACATGACTACAGTTGATGAAAACTATATATTGGTAATAAGTTGGCTAAAGCCAAAGGAAATAACAGTTACTAGACTTAGATAATGGATGACAAGTGGTAAATTTTGATAAAGCTGTTTTAAATTTTAATTTTTTAAAGCAGATCCACTAGGTGTCCCTATGACAATCATATCTATGCATATATGTATGAATATATAAAAATATATATGTATACTCCCAAAATATATTTATCTTTTGCATGTGACTTTACAGGTAAACAGAATTTGGTGATTATGGGTAGGAAAACCTGGTTCTCCATTCCAGAGAAGAATCGACCATTAAAGGACAGAATTAATATAGTTCTCAGTAGAGAACTCAAGTAAGTACTATACCATAAATTCACCACAAGAAAATCATGTTCCGTTTCTTATGGTAGAGGTCAGTATAGGACAAAATAAAATAGTATGAATGTAACTATGGATGAAGCTACTTAATATCATAAAGGTGATTACAAAAAATAAGAAGCAGTTATTTATGCCATATGACAGTAACTTATTCTACTCAAGTGACTAATTTCATCACCTTGACAAATTACATTAAATCTAACTATGGTAATAGATTTGCACGTTTCCTTGAACCATTATTCAGTAGACTTAAATATCAGTTATATAATGTAATTTAATAAACTTTTCTAGTTTCACGTAAAATCAAAACGCATATATTATGGAACTTGCCAGACTTAAGTGGTTATCCCCTCTCTGTACCTAGCCCTAAATGCAATAAGATGTAAATTTTAGGATGGGCTAAAAACTGGTCCTAGTCTTGTGCCCTGTTATTTCTAGTTTACCACAGCAGCCAAATAATATTTTGTGCTTATGTTCTTTACCCAGCATCTGAAGGTTAAAATTTTCAAAGTTTTGAAATGGAAGCATTTCCTAGGAATTCTAGGGAGTGTCTCTAGTTGGCCTGGGGGAGGAATTTTTCTGTTTACCAATTTAACATTAGGTAACTTAGTTCTGGATGCCTGGAAATGCCCTGGGGACTTGGCAGGTTGAGGAGGGGGAAGCAGTTTAGGTAAAAGCATTAAGACTCTTCATCAAGTCAACTCCAGTGCTTTTACCTTCACCAAGGCTTCCATGGCATTTACTCTACATGTGATGCAAACCGATTGCTATTTTGTTTCTTTTTGTTATTTTTTACATTGGTCCCAGCCCACTAAAATAACTTCTGGAACCTCAAGGGGTTTTGCAGGAGTTTTCTCGGGGGGAGAGGGGAACCTGAATTATACCATAAGGGAAAGTTTAGGGCTGGCATGGTAATTATTCTCTCTTAAACTAAAAATATAATCACACAAAAAATGCAGCATCAGGCTTCCCTGGTGGTGCAGTGGTTGAGAGTCCGCCTGCCGATGCAGGGGACACGGGTTCATGCCCCGGTCCGGGAAGATCCCACATGCCGCAGAGCGGCTGGGCCCATGAGCCATGGCCACTGAGCCTGCGCGTCCGGAGCCTGTGCTCCGGAACGGGAGAGGCCACAACAGTGAGAGGCCCGCGTACCGAAAAAAAGAAAAAAAAAAAAATGCAGCATCCTAGGGCACTGCTTGCTTAATAACGGTGGTCATAATATTCCTTTCCCATGTGTATTATTAGGGTTCACCCAGAGCAGCAGAACCAGTAGAAGATAGATAGATGGATAGATAGATAGATAGATAGATAGATAAAAGAATTTTATTGCAAGGAATTCCACAGTTGCGGGGCTGGGTAGGCAAGTCCAAGTATCTATAGGGCAGGCCATCAGGAAGGGCAGGGAGGAACTCTGCAGAAGGGCCTGAAGCTGCTGCCCGCTGGTGAAATTTCTTCTTCAAGGAAGCCTCAGATCTGTTCTTAAGGCCTTTCAACCCCTTGAATTAGGTCCACCCACATAAAAGTCATTTAATTATCAACTTTAATCACATCTGCAAAATACCTTCACAGCAACACCTAGATTAGTGTCTAAATAACTACTATAGCCTAGCCAAGTGAACACCTGAAGACTATCCAACCACGGAAGGAAAAACACTACACAGCTGTAGCCTAAGGGGATTCAGGCTTATATAGATTTTCTCCTAAATCCCTCCTAGAATGGTATAGGTTAAAAACCTGGAAGAAAGTATACCAGAATATTTCACTGATTGCCTTTGGGTGATGGGGAATATGTTGATGTGCATCTTGCCATCTGCCCCGATCTTCATGCTGTTCTCTTTCTCCTGGTTGCTAGGATATTCTGATTATATCTTGACTTCATAGAATCCAAATTCACAGACCGTATTGCCATTCCCAGAGACTCTTTAATAACATATTCTTGAATACTACTCAAGTTTATTTATGGCCAGCTTGAGCTAAAACAAACATAAAGAAATCTCAGTGGGGGAGATGTTCAGTTGGGCCAGCATATCTCCTCAAATGATGAGTCTTATTTCTTCCTTATGACCCCCCTGTGGTGTATGTAATTGGATTCAGTTGTTTCTTATGTATTTATATGTAACATTTGTTGGTGCATTTCACTTTTTTTTTAAGGCAGAGAGAAAATTTGAAATCTTTATCACCAAGCACACCAAGGAAATAGGGATACCAGTTAGAGAAAAAATTTAGAGTTATTTTTTGTCCCTTCTGCTTCCCTACTTGCTGGTCAGTTCCACACATATCCTGAGCACCTGCTATGTGCCAGGCACTGCTAGGTCCTAAATAAAGGGCGGGGGGAGATATACACATGTAAATCTCTTGCTCATGCAAGCTTTCAGAGATATTCAATTTTTCACCACCACCCCACAATGTAAAAAGAAACTGAATCCTCAAAGTAATCCAAAAATTTGCTGCCAGATACTAGTCATTTTGCATAACTGTTCCCTTAATAAGGTATAGAAAAATGCCTTTCCAAAGCTTTCTAGACAATCAAGTTGTGGCTTTAAAAGAAATATTATGCAGCCACATTTGGAAAACAGGCATTTTCTCAAGATGTTAAACATAGAATCATCATATGACCCAGCAATTCCACTCTTTGGTATATAACCAAGAGAAATGAAAACATGATTACATAAAAACTTGTACACAAATGTTCATAGCAGCATCATTCATAGCCAAAAAGTGGAAACATCCCAAATGTCCATCAGCTGATAAATGGATAAACAAAATGTGCTATATCCATGCAATGCAATGTTATTCCACAATAAAAGGAATGAAGTACTGATATATGCTACAACATGAATAAGCTTTGAAAACAGTATACTGAGTGAAAATTTAAAAAGCCACACACTGATGGCCATTTGATTCCATTTATATGAAATGAAATGTCCAGGATAGGCAAATCTGTAGAGACAGAAAGTAGATTATTGGTTGCCTGGGAGTGGGGAATGACTGATAATAGGTACAGGGTTTCTTTTGGGGGTGATGGAAATGTTCTAAAAGTAGATAATGATGGCAAGTGTACTCCATGAACATAATAAAAAATCACTGAATTGTATACATTAAAATGGTGAATTGTGTGGTATGTGATTTATATCAAAATAAAGAGGTTTTTTAAAGTCTTTGGAACCAAAAATCAAATAAAGAAGTTTTACTGCAATGCTGCAGCTTTGGCAGCATCTTTAGAAAATCCAAAATTGCCTGCATGATATAAGATGTTGTAAACTGTCTTCAGTCCATGAAGTTGTCTAACATTTCATGGCAGAATAATTTTTTATGGTCCTGCTATCATATTCTCCACAGTGATTAAAACTTTCTTCTCTTCATAAAGCTTGGGTTCTCTCCCCACCACTCACATTCTTGGTGTAGCAAAGACTTACCAACCTGGCTTCTAATACCTGTTCTGGCACCTATTAACTTTGTGGCTTTAGGCTTTTTTAACTTTGAGCCTTGCTGAGCCTCAACTTTCTTATCTACTGAGTGGGATTAATAATGACAACTTCTTAGGGTGATTTTGAGGGTTAATTAATATTTTATATGTTAAATTTCTGGCACACAGAAGGTACCCTACAGATATCAGGTCCTACTCCCCCAGTCCTTGCTATTTTAGCAAAATTACATAATTTTGTAGCTTATTGAAAATATTAATATTAATGAGATCACAATGGACAGGCTCATGATCTTATTTTCACCTTAACGTTATCACTTTGTTCTTCCTTCCCTCAATCTTGAGACAGAAAAATCCCCTGCTTTTAAAATCAATTCCTTCCCCCACCTCCACTGTTTTATTCTAGACTCCATTTTTTTTTCTGTCCTCAGGACCTTGCTCTATTATACTGCCCTTTAGTATTTTAAACCTCACCACAGATTACTTTTCTTCTTCTCTCAATTTTCCTGGAGCTTTCTTGTGTTAAATAACCTTAATGTAAGCCTCAATAATATTTATAGTGGCCTGTCACTTCTATGTTTTGCTCATGTTTTTACCTCCTTCAAGACTCAGCTAAGGGATCAGACTCCAAAGAGAATTCTTTCTGTCACCCCAACCAGATGAGGCACAACCTCTGTGCCCATCTAGCATCCTTCATACATCCCCATTGCATGTCCTTTTCACTTTTATGGCCACTGCTGAGCTTTTTTTTGCCTGCCATCACAACCTTCTTGGTACAGGAAGTGCATTTTTAAAAAAATCTCTATTTCCAGCACCTAGCATATCTCCTAGCAAAGTAGGGGTTCCAGAATTTTCATGGAATAAATGGTCTGTAGTCAGTTTATAAAAACAGAATCATCCCACATAACAACACTTTGTAACCTGCCTTTTCCCCACTCAATATATTAAAAGATTAATTTCTATAAATATTTTTAGTGGCCGCATAGTATTCAATTATGAGGATGAAGCATATTTGAATCAATTCTTAATAGTTAGAAATCACATTTTTAAAGACTGAGTATTAAAGGTCTTAAAGTGAACATATTTCTGAATTCTGGTTAAGATGTGATTCTAGCCTAGGGTTTTTGTTTTTAACTGTTTTCCCAACAGTCCTCAGGGAAATTGGGGAAGAATTCTATCTGCCATCCTCTTTCATCAGGCACAATGGAAAGGATAATGTTTATATAATACCCCAGGGTAATCAAATGAGGCAGCTTAAGGCCAGAAAACACTGGTCTGAGGGCTCTGCCTAAACTAGGCCACACCATCTGAGGCCTGAGGGAACCAGAATCTAACACCTTTGTAGCCCGTGACCACCAGTTGAAAGCCTATTGTCTGAATAAGAAGTGCAGCTCAGGCCCCAAAGTCAGGCTGCTGGAACTCAAATCCTAGGTCCACCATTTCCTAGCTGTGTGACTATTGGCAACCTAATCCCTCAACCTCAATATCCTCATCTGTAAAAAGGGATAATAGTTCCTACATAGGACTGCTGGCAACATTAAATGGTATGATGAGTATAAAGCAGTGCCTGACCCTACTACTTGTCAGAGCAAGTAGGCACTCAATAAATGTTAGATATTTTCTTTGTAATACAGCTATCCATCAGGTAAAAAGCAGCCTCCCTTGAATAGGGCTTTTAAGGAAAGGGATGGAAGTATCACTGGAGTGCCTGCTATGTGCATTATCTCTTTTAATCTTCATGCCAACCCTCTGAGGGAATTCAAGATTCTGGGTAACAAGCAAAATACCAATCATGGCCACACACTTCTTGATGTAGAGTATGTGTGCTACCACATACCAACTGTCCTTTGTGAGGGAATCCAGTCTGGATCGGATTGAGATAATTATAGAAAGAAAATTTAGCAATGAAATAAGTAACTATTGAGTGCTTGCTATATGGTATTTATTGTGTTAGTTTCTAGGATTTGTGCTGTGAAGAGGCTGATGAACTCAACCATTGGCTCAATTTTTTTGCTAATTTTCTGCCCATCTAGGGTCAAGTGTTTCTTGTGAAACATTTCTATACCACTAAGTAGCAATACTGTGCTGAAGCATTTCCTCCATGTCTTTTTTCAACTAAAATCTGAAACAAATCCTTAATCTGTTCTTTGTTTTCCTTTTTAGACTCACTGCAAAAGGGCAAAGAAATAGTCTTTACCTTAATCCCTTGAATCATTCTCAAGCCATTGTTCCACAGTCTTCACAAAAAGCTTGTCCCTTTTCTTTGAAGTCCACACCAACCACATATACCACCTTCTAAATCATTTTGCCGTAATCCACCTACTTCTAGAATACCTCTTCCGGTTTTCCTCTTATGTCAGTTCCTAAATCACCAATTTACATCCTACCTTAACTCCTGTCATCAGTCCTGACTTAAACATCCTCAGTTACTAAAACCATCTAGACTCTTTCAAAGTCATTGTAAACTTGGTTTATTAACTAGACTGTCTTCTCCCCCCAACTCCAAATCTGTTTCTTCTAAATTCAGTTCTCCCCTCGAATGGCCTGGTCCATCCTAGTCACTGCAACTGCCCTGATACCTTTGGGGATCCCTTGGCTCCTTTAGCTTCACCCTAGTCGTGTCTTCTTCCAGCTTTGAATCAAAATACATTCTTTGTGCTATCTTAACTCCTTGAGAGATGACAAAGAGCAAAGTAAGTCAAATAGATATCAAGAAGGTGAGAAAGGAGGCAGCAAAGAGAATGAATAGTCCCCATTAGCTCTTAGTTAATCATTGTTAGAACTACTAGTTCAAAGGCAATTATATTATTTTTTAAAAGCATCAGTCTAAGAACTTGACATTGAATTGTAATTTCTGTTGTGTCTAATTACTCTGAAAGCCAATTCTGCATGTTTCTTCGTTTATAAAGGGAATTGCAAACTCTCACCAAAATAACGGTTTTGGAGGTTGGGAGAGACTGAGCTAGTCAATATAAACAATAAATTAATTGACTTTTCCCCTTTGGGATTTTTAATTACAAAAGTAATAACATGCTCATTTTTTGATAATTCATTTATTTCTATATTGTTTGAAACATGAGAATCCTTTCCCCACACCCCAAAGGTAACCACATATTAACAGTTTGAATATCAGTCCAAACTACAGTCACTCAAACATATCACTCTTTTTCCAACATTTTATCATGAAGACTTTCAAGTCTATAGAAAGAATTTTACAGTAAACACCTGTATACCCACAACACAGATTCTACCACATAGATTATTTTATACTATGCTTGTTTTATCATCCATCCAACCATCCATCAGTCTTGTTATTTTTATGCTTTTCCAAGTAAACTGCAGACATTAGTATATTTTCCCCTAAATAATTCATTATGTATCTCATTAACTAGAGTTTAATATTACTTTACTGTTTTTTTCTTTTGAAATAAACATGTACAATGAAATGTACAAGTCTTACATGTACATTTGTTATATTTTATTTATTTATTTATTTATTTTGCGGTACGCGGGCCTCACTGCTGTGGCCTCTCGCATTGCAGAGCACAGGCTCCGGACGCGCAGGCTCAGCGGCCATGGCTCACGGGCCCAGCTGCTCCACGGCATGTGGGATCCTCCTGGACCAGGGCATGAACCCACGTCCCCTGCATTGGCAGGCGGACCCTCAACTACTGCGCCACCAGGGAAGCCCCTACATCTGCTATATTTTAACAAATATACGCACCTATGTAACCCCATATCAAAGATATAGGACATTACTGTCACTCCCAGAAAGCTGCCTCAAGTGAATTCCCAGTGAATCTTTACCCCATTCCTCCAGAAACAACTACTGTTGTGATTTTTTTTCCACCACAAATATCATGCAGTATCACAAGTGGTTCTATTTTTGATTCATTGTAGACCATACACACACAAATATGGGTTGAATTATTGGCCATGGGCCATACTGATGTTAAATGCTTTTTATTGAAAGGTTTCATATTTATGATGATTTTAATTTTATAATTACTGCCTCCTAGTCAGATTATTTGACTAGTATGAATGGAGTTTATAGAAATTATGTGTAATTCTTTCTTGTAATCTCAGGGAACCTCCACAGGGAGCTCATTTTCTTGCCAAAAGTTTGGATGGTGCCTTAAAACTTATTGAGCAACCAGAATTAACAAATACAGTGGACATGGTATGGATAGTGGGAGGCAGTTCTGTTTACAAGGTAAGTAACGTTATCTGTGACTATAAGGAAATAGTCTACCCTCTTTCTTTCAGCTTCCCTGCCATCTCAACTTTAAAAAATTAAGCCATGAGCAAAGGAAGCATGTTATTTCTCCTGGAAGTTAGACATATTGCCAATCTGCACTATTCATTTTTTGATACTATCATACAAAATAAATGAAAATTTTAAAGTAAGTTTTTAGGTCTGTACCAGTCTATTTTCAATTCAAAATAGTTGATGTTTCCAATTTTAAAAACATTCTAAATCCTTCCTGAGAATTGTACTTGCACTGCATTGTCTTCTCCTCCCTGGATGTGCCTAAATACACTAAGCTATCGTCTTTTCCTCAAGGATAAATATTATGTCCCTTACTGAGGAAAGGCTGTGGCCCTCCTTTGAGATACACTGACTGGATGTATATGAACTTGTTCAAAGCACAAGACTTTCCCTCAACAATTTTCGTATAAAGTGAGGGTAGGGGGAAAGTGTGACATGATTTCGTATCATAAGGGAAGACACTGTGTTAAATAGAAAATATTCCTTTTTCTTGATACCAGATGACTCCAGCTTTAAAAATTTTTGAGGATAATGAATAGAATTTTATAACTCTTTTATAACACTGAGGAAAGTTTACATTTCTGGAGAGGAAAAATCAGCCCCTACCCTTTATAGCTTGTCGTAATATATGAACACTGAAATCATTTTAGAAAGAAGTATACCAGGATCCTAGGTGGCATTATAAAAACTCTGTTTCTTGGGTTCCTGTTTCTACAATCTTTAACGTTCTCCATTTGTAATAGGGGGGAAATAGATATTTTCCTTTGATCTTTTCAGCCAAGAATGAATTTCTAAGAAACTAAGTTGTTTATTTTGCTGAGTGCCGATCACATTTTGAATGATTCAATACCATAGTCACTTGAAAATGTATTCTTTAAACAATTTAAGTACTTAAATACATTT
The DNA here is from genome assembly GCF_949752795.1 of Hyperoodon ampullatus. Lineage (NCBI taxonomy): Eukaryota > Metazoa > Chordata > Mammalia > Artiodactyla > Ziphiidae > Hyperoodon > Hyperoodon ampullatus. The sequence continues at coordinate 111,884,237 of NC_136917.1, forward strand.
ATGTAATTTAATATATCTGTACTTGCATAAATAATAAAGAAGTAGAATCTGTAGGTTTTTGCATTATCCACCTCACATCACATTGACTTACAGAACATTCTGGACTACCAGCCTGTTTTTGTAAATAAGGTTTCAATGGAACACAACCATGCCCATTGGTTTAGTGTTGTTTATGGCTGCTTTTGCCTACAAAGGTAAGAAACCATATGGCCCACAAAGCCCTAAAATGTTTACCATCTGACCCTGTACAGAAAAGGTGGGCCAGGATTATTTGGCCTGAGGCAACCCAGCACTGGAGCCGACAGGCCCTTTGGTGGGGCTAATGGCAGACTCTGGGAGGGCTCACACCAAGGAGTACTTCCCAGAACTTCTGCTGCCAGTGTCCTTGTCCAAGCAGTGAGCCCCAGCTGCCCCCCGCCTCTGCAGGAGCACTTCAACACTAGTAGCCGTGTGGCTGACAGGGTCTTGGTGCTCTGGCCAGGAGTCAGGCCAGAGCCTCTGAGGTGGGAGAGCCGAGATTGACATTGGTCTACCAGAGACCTCCCAGCCCCATGTAATATCAAATGGCGATAGCTGTCCCAGAGATCTCCATCTCAACACTAAGACTCAGCTCAACTCAACGACCAACAGGCTACAGTGCAGGACACCCTATGCCAAACAACTAGCAAGACAGGAACACAACACCACCCATTAGCAGAGAGGTTGCCTAAAATCATATGTTCACAGACACTGCAAAACACACCACTGGACGTGGTCGTGCCCACTAGAAAGACAAGATCCAGCCTCATCCACCAGAACACAGGCACCAGTCCCCTCCACCAGGAAGCCTCCACAACCCACTGAACCAACCTTACCCACTGGGGGCAGACACCAAAAACAATGGGAACTATAAGCCTGCAGCCTGCGAAAAGGAGACCGCAAACACAGTAAGTGAAGCAAAATGAAACAGAGAAACACACAGCAGATGAAGGAGCAAGGTAAAAACCCACCAGACCAAACAAATGAAGAGGAAACAGGCAGTCTACCTGAAAAAGAATTCAGAGTAATGACAGTAAAGATGATCCAAACTCTTGGAAATAGAATGGAAAAAATACAAGAAATGTTTAACAAGGACCTAGAAGAATTAAAGAGCAAACAAATAATGATGAACAACACAATAATTGAAATTAAAAATTCTCTAGAAGGAATCAATAGCAGAATAACTGAGGCAGAAGAACAGGTGAGTGACCTGGAAGATAAAATAGTGGAAATAACTACTGCAGAGCAGAATAAAGAAAAAAGAATTGACAGTCTCACAGACCTCTGGGACAACATTAAATGTACCAACATTCAAATTATAGGGGTCCCAGAAGAATAAGACAAAAAGAAAGCATCTGAGAAAATATCTGAAGAGATTATAGCTGAAAACTTCCCTAACATGGGAAAGGAAATAGTCAATCAAGTCCAGGAAGTGCAGAGTCCCATACAGGATAAATCCAAGGAGAAACACGCCAAGACACATATTAATCAAATTATCAAAAATTAAATACAAAGAAAAAATATTAAAAGCAGCAAGGGAAAAGCAACATACAAGGGAATCCCCGTAAGGTTAACAGCTGATCTTTCAGCAGAAACTGCAAGCCAGAAGGGAGTGGCAGGACATATTTAAAGTGATGAAAAGGAAAAACCTACAACCAAGATTACTCTACCCAGCAAGGATCTCATTCAGATTCAATGGAGAAATTAAAACCTTTACAGACAAGCAAAAGTTAAGAGAATTCAGCACCACCAAACCAGCTTTACAACAAATGCTAAAGGAACTTCTCTAGGCAGGAAACACAAGAGAAGGAAAAGACCTACAAAAACAAAACAGTTAAGTAAATGGTAATAGGAATATACATATCAACAACTACCTTAAATGTAAATGGGTTAAGTGCTCCAACCAAAAGACAGACTGGCTGAATAGAAACAAAAACAAGACCTGTATATATGCTGTCTACAAGAGACCCACTTCAGACCTAGGGACACATACAGAATGATAGCGAGGGGATGGAAAAAGATATTCCATGCAAATGGAAACCAAAAGAAAGCTGGAGTAGCAATTCTCATATCAGATAAAATAGACTTTAAAATAAAGACTATTAAAGAGACAAGGACACTACGTAATGATCAAGGGATCTATCAATGAAGAAGTTATAACAATTGTAAATATTTATGCACCCAACATAGGAATACCTCAATACATAAGGCAAATGCTAACAGCCATAAAAGGGGAAATCAACACAATACAGTAACAGTAGGGGACTTTAACACCCCACTTTCACCAATGGACAGATCAGCCAAAATGAAAATAAATAAGGAAACACATATGCTAACACATATATATGGAATCTAAAAAAGAAAAAACAAAAAACGGTTCTTAAGAACCATGGGGCAGGACAGGAATAAAGACACAGATGTAGAGAATGGACTTGATATGGGGAGGGGGAAGGGTAAGCTGGGACGAAGTGAGAGAGTGGCATGGACCTATATACACTACCAAACGTAAAATAGATAGCTAGTGGGAAGCAGCCGCATAGCACAGGGAGATCAGCTGGGTGCTTTGTGTCCACCTAGAGCAGTGGGATAGGGAGGGTGAGAGGAAGATGCAAGAGGGAGGAGATACGGGGGTATATATATATGTATAGCTGATTCATTTTGTTATACAGCAGAAACTAACACAGCATTGTAAAGCAATTATACTCCAATAAAGATGTTAAAAAAAGAAAAAAGTTGGACCATATATCATTAACTTTGATACAGATCTTCAAATGCTGCTGTGATTAGTCCCTTCAATTTTTCTAATTTTTGGTACAGTAAGAATTGGTAGAATACTGATTTGATTGGGGCAAGAGAATAAATGATTTAATGTAAGCCATGGTATTGAAAATAAAAAGTAAAATTCGTTCTATGCCCTTTGTATGGAATTTTAAGTATTACACACAGTTGAATTTATATGTATATGTGTTTTTGTTTTGTTTCAAAAGCTATTTCAAAATCAAGAGTTATTGCTTTCTTAGAGTTGCAGTTGGGACTCCTGACTTTGTATTAGAATTTTAAGATATTTGTTCCAGGGCAGTTTTTTTTCTGTATAAACTATCAATAGTACTATAGGCAGTAATAGAAAAATCATTAACAATATAATGCCAAATGCAATCATTGGCAACAAGAGACAGAATAAATTACCTACTAGCATTGTAACTATCTGCTGAGAAATTGAGGCATTAAATTTTATGTATATGTACTAAGTATGCCCTTGGGATTTTCATTAGTCAAGGTCTCATGAAATTACTATCCTATCCATATATACATATGTAAATTTTTTCTATGGAGGGTAACTAGATAATCTGGGGTTTTTAATTCTTAAACAACAACCAAAGATAAAAGACAAAATTGAATGCTTAAAATGAAAAAAAGAGTTCATGTAAGCAAACTAGAGCCCAGAGTATGTTTGAACTCACCCTTGTAATTACTGATAAATGATTAGGGCCATTCCCAACTAAGTCATATTTTGCAGGGTCCCAAACTAAAGAATAGGATAATTAAATAGCATCCTTTGGAGGTAACAAGATATGTAGCATGTCTCTAATATCTAGTACAAACTTCAGTATGTAATTAAAGCAAAAATATTAGAGTTTCTATAACTTTTGACACAGATAAATAAGGAAATTGATTGATGCCTTTTGTTTTATTTCAAAGGAAGCCATGAACAAGCCAGGCCATCTTAGACTATTTGTGACAAGGATCATGCAGGAATTTGAAAGTGACACATTTTTCCCAGAAATTGATTTGGAAAAATATAAACTTATCCCAGAGTAAGTAAAATGTTATTCATTGGTCTGAAGCACCTTTGGCTTTCCTGCTTAAGAATTATAGAAAAGAAGACTTCCCTGGTGGCGCAGAGGTTGAGAGTCTGCCTGCCGATGCAGGGGACATGGGTTTGTGCCCCGGTCCGGGAAGATCCCACATGCTGCGGAGCGGCTGGGCCCGTGAGCCATGGCCGCTGAGCCTGCGTGTCCGGAGCCTGTGCTCCACAAAGGGAGGGGCCACAACAGTGAGAGGCCCGCGCACCGCAAAAAAAAAAAGAATTATAGAAAAGAGAATGTCTCTTCAGATTGAATTCGATGTAGCAATGTGTTTTATAGACAAAAACTATAGGAATTTTTGGATATCTGCTTTAACAGACTTGGGAATGTTCAGGTTTTAATGACTTCACTGAAATCTGGAGAATAGGCATTAGTTCATTCTGTAAGATCAGTGCTTATTTAGCATCAGACTTTGTCTTAGGCATTGGGGATACAGTGTTTACCAGGACAGATGATGTCACTATTCTCCAGGAGATTACATCGTTTATAGTAGAGGAGGAGGGTGGCAAATAATAGATAAACATCCAGAGAGTTGCTGTGTGGTAGATTGAAATACTGTGATGTGGTAGATACTGTGTAGTCTGAGAAGTCCTCTCTGAAGAGTGATGTCTACAGCAGATCTAAATGGCAAGAAGCCAGCCACACAAAGGGCTGAGGAGAGCATTCCGGAAACCAGAAGTAGCTAGCGCAGAGAACTGAGGGCAGAAAGAAGCCTGGCGTGTTCCCTGAACCTGAAAGCCATGGTGGGCGTTGTGAGCGAGGGGGAGACCAAGAGGGATCAGACCCAGGGCAGGTTTAGAGGGTTCTGAATAGAGAGTGATACTCTTCTGTTTATGGGCAATGGGCTGGAGGGGACAAGAGTGAAGCAGGGAGACCAGTTACAGTAGTTCAGGCGAAAGATGAAGGAACTAACTTAGTGGTGGAGGTGGAAGAAGATGTTACACTTGATTTACTCTGTAGTTTACTTTGATTTTAGCATGAAACTGTCTGCTTTTGAAAACATTTTAGTTTAAAAGCGCTTTTCAGCTGTTGGCTATGCAGAGTAGAAGATTAATTATATCAACACTTTTAGACTAGCTCTTAACACACTCTTTCAAACACTCTCAGTTGAAAACAGTCATTCTTTTAGTGCAAGTTTGATTTTGGAAATACCTCCTAAAAGCAGCATTCAGAGCCAAGTCTGAATAAATGGATGGCCAAGGTTTAGAATAAAGTATATTACTTTACAGAGTAATATAGGTAATGGTCTCAAATCAAATGAAGTTTGTGACTGATTTTCTTGGGCTCTTAACTAGGTCGAAAGAAAACTGGAAATTCTAAGAACTCTAAAAAGTTTCTAAACAGCTAAAGTACAGGCTTTTGCTTATAGTCTCCAAAGGTGACTACTTAGAAAAATCACATTGATTTCATATATATATATATTTTTAAATCAGCTGTGTTTCTTTGTCCCACCTTATTTTCTCTTGTACTGCTTAGATCGCTGATTCTCACATTATGTGGATATTGATCTCTGCTATCCCTCATTTCTTACCTTTCTTTTTGCTACTAACAAAAAGAATAGATTACTGTGTGAATCAGCTTCATATTAAATACCTGTGTAAACCCTGTCACTCTAGATTAGACCTCTTTCCAAAGCTATGACCCTTCAAGATCCTTGATAACTTAAAACAAATACAATTCTGGCTCTTTGACTCTGAGAAAACAAAATATTAACATCTACTGAGAAATGATTCACACATCTCAACATTCACCCATTCGAAGTATATAATTCAATGGTTTTAGTATATTCAGAGTTGTGCAGCCATCACCACAATCTTAAGTTCAGAACATTTTCACCATCCATAAAGAACCCCTGTACACATTAGCAGTCGCTCTCCATTCCCTTCCCCTGCTGGTTCTAGGAACCACTAAATCTATTTTCTATCTCTATAGATATGCCTATTCTGGATATTTCATGTTAACAGAATCATATAATATGAAGTCCTTCTTGGAATTGGCTTCTTTCACTTAGCATACTGTTTTCAAGGTCACCCATGTTGTGATATGTATCAGTACTTCACGCCAAAAAGAATTCCATTGTATAGATTTACTACATTTTATTTATCCATTCACCAATTAGTAGACATTTGATTTATTTCCACTTTTTGGTTAATGTAATGCTGTTTTGAACATTCATGTACAAGTTTTTGTGGGGATGTATATTTTCATTCCTCTTGGGTATTATCTGGGAGAAGAATCACTGGGTCATATAGTTTAACATTTTGAGGAACTGCTGAACTTTTGATAATGTGACTGTACCATTTTACAGTCCCACAGCAACATACAAAGGTTCCAGTTTCTCTATATCCTTGCCAACACTTGTTATTGTCTGCCTTTTTGGTTATAGCTATCCTAGTAGGGATGAGGTGGTATCTCATTGTGGTTTTGATTTGCATTTCCCTAATGACTAATGATGTTGAACATCTTTTCAGGTGCTTATTGAAGATTTATATACTGTATCTTCTTTGGAAAAGTATCAATTCACATCCTTTGCCCATTTTAAAAATTTGGTTATTTATCTTTCTATTACTGAGTTTTAAGTGTTCTTTGAATATCCTGAATACAAGTCCTTTATCAGATATATGAGTTGAAAATATTTTCTCCTATTATCTGAATTGTCTTTTCACTTTCCTAATTCATTTTCACTTTTCTTAATCATTTGCAGCACAAAGGTTTTTAATTTTTATGTAGTCCAATTTTTCTATTTTTTCCTTTTGTCAATTGTCCTTTTGGTTTCATACCTAAGAAACCATTACCTAATCCAAGCTCACAGAGATTTTTTCCTGTGTTTTCTTCTAAGAGTTTTATAGTTTTAACTCTTAATTTAAGTCTATGATCTGTTTGAGTTAATTTATACATGCTATAAGGAAGAGGTCCAAGTTCATTCTTTGGTAAGCAGCACACCAGTTGTCCTAGCACTATTTGTTGAAAAGACTGTTCTTTTCCCCGACTGAATTGTCTTAGCACCTCTGTGGAAAATCTGTTGACCATAAATGTGAGGGTTTATTTCTGGACACTCGGTTCTGTTCCACTGATCTACATGTGTATCTTTATGCCAGAACCACACTGTCTTGATCACTGCAGCCGTGTAATAACTTTTGCGATCAGGAAGTACTAGTCTTCCAACTTTGTTGTTCTTTGTTGTTTTGACTACTCTATGTTCCTTGCATTTCCACGTGAATTTCATGATCAGCTTGTCAATTTCTGCCAAAAAGCAAGCTAGGATTTTGATAGAGATTGCCCTGTATCTGTAGATTACTTTGGAGAGTATTGCCATCACATCAGTATTAACTGCCAAATCATGAACATTTGATGTCTTTTCAACTTATTTAGATCTTCCTTAATTTCTTTCAGCAATGTTTTGTAGCTTTCAGTGTACAAACCTTGCACTTCATTGTTAAATTTATTCTTAAATATTTTGTTCTTTTTGATACTATTGTAAATCAAATTGTTTCTTAATTTTATTTTCAGATTGTTCATTGCTAATATATAGAAATACAATTGATTTTTGTTTATTGAGCTTGTATCCTGCAACCTCACTGAACTCATTTATTCTGATTGTAAATGGATTCCTTCAGATTTTCCAGATACCGAATATATCATTTGCAAATAGAGATAGTTTTACTTCTTCCTTTCTAATCTGGATATTTTTTATTTCTTTTTCTTGCCTAATTGTCCTGGCTAGAACCTCCAGTATGATGTTCAATAGAAATGGCAAGAGCAGACATCCTTGTCTTGTTCCTGATCTTAGAGAGAAAGCATCCATTAAATACGATGTTAGCTGTGGGTCTTTAATACATGCCCTTTATCACACTGAGGAAGATCTCTTCTATTTCTAATTCATTGAGTGTTTTTATCATGAAGGGGTATTGGGTTTTGTCAAATACTTTTTTTTTGAGTCTCTTGGGATAATCATGTGGTTTTTGTCATTAATAAGACAAAATATATAATTAATACTTAATACGCTATCAATATGGTATATTACATCAGTTGATTTTTCTGTTAAGCCCATCTGGCATTTTTGAGATAAATCCCACTTGGTAGTAATGTATAATCCTTTTTATATGTTGCTGAATTCCATTTGCTAATATTTTGTTGAGGATTTTTACATTTATATTCATAAGGATATTGGTATATTGGTCCGTAGGTTTTTTTTGGTAATGTCTTCATCTAGTTTTGCTATCAGGATAGTGCTAGCCTCACAGAATGAGTTGGGAAGTGTTCTCTCCTCTTTTACGTTTTAGAAGAATTTGTGAAGGACTGGTATTAATTCTTCTTTAAATGTCTGAGAAATTTTTAATGGTGAATAGACTGAGATAGGAAATTGCTATCCAAAGCCAAAATTCAAAGAAATTGCTCCAAAATGGACATTCTAAACAAGGCTATGGAAGAAAACAAAAAGTCCTTTCTTCCACTGCAGCACGTCGTGGTCATCTGTACTTTCAAGCCTGTAGCAATGTAGTAACAGCTTCTTTAACATGGGATGGAGGGAATCCCCTAAGGGATAAGGGAGATATGAGGTAGTATAAATCTTTCATGAAATAGAGAAAAAGGAAACCTGAAGCAAAGAGTATATGCTTTGTCCCTGGACGTCTGTAACATTGCTCAATTCTGGAGCTTTCTTTCCAAATCTCTCTACATTGGGCAACTTAGAATTGCTCCCTACTGTCCAGAAATGAGTTCTGATCATTCTTTACTCCCCTTCATTCTTTCCCCACAGCTACCCACTTTGTTTAGACATCCATTATCCCTCTCCTAGGCCTCTTGTGGTTACATAGGTTTCAGTTCAAATACAGTATCTTTTATTAACACCAAACTTCCTGGTAATAAAAGCACCAGTATAATGAAATAAAATGAAAGAGGACTACTGTGAAGCAAGAAGAGAATAAATTAAAATGTAGATGAAGCCACAAGTGGTAGAAGTCTAAAAGCAGAATATTAACAAAGTAAGATGGTTTTACTTTGTGTCTCCCTTTTTTCCCAGTGGGTCATTGTCAATGCAATCATTTTTTTTTGACAGCACCATGCCAGCCTGTCCATTAAGGCTCTGCCCTTATTCATCTTGCCTGGAAGAAGTCTTTCTATCTCAGACTATTTCACACTAGGATCCAACCAAACCATCAGAGCAAAATACTTATAGCAACAGTCTTCCCACTTAATGAGCCCCAAACAGACTTCTCCTTCTAGTTAACAACCTTTCATGTGATCATGTAGTCAAATAGGATTAAAGACCAGAAGAGGCCTTTGAGGCAGTAATTGCCTCCAGAGCTGGGACAGATGCCCCTCACCAGTAGACACTTGAAGTAAGATTTAGATGGGCTGATGTTTCCTCTTCCGTTCCCATTATTTCTTGACTGTCCAACAGGATCCTGGCATATTTGTCCATATTATTTGTGGATCCCTCTCCTCCTGAGCCTGTGCTTCCTATAGAGTCATCATTTTTAGTTATGATTTAGTTCTTATAGATACCTGTTCCAGGAACTCTGTTTACCTCTATTTTAGACCTTCCATCAGATCATCTCTGCATTATTCTCATGCTCCTTTGTCAGTTCAGATCTTATGATTATTTGTATTCATTTGCTTCTTTAATGCTTGAAGATTCTAGAAAAGACCATCTATCTGGGCGGTTCATAATAAATAGGTGGTATTTCCAAATCCTGTTAGACTTAAACTTGGAGTTCAAAGGTTGCTCTTAGACAGTTTGTTCTTCAGAAAAGTTTGGAATTATGATTATGAGGTAGTTATCATTATTAAAACAGACTGAATATGTGAATATTGTGGAAAGTAAAATTAATCTTAAGCAGAATTAAATTTTCATTTCACAGAGAAAATAAACATTATTACCATGACTAGTGACCATATCTAGCCCATAGCATAGTTATTTCTAAATCATTATTATTCATGGTGTTAGAAATAGCTTTGATTTGATACTTTGCTTTTATCTTGTTAACTGACAATCTTGATACTCTTGAGAATTTTACACACACACACAAATGTAAATGTTGCTTTTGGTGACTCATCTAAGAAAGCAAAATTGTGGTTTAAAGTTGGCCTAGTAAAATCATTTCTTTAAACAAAGAAAAAACTATATTGCTACTAAAACAGTAGAACAGAAACAGCTTAGGAAATGGTTAGTAAATAGAAACATACCTTCTTCCTCTGAAATATATTCTCCTTTTTTTTTCTTACATATTATTATGCTATTGTTATTTCATGTTTCTAATTATATTTTTTTCAAAATGGCATAATCTCTAATTGGTCAACAAAATGTTAATTCCTATTATTACTCAGCATTCTGTTGGGTATCATAAGAGATTTAAATTTGTTTTCTATGTTATCTCTGCCTACAATAAGGTTAGAAAATAGTTAGGGGGACAAAACAATCTAATATCATTAATGGGTAACATTTGTAGAGCACTTAATATAGCAGGCACAGTGCTAAATTCTCTATAAGGATGAAGACTTTTTATTGATAGCTAAGTGTCACACAGCAGAACCAGATTCAAACACAAGCCTGACTAAAGCAAGTCTTCCTGACCCCTCATCTCGAGCACAGTGGATACAGCCAGCACAAACCTATGGAAGTACACCAAGATTAGGGTTGTGGACAAGAGTGGTCAGAAGAGCCTTCAGTGGAAGACCCAGGTTTGGGGTTTTCTTTGTCGGGGGGGGGCGGCGGTGGTGTTCAGTGAAAAATAATTTTTTTGTTGTCATAAGAACACAGCATGAGATCTACTCTCGACAAATGCTTAAGTGTACAATACACTATTGTAAACTGTAGGCCGAGCGTTACACAGAAGATCTCCAGAACTTGCTCATCTTGCTGAAACTTTATATACCCTTTGAACAGCTACTCCCTGTTTCCTCCTTCCCTCAACCCCTGTGAACTAACCTTCTACTCTCTGTTTCTATGAATTTGACCATTGTAAATTTCTCATATAAGTAGAATCATGCAGTATTTGTCCTTCTGTGACTGACTTATTCCACTTAAAATAATGTCCTCCAAGTTCATCCATGTTGCTGCATGTGGCAGGACTTCCTTGTTTTTTGAAGGCTGAATAATATTCCATTGTATGTATACATATTCATCTGTCGCTGTAGTTTCCATATCTTGGCTATTGTGGATAACGCTGCAGTAAACATGGAAGTACAAATAATCCCTACAAGAGATAAGTGTTGGCGAGGATGTGGAGAAATTGGCACTCTTGTACATTGTTGGTAGGAATGTAAAATGATGCAGCCACTATGAAAAACAGTATGATGTTTCCTCAAAATACTAATAATAGAACTACCATATGATCCAGCAATCCCACTTCTAAGTATATACCCAAAGGAGGGCCTGGGTTTTGACTTAGAAGCTGAAGGAAACACACACCTAAGTGAGTGTTAGGGAGTAGAAAAGATCAGATAAACAGTGATTCTAGTAAAGGATATGAAATAAGCCACACAGTGGGGAATTAGAGCAGTGTGGTGTCCACTGATTAAACAGAAATCAAGAATCCCCATGCACCACACACAACTTCAGTTCCACTCTAACAGTTAAAGGTTGTGTTTTATTTTTTCTCTGCTCACACAAGAGATTTGATACCAAATGTAAGACTTGCAAAAAGTTCTTAAGAAATTTCATATTAGCTGGGTGACAGAGTGGGAACATAAAAGAGAAACTGCTAACAGTGGTTAGTTTGGGGGAGAAAAACTAGGAGTTAGAAGGAAAGGAAGAAGAATCATACTTTTTATTTTCTAACTTTCTGTAGTTTGAATTTTTTCTTACTATTTGCATGTGTAGTATATTTGCATAATATTTAATTATACATCTTTTTCTTTTACAGATATCCAGGTGTTCCTTCTGATGTCCAGGAGGAGAAAGGCATTAAGTACAAATTTGAAGTATATGAAAAGAACAATTAATGTGAAAGTGTTTTCTGATCTATTTCAAGCCTCCTCCTCCCCCAGCAAAATTATGTATTTTTTGTTGTAGAGACTTTTGTTGACTTTAGATCTATGGATAATTATTTCTAAGCAAAGTACTTTTATTCCCTATTAATCTTAACTAGACTGTATCAGGTACCATCTGTGAAACATTTCTTGCTGTAACTTCCTGAATGCCCATCAACAGTCAAGAATAGGTGACCAGCACCTGCCTAGGGTAGAATATCTACCAAGACAGCCCAAAGTGGGAAAGTGCCCTGGTAGCATGAGCTGAAACCAGAGCCTATAGAGCTAGGAGCTAGGCAGATGGGTCCAAAGGTCAGAAATGGATTATAAACAGAAGAGCTAGCATTCAGTTATTTAAATTAGATCAAAAGAGGGACTGTGAATTACTTTATATCACACTTCTGAAAAAAATTCTCTTCACTCAAACCAGGAGTCAGTAAGTTGAAAAATCCAGGATATTCCACGGGGATAGTAAAGAGGCAGGTACGAGACTACCTTTTCGGTGGTTAAAGGAGAAGGTTTGAGACCTTAAAAAACTTTGTTCCTGATCTTCACTGAGATTGCATGGGATGTTACAATGATAGAACAAGAATTGGCTGCTCTTTACAAAAAAGAATAATCTAATATCAAACATAATGGCTAAAATTAAAAATTCATAGAGGTAATAAATTGAGAATGAATATTGCTAGAAACCAAAATTAGTAAGTTAGAAACTAAACTTCACAGAACTAAAAAATGAAAATTAAAACATGTTTTACCCATCACGTTAGCAAAAATTTAGATTAAGTATCCAAAAAAAATAGCATTTTCTGCCTTATAAATTGGTACAACCTTTTTAGAGTGTAAGTTATCAATATCAATTAGAATTCAAAATATTCTGGGTTTGGACCCAGAACTTCCACTTCTAGAAATTAATCCTGAACAAAGAAATGGACCTAAGAGTATTTGTTGCAACTTTTTTTTCAAACTTAGAAACAGCCCAAATGTTGATTGATAAGAAATAACTAACCAATATGTCTATAAAATGTAACATCTGCAGCAGTTAAAAAGAATGAAGTACTGACAGGAAAATGCCAAAAATTGCTAAATAAAAGAAGCAAATTGTGTATAATACTCAAAATGTTTAATAAATGTTCATGTGTGGGAAAAGGCATGCTGCAAACTGTTGACAGTATCAAAGTTGGGAGTGTTATTTTCTGCGTTAGGTATGTCTGTTGTGATTAGATTTTTTTGTAGCATTATATACTTATTTTCATGAAAAATTACTTAAAATGATAAATTGAGCCCTTTATACTTAGCAGTAAAATTAGGTTACAGAACATCAGGAATAAAAAGAAATGTCCGAAAATCTTCCATAGAGGGAAAAAAACATCACACGGAAGAACAGGAATCAATACTGACTAAGACTTACAAACCACAAGAAGACAGTGGTGCTCTCTGCAAGGAATATAACCAGAAAAAACTATTAGTATCCAGAATTTATAGATATCAGATACTGATAAGAAAAAGAAACAAGCCATTTAGAGAAGAGGAAACTCAAGGGGCCAAAAATATATAAAAAGTTGTACCTTCCCACTAGCAATTGGGGAAATGCAAATTAAAACTACAGTGAGGGCTTCCCTGGTGGCACAGTGGTTAAGAGTCTGCTTGCCAATGCAGGGGACATGGGTTCAAGCCCTGGTTCAGGAAGATCCCACATGCTGCAGAGCAACTAAGCCTGTGCTCTACAACTACTGAGCCCACATGCCACAACTACTGAAGCCTGCATGCCTAGAGCCCGTGCTCCACAACAAGAGAAGCTACCGCAATGAGAAGCCCATGCACCGCAACGAAGAGTAGCTCCCGCTCGCCACAACTAGAGAAAGCCTGCGTGCAGCAACAAAGACCCAGTGCAGCCAAAAACAGAAAAATAAAATCAATAATTTTTTAAAAAATAAATGAAACTACAGCAAGGTACCATCCATAACCATCAGATGTGGCATTCTCTCCAATACTTAACATTGTCAGGCTGTTAAAATGTTGGCAATATTTATTAAGGATGAAGATGCACATACCCTTTGACCCAGCAGTTCCACTCAATACTAAGAGAAAACCTCCTACATAAATCTTGAGAAGTTTGTAGAAGAATGTTGCAGCCTTGTTTGTAACTGAAAAACAAAACAACCTGCAAGTCCAGTGACAAGAAAATGAGTAGGTTACTGTCTTATATTGGGTTTCCCCCAGAGCAGATCCTGAGACTAGAATTTGAATGAAGCAGTTTATTTGATAGAAGACACCAGAAAGCACCAATTGGTATGTGGAAAAGTAAAACCGGGAAGGTAAGAAGGCCAGTTCAAGGTCAGTGAGCAGATTCCCACTGGGTAACAAACTCAATAGTGCTGAGATATCTGGGAAATGGAGGGGAGGAAATCCGGAGTATTTATCCCCAACTCGTTGATTTGGGGCTGCTCCCAGGTTTGTCAGCTCCCTGACCTGTGTATGGCTGAACACACTCCAGGTGCTAGAGTCCCAGGTGTTTGCGATAAGAGGCTGCTGGCATGCATAGGAACAGCGAATGCTAAACACTTAAAGCAATTCAATATGTTTATGATTGTGTATGTAAGATTTTCATACTTTTTAATATAGTAAAAAGTATAAAGCCATGCATAGTTTGTTTGAAATATTTTACAATTTTAAAATATACAGAATCAGAAGTTCAGGAGAGGAATGATGGTAATTCAGACTAGAGGATTGGGCATAGTAAAAATATTTGATTTAGGATAGATTTAAAAGTTGGAAGTAGGGACTTCCCTGGTGACACAGTGGTTAAGAATCCACCTGCCAATGCAGGGGACATGGGTTCGATCCCTGGTCCAGGAAGATCCCACATGCTATGGAGCAACTAAGCCCATGTGCCACAACTACTGAGCCTGCACCCTAGATCCTGCGTGCCACAACTACTGAGCCCATGCACAGCAACTACTGAAGCCCATGCACTCTAGGGTCCATGTGCCACAACTACTGAATGCGTGTCCTGCAACTACTGAAGCCCACACGCCTAGAGCCCGTGCTCTGCAACAAGAGAAGCCACCACAATGAGAAGCCCGTGCACAGCAACAAAGAGTATCCTCTGCTCATCACAACTAGAGAAAGCCTTCACACAGCAACAAAGACCCAATGCAGCCAAAAATAAGTAAAATTAAATTCTTTTAAAAAGTTGGAGGTAACGGGATTTTCTGGTGGAGTTTGATTTTGGCTTTGGACCCACTGAATTTAAGATACCTTGAAGGAAAGAAGGAAGGAGAGAGGGAATAAAAAAAAACTGAAATAATAGAACCATGCCTTCAAAATTGAGAGAAGTTATTTTCAACTGATAAATCTATACTCAGCCAAATAATCAGGGGTGATGCACACCTGAACAGTTGATCTGATAAATGAGTTGGCTACTAAGTCCTAACAGGCAGGACAAAGGGATGATTCATGTCCTGGGAGGGACAAAGTGGGCCACTGTGTGAGAGTTCATCACACTACTCAGAACGGTGTGAGGTTTAAAACTTTAGGGCTTCTCTGGTGGCGCAGTGTTTGAGAGTCCGCCTGCCGATGCAGGGGACACAGGTTCGTGCCCCGGTCCGGGAGGATCCCACATGCCACGGAGCGGGTAGGCCCGTGAGCCATGGCCACTAAGCCTGTGTGTCCGGAGCCTGTGCTCCACGACGGGAGAGGCCACAACAGTGAGAGGCCCGCGTACCGCAAAAAAAAAAAAAAAAAAAAAAAATTTCCACGCCATGAAGGCTTAACACACCAACACAGCTCTTGGAGGGTGGAGGGAATTGCAATCTAGAATTAAAAAGTCATATTTAATTTCTATCATATATTCAATCTCATTTTAATAAATTCTATGTGGCATCCACATTTGGGGCTGATTTGGCATTTCATTGTATCAGCCACATTGCTATAAATGACATTCCCAATCAATAGATTAAAATAAACTTGTGCGCTTTCCCTGCAGTACATTAAAGGTGACAGCAATGCTCTTCACTCACTGTGTTGATTAAGAATTCACTGCCTTAGCAGATAAACCCCTAATCACAGTGCCTTAACACAATGGAAGTTTATTTCTTGCTCAGATGAAGTCCAACACAGGTGTTTCTGATCAGCAGGCAGCTCTCCAGGTGGTGATTCAGGGATCAAGGGTCATTCCATCCTGTGGCTTCTAGCTTCAGCTAGGGATTTCCAAGATTGTTGCCAAAAAGTAAAGAGCATGGAGGATCACATGTGGGAGGTCTGACGGGGAGGGCAGGCTGCAAAGTGGCACACAGGACTTTCCTTCACATTCCACTGACCAAAACTTTGTCATAACCACACCCAGCTGCAGGGAGGCTGTAGTCTAGCTGTGGACCAGGAGATAAAGGAAACAGATTTGGTGAACAGCTAGGTAGAAAGGAAAAGAGAAAGATACCAGGATTATAACTTGACCTCTGCTTCTCCATTTTTCTATTTTTGCATCTTTGTTCTGGGGTTAAGAGATTTGGGTGAATAGTATGGAAATGCCTCCTGCTTCTAGTAAGGGTCCTTGAAGTTTTTGAAAATAGAAGGCTAGAAGGAGTTAATGCTAATTGTTCTTCAATGGTTGTGAGAAATATAAGCAGAGTTCAGGTCTTCTTAGGAAAGAACTCCATATTTTAGGAAAGTGACTCATTCATGGGCAGAGACTAGATCTCTCTTGTAAAGAATGGAAAGAGTAATACCAGTCTGCACATGGAAATAACTTTGTCATGTAGAGCCTTTTATTAACATTACAGATTGGGCTTGTATTTTAGTTCCATACTACCTATATTCACATTGACTATGTCATTATATTTGGTAAAAAGTGTTCTTCTGTTGTGGAATATATTCTTGTTTGGCTCTTCCATCTAGACTAGGAAGCCTGTCCTTCCCCAACAGGCCATTAGTAGCACAGACTTCTCCACATTCTGTCCTCAAAACTTACACCTGGAAGGAGTAAGATTTCAGGTTGTGAGTGGAAATCGGGTCTGAACTCTGTGGGTCTCATTCGGTGAATGCTCCCTGCTGGTCCTCTCACTCCCTAGAGTTCTCTTATGTGTATCTCCAGGCAGCCTGACATCCAGACATCTTTCTCACTTCCCTCAGACAGGACTTTGTAGCATCTGAATTGAAATTAAGAATGTTGTCAATTCATTTAGTACAAACTCAGAGGGGCAAGAAGAAAGTTCATCCAGATTGAATGGTTCTGAATTTCCATCTTAAAAACTCCAGCTATTACTCAGGTACACAAATGCGATTGATTTGGTCTGAGTTTTCCATAGAATGTGAAATATATATGTCAATTCATATATATATATATATATATATATATATATATATATATATATATACACACACACACACATATATATATATAGAGAGAGAAATTTATTTTAAGTAATTGACTCATGTAATTGTGAGCACTGACAAGCCTGAAGTCTGCAGAGCAGGCCAGCAGGCTGGAAATCCAGCCAAGGAGTTGACATTGCAATCTTGAGACAAAATTTCTTCTCAAAAAACCCTGCTTTTGATGAAAACTGTAATTCAAAAAGATACATGCACCCCAATGTTCATAGCAACACTATTTACAATAGCCAAGACATCGAAGCAACCTAAGTGTCCATCGACAGATAAATGGATAAAGAAGATGTGGTACATATATACAATGCAATATTACTCAGCCATAAAAAAGAATGAAATGGGCTTCCCTGGTGGCGCAGTGGATAAGAATCTGCCTGCCAGTGCAGGGCACACGGGTTCAATCCCTGGTCCAGGAATATCCCACATGCCACGGAGCAATTAAGCCCGTGCACCACAACTACTGAACCTGCGCTCTAGAGCCTGCAAGCCACAACTACTGAAGCCCATGTGCCACAACTACTGAAGCCTGCGTGCCTGGAGTCCATGCTCTGCAACAAAAGAAGCCACTGCAATGAGAAGCCTGCGCACCGCAACAAAGAGTAGCCCGCGCTCACTGCAACTAGAGAAAGCCTGCGTGCAGCAACGAAGACCCAACACAGCCAAAAGTAAAAAAATAAATAAAAATTAAATTAAATTAAAAAAACAAAAAAGCAAAAAAAAAAAAAGAATGAAATAATTCCATTTGCATCAACATGGATGGACCTAGAGATTATCACATTAAGTGAAGTAAGTCAGGCAGAGAAAGACAAATATCATATATCACTTATATGTGGAATCTTAAAAAAAATGATACAAATGAACTTATTTACAAAACAGAAACAGACTCACAGACATAGAAAACAAACTTATTGTTACCAAAGGGGAAAGGACTGAGGGGGATAAATTAGGAGTTTGGGATTAACAGACACACTACTATATATAAAATAGATAAACATCAAGTACGTACTGTGCAGCACAGGGAACTGTATTCAATAGCTTGTAATAACCAAAATGGAAAAGAATCTGAAAAAGAATATGTATATATCTGAATCACTTTGCTTTACACCTGAAAAAACATTGTAAATCAACTATGTTTCAATTTTTAAAAATCATCAGGGCAGAAAAAAAAAAAAAAAAACCTGCTTTTCCTCTAAAGCCTTCGACTGATTAGATCCGGCCCACCCATGTTGTTAACGGTCATCTCCTTTACTTAAGGTCTACTGATTGTGGGTGTTAACTATATCTACAAAACACCTTTATGGCAATACCTAGATTCATGTTTGATTAACTTACCAAGTACTACAGCCTGGCCAAGTTAACCCAGAAAACTTACAATCAAAGTAATCAAAACTGTGATTGTGCCATACGCCTCCTTGCAGTTATTTCCTTTTCACTTCAGGAAGCTTTTTGAAATAAAGGCAACAGTCTCTTAAGCACTAATGTCACACTTCTTGGTCTATCAGGATGCTTTTTCTTAAAGAGTTTGTGGTTCAGTCTAAATGGAATGTCAACCAGATTGGAGGTTTTTGATTTATGATTGGGTCTTAATTGTCACCTCCTTCATAGTTCAGTGATGCTTCAAGCTTAGATTAAAAATAAAAAGTGAACTCTAACTTTTCAGATTGTCTCCCCTTGCCTGTGAAAATCCAACTCCAACACAACATCTCACTCTTGCTTTTTATCAACGCCTCCAGGTATCTGTAGCTTCAAAAAACATTCCTTTGGAAAATCAAATCTGAAAACATTCAAAGCGCTGGCCTTCAGGTCTGCAAACTTTTGACAATAATGTACATTGAATGAAGTTTGTCAAAATCTGTTTCTTTTCATAGCCTGTGGCTTGTGAGTGATTTCTGGGAAATGTTGATTATGAAATAAGCTCTCTTCAGTCGGTTTCAAAAGATGATCCCCAGGTAGGTAATCGTCAAGTAGAGGCATCTTTTCAGAGAAACGCAGGGGTGAGCAAACCCCTCTGGGCCTGTGTTGTCACTGCCCAGAGTCGTGAACCTGTGCGTGGGGGTGCTTCAGCATTTTGTACTGTAACTTTTCAACACAAATTCTAAAGCCGGGCAAGAGGGCAGGAAAACAACCAGGCTTCAATACGAGCCAGCCGTCAGATCCATCCTTGAGTCACTCTGTTAAGTGGAACCAGTAATTGTCTCGCTGGAGACCTGCAGAAATAGCTCATGGGAGAGAACGATCTGTACCTGGAATATATTCATTAGCTTGTGTGTCAAAAGGCCACACGTGGATAGAAACCATAATCTTGGTATTTCTTTGCACTCTGCAGCCTTGAGACTTCAAGGGCAGAACCTCACGTGCCCTGGTGGCCACCTATCAACCTCTCCTACCGGCCTGCCTGGCAAGCCGGGTAGCATGTGGAAGTGGTGGGAGGGGGCAGCTGGAAACCCAGGGATTTAGGTCCAAAGAGAGCAGAGAAGATGGATGCATTGTACAAACAAGCACTCTGATAAAGGCCTGTTTCTGGTTTCTTGGGACCCTCCTACTGGTCTAGCTTATATAATATATATATATATGTTTTTTTTTTGGCTGCGTTGGGTCTTTCTGGCTGTGCACTGGCTTTCTCTACTTGTGGTGAGCAGGGGCTACTCTTCGTTGTGGTGCATGGGCTTCTCATTGCAGTGGCTTCTCTTGTTGCAGAGCACGGGCTCTAGGCACGTGGGCTTCACTAGTTGTGGCACATGGGCTCAGTAGTTGTGGCTCATGGGCTCTAGAGCGCAGGCTCAATAGTTGTGGCACATGGGCTTAGTTACTCTGCTGCACGTGGGATCTTCCCAGACCAGGGCTCGAACCCGTGTCTCCTGCATTGGCAGGTGGATTCTTAACCATTGCACCACCAGGGAAGTCCTACTGGTCTAGCTTAAACTGAGAGAGGATTTGGTGCTCCTCACTGGCTGTTTCCTCCCATTCATAGTCAGTTACAGCTCTTTTCATTTTCATTAAATACATTTAATATGCACCATTTTTGCATGGCCCTCTGCTAAAATCTGCACAAAGGCAACATCCCTAGCCCTGAAATTGTGAAAAGAGCACTGGACTCAGGGAAAGAAGGCCTGGGTTACAATCTGGAATGTTCATTAAAAACCTTAGTTGCAAAGAACAGATCCTCACTGGAATCACCTCATGTGATTGGGTGGGACAGGGTATTGACTGTAAAGATACACACAGATTGACATGGGAAGGTGAAGGCCATCTGGAAGCTGAAGCAGGGTAGGGAAGGGGGTGGGGGGATGGAGTTGTGCTGATTGTCAGTTGTGGTTTTTTTCCTGCTGTCTGATTTCCTCTGTGTGCCCCTTGTAACTCCAGCCTACCATCCCCAAAGGCTTTTTTTGAGATCCCACTACTAACTAACTCCTCAATTTCCACATTTCTTAATTCAAATTCCCAAGCAATAATATGATAATTCCAGCTTTTAAAGTCAGGCCTCACAATAGCCCAGTAAGGATTGGCTGCTTTGGGACAAGGGTCCTCCCCTGGTCAATCGGCTGCCTTGAGCAGCTCACTTCCTTCCTTCTCTAAAGAGATGTGGCGGGCCAGGCATTCTGAGGCTTGGCTTGTCCAACACACTTAAGCAGGTTATTTAACCTCTCCCAGACCACCGTTCCTCAACTGTATTAGGATGCTAGCACCTGCACAGCCAACAGAGTTATCACTCATGCATTCAAAATCATGTATTAATGCAAAACAAAACTACAATGAGGTACCACCTCACACCAGTCAGAATGGCCATCATTAAGAAGTCTACAGGGCTTCACTGGTGGCACAGTTGTTAAGAGTCCACCTGCCAATGCAGGGAACACAGGTTCAGTCCCTGGTCTGGGAGGATCCCACATGCCGCGAAGCAACTAAGCCCGTGCACCACAACTACTGAGCCTGCGCACCTAGAGCCCGTGCTCCACAACAAGAGAAGCCACTGCAGTGAGAAGCCGGAGCACTGCAACGAAGAGCAGCCCCCGCTGGTGGCAACTAGAGAAAGACCGCGTGCAGCAACGAAGACCCAATGCAGCCAAAAATAAATAAATAAAATAAATAATTTTTTTTTTAAGTCTACAAATAATAAATGCTGGAAAGGATGTACAGAAAAGGGACCCCTCCTACACTGTTGGTGGGAATGTAGATTGGTGCAGTCATTATGGAAAACAGTATGGAGGTTCCTCAAAAAACTAAAAATATAGTTGCCATATGATCCAGCAATCCCACTCTTGGGCATATATCCAGACAAAACTATAATTAGAAAAGATACATGCACCCACGTTCATAACAGCACTATTTATAGCCAAGACATGGAAAAAACCTAAATGTCCATAGACAGATGAATGGATAAAGAAGATTTGGTATACATATACAGTGGAATATTACTCAGCCATAAAAAAGAATGAAATAATGCCATTTGCAGCAACATGGATGACCACGGACCTAGACATGAACCTAGAGATTACCATGCTAAGCAAAGTAAGTCAGAAAGAGAAAGACAAATAACATATGATATCACTTATATGTGGAGTCTAAAATACAATACAAATCAACATATCTATGAAACAAAAACAGACTCACAGATATAGTAAACAGACTTGTGGTTGCCAAGGGGAGGTGAGGTAGGGGAGGGAAGGAATGGGAGTTTGGGATTAGCAGAGGCAAACTATCATACATAGCATGGATAAACAACAAGGTCCTACTGTATAGCACAGGGAACTATATTCAATACCCTGTGACAGGAACTTCCCTGGTGGTCCAGTGGCTAAGACTCCATGCTCCCAATGCAGGGGGCCCGGGTTCAATCCCTGGTGGGGAAACTAGATCCCACATGCCACAACTAAGAGTTCGCATGCTGCAACTAAAGATCCCACATGCTGCAACTAAAGATCCTGAATGCCACGACAAAGATCCCGTATGCCGCAACTAAGACCCGGCACAGTCAAATGAATAAATAAATATTAAAAAATATATATCCTGTGACAAATCATAATGGAAAGGAATATGAAAAAGAATATATATATTTACATATATTTGCATATATGTATAACTGAATCACTTTGTTGTGCAGAAGAAATTAACACAAAATTGTAAATCAACTATACTTCAATAAAATTAAAAAAAAAAAAGCATTTACTGAGCTTCTGTATGAAGCACTTTGAGTGCTTTCCAGGCATTGTGCTTAGCAATGGGGTTACAAGAGTGAATAAAACTTATGTATATCTGCCCTCATGGAGTTGACCATCCAGGATCAAACAAGATCGTATCTGTGAAAGCAGCCCCAAACCGTCCCACCTATAGCCCCACTGCAGACTTAGTGCTAAGATGCCTTCCTTCAGTCTTTTTCCCACCAATAAGCATGTACTGTAAGTCATAGCAGCACTAGGGATCCAAAGATAAATAAGACATGGTTTCTGATCTCAAGGAACTCACAGTCTATTTGAGAAACAAACATGCAAGAAAACAGGGATGGTGCCAAAGCACAAGTTAGCAGGTAGCAGATGAGGTAGGGAAAAAGGAACCTCAGCTTGGCTGAGTAAGTCAGAGGAGGCTTCTCAGAGAAGGTGACACCTGAGCTGAGATATAAAGGACGAGGAGACATTTGTCAGACGTTCAAGCAGTGGAGGGGGGTAGGGTGAGGAAGGACTATGGACATTCCAAGCAAAGAAAATAACATGCAAAGCACAGTGGTTGTAGAGATTATGGGGAGTTCCAAAAACAGAAACACTCTAGGATTGCCGGAACCTGAAGTTTAAGAAATATGGCCCAAAATGAAGCTAGAAGAGTAGCAAAGGCCAAATAATCATGTAGAATTTTGGATGCCTTGCTACGTTGTTTGAGTTTTATCCCATACCCTTTGGGGAGTCATGAAAGAATTTAGATAAGTGGATCAATCTCGGTCATTAATCGGAGTCATTTCAGATTTACTTTTTACAATGAGCAAGCTGGGGGACAGAGCAAGACTGGATTGGAGAGGGGCAAGAACAGAGGCAGAGATGTGGTAAAGAAGAGATACAATAGTCTCAAGGAGAGACAATGAGGACCTGATCTGATGAGGGAAGAGTGGGTAGGAGAGGACGTAAGCATCTCCAGAGCGTTTTAGAAGGTAGAATTTGCAGAACTTGGTGATCCTTTTGAAAGTAGGGAAGAGAAGGGATGAGAAGATGACTCCCAGGGTTCTAGCTTGAGGGTGTAGGGAGGAGAGGAGTGCTGAGCCCCAGAGAAGGAGTTCAGAAAGGAAGCAAGCAAGGAGGCGCTACCTCCATTGGGACAGATGGAGTTTGAGGTGCCTCTGGAACAGGCAGAGATGTTGAGGGCTCTGCAGCTGGGTGTGCCAGCCTGTTGCTCATCACAGGAGGCTGCGATGGAGGTCTAGATGTGGAGACATCAAAATGTGAAAGCATCTGAGACGATGGGTCCAGAGAAGGTAGAGTGTGAGAGGGATGGTCCATGGTAGGGACCTTGGGCAGACACCTGTCTGCAGAGGTGAGAGAGACTCATTAATTGGAAGAAAACCCCACCGTCCCTAAGACTAGCTGCTCACTCCCATCCTGCCACTCAGGAGTATGCTCTGGACAGAGACAGAACAAATCATTATTCTCTGACAAAGATTAGAGGTGTTTGCCTTAACTAAGAATTTGATCTGGACCAACATAAGGATAAGCTGTAGTTTCAAAGTTTTAGCCGTGTGTGTGTGTGTGTGTGTGTGTGTGTGTGTGTGTGTGTTTACGTAGCACTGGGGGTAGATGTTCTCTGAAAGGCTCAGTAATGTGCTGTTTTTCTTATGCTCCCTGAGTCTCTAGCCCAGTCCAGAACTCCCAGTGCTCTGCCTAGTAATATACTTGGCTATCCCCATTGTGAACACAAGAAACTGTCCTGGCAAACATGTTCTAGAGAAGGATTTAAGATGGAGGTGGGGGGAACATGTATTTTAGCTGAAAGGAAAGATGTCAATGAAGCCGAGAATGAAGGTAGATAAAAGTGAGAGAGGGAAGTGATGGAGAGGGAGGACGCCCCTGAGGGCTTCAGAGCAGAGGTGAGGGGGCTGATCCTGAAGAGCAGGTGGCAAGGAGGAAGGAGTCAGAAGGGGGGTCCAGCTTGCAGGGTAAGTGAAGGAAAGGAAGTCATATGTGTAATTGAAGATAATTCATATGCAGAGCTTAAATCCCTGTGAATATGGAGAGATGGAGCAAGCCTCTCTGAGAAGAAAGAGCACATGCTTATGCCATGTGGGCTCCAGAACAGGCAGCAATGTGACATGAAGCTGACGAGGGGTCATAGATATATAAAGAACAAGCCAGTCTGTATTTGCAGTAGTGTATGCAGCATCTGTCAAGGTCATGTATAGTTGGGGATGAAAGTAGACATCTCATATATTCCAGTTTTTCAGTAGAAAAGGATGCAGGGAAAGTCATCATTTATCCTTTAATAAACCCAGAATAAATCATAGAGAATACTAAAAGAAAACACAAGGATTGATTGAGCTTTGGGCAATCACGTACCTTTTTAAAAAAAAGTTTCAGTCTCCATAATATATAAAAAGTACTGAAGAATAAAGAAGAAAAGGAGCAAAGCGCTGATAGAAAAATGGCAACAGATAAGAACAGAAAGGTCACAGAAAAAAAACAAATGGACCTTACATATGTGAAAAGCTGCACACATCACTAAAAATAAGAAAAATGCCAATTAAAATTGCACGATAAAACTGAAAAGCTTGACAGCATACTCTGGTACAACTCCCATGGAGGGAAATTTGGCAGAGTCAAGTAAACAGCACTACGTATGTAGTCTTTTGCCAAAAAACTTAATCTGAATTGAATCAAGCCTCCAGACCCAAATTCTAATTTATTAGAATGCAGAGGATAAAGGAACAAGTCAAATCGCACCATCATAAAACCAGAGTGTTGAATATTTTTTAAGAAAACTAGATTGGACTCTGAAAAACATCAATACCATAAACTAGAAATGACCCAAATACCCATCAACAGTGGCATGGATAAATTTTGGTACAATCCTATATTGTAATGCTATACAGCAAGAATGAATGAACTTCAACTGCACACAAGAGAATAGATAAATTTCACAAATATAATGATGAGTAAAAGAAACAGAAACAGAAGAATCATTAAGCTACAGTTCAGTTTACATAAAGTTCATAAACAGGCCAAACTAATCTATGGTGTTTTAAGTCAGGATCCTGGTTACACTGAGGGGGATAGTGATGGGAAGAGATCAGGGCTGTTCAGTTTGTGAAAATTCAGTCATAAACTTCTGCCTATTTTTCTTTCTTTTAAAACTTCTTTTTAAAAATTGTGGTGTACACATACAGTGAAGGGCATAGAGTAATAATCTTAGTACATACTGTTAGATGGATTTTTTACAATTATATGCAACTTGTAACCACCACCCACATCAAGATATAGAACATTTTCAACACCCCAGAAAGTTCCATGATGCCCATTTCCCATCTAAATATCACACACTCACCCACTATTCTGACTCCTATCATATTGGATTAGTTTTTCATGTGCTGAACTTCATCCGACTTCTGTGTCTGATCTTTTTTTGCTCAGCATAACACCTGTGAAGTTCATCCTGACTGCTGCATGTGTCAATAGTTTTTTTTAAAGTTGTATAATAGTCCATTGTCTGAATACAGCACATTATGTTTCTTGATTCTCCTGTTGGTGGATATTTGAGTTGTTTCTAGTGTTGAATTAGGAATAATTCCTGTACATATCTTTGGCAGACACAGGCACTCATTTCTCTTTGGTTATAAATCTAAGAGTGGACTTGCTGAGTCATCGAGTGGACCTATGTTTAGCTTTAGTAGATACTGCCAAACAATTTCAGAAGTAATTGTACCAGCCTTACTCTTACCAGCAATATATGACATATTTGAGATATTCTAATATTTCCATAACCTCTTCAACTCTTGGATTTGTCATCTTTTTAATTTTAGCTATTTTGATGAATGGATAATCGTATCTCACTGTGGTTTTAATTTGCATTTCTCTTATGACTAATGATGTCTAACACCTTTACATATGTTTATTAGTCACTTGGATATCTTTTTTGTAAGGTACTTGTTAATGCTTTTGTCCATTTTTTTAAAGCTTGGGTTTTGTTTTGTTTAGTTATTTGTAGTTGCTCTGTATATTCTGAAACTCAGAAAGTTGTCAAATACAAGCACTGAAGCTGTCTTCTCATCTGTGGCTTTCTTTATTGTGTCTTCTGATGAACAGTCTTTATTTTAATGAGGTCCAATTTATCAGGTTTTCTTTTTCTTTTAAGGTTAATGTTTTTGTTTAATATTTTAGATATATTTATCTTCCTAAGGACAGAAAGACATTTTTCTTTGTTTTCTTTTAGAAACTTTATTGTTTCACTTGACACACCTAGGTCTATGATCCACCTTAAATTAATTTTTGTATGTCGTGTGAGATAGGGGTCAATTTTATTTTATTTTCTATATAAATACCCCATTGTTCCAAGGCCATCTATTAAAAAGGTAATACTTTCCCCCACATGACTGCAGTAGTGCTTTTATCATATATCAAGGGACAATATGTGTTTGCATACATTTCTGGACTCCCTGTTTTATGCCATTGATCTATTTGTCTTTCCTTGAGCTAATATCACACTATCTTGATTATTCTTCCTTTAATGAAAATCTTGAAATCTTATAGTACACATCCTCCAAATTTGTTTCTTATTCAAATTGCCTTGACTATTCTAGGTGCTTTGCAGTATCACATAAATTTTAGAATCACCATGTCAATTTCCATTTTAATTGGAATTATTATGAATCTAAAGATTAACTATGTAGATTTAACATCTTTCCATTTATTTAGGTCTTCTTTAATTCTCTCATCAACATTTTATACTTCTTAGTGTAGAGGAGAGGTCTTTTACATCTTTTGTTAGGTTTGCTTGCGGGAATTTGGTGTTTTTTGATTGTGTTATAATTAAATTTTTTACTTTCATTTTCATTTTTTGTTGCTAGTATATAGAAATGATATTTTAATATAAATTTATTTTATTTATTTATTTTTGGCTGCATTGGGTCTTCATTGTGCACATGGGCTTTCTCTAGTTGTGGTGAGCAGGGGCTACTCTTTGTTGCAGTGCACAGGCTTCTCACTGCAGTGGCTTCTCTTGTTAAGGGCTCTAGGTGCTCAGGCTCAGTAGTTGTGGCTCGTGGGCTTTAGAGCGCAGGCTCAGTAGTTGTGGTGCACCGGCTTAGTTGCTCCGCAGCATGTGGGATCTTCCTGGACCAGGGATCAAACCTGTGTCCCCTGCATTGGCAGGTGGATTCTTAGCCACTGCACTACCAGGGAGGTCCCTAGAAATTATTTTTGAATAATGACCTTATATCAAGAGACCTTGATGAATTTGTTTAATCTAATAGTTTATAGATTATTTGGGGTTTTCTTTGTATATATTCATATCATCTGTAAGTGAAGATAGTTTTCTTTCTTCCTTTCCAAACTTTACACCTATTTATTTATTTTTCTAGCTTATAATGCAGGCTACTTCCAATGATTTTTTTACTTTTCTATATGTACAGTATAATTCAAAAATTTTTTAATTTAGTGGCATAACTGAGCTAGACTAACAGAGACTAAAATGACATAACCAAATGTAATGCATGAAAACTTATTGAATCTTGGTTTTAAAATATTTACAAAAGACCTGTTTTACAATTGGCAAATCTGAACATGACCTGAATATTAAATGATTAAATGAAATTATTAATTTTTTGAAAACAGTTTGATAATAGTGTTGTAGTTATGTAAAAATGTACTACTCTGAGGAGATAAATGTTTATTTAGAGAGTAATGTTAATCATGACAAGTATTTTTAAACAGTTCAACAAAAATGTATGCATGTGTATGTGTTTGTATATATATATGTATGGAGAGAGAGACAGAGAGAAAGCAGATGTGGCAAAATGTTAACAATTCTTGAATCTAAATAGAGAATTGTGGTGCACAGTTGGAGTGGCTCCCATGATCCCCACCTCCTGGAGTTCATGCTCTTTTGTGATGCCTTGTCCTTGACTGTGAGCAGGACCTGTGACTTGCTTGTAGACAATAAAATATGGCAAAGATGTAGGGTGCACATATTTATGTGTACATGATTATGTGATTAAGTTACATAAGACTCCAGTTTCTGTCTTAGTGGAGTCTCTCTCTCCCTTGCTAGCTTTGAGGAAGCAAGTGGCCATGTTGGGAGCCCCACATGGCATGGAACTGTGGTAGCCTCTAGGATCTGAAGATGACTTCCAGCTGACAGCCAGAAAGAAACTGAACCCCTCAATGAACTGAATTCTGCCAACAACTTGAGTGAGCTTAGAAGCAGATCCTTCCCCAGTTGAGCCTCAGATGAGGCCATGGCCCTGGTCACCACCTTGTGCAGCCTTGAGAGATGCTAAGAACAGGACCCAGCTAAGCCATGCTAAGATCCTGAATCACAAAAACTGTGAGATAACAGATATGTGTTGTTTTAAGGTGTTAAATTTGTGATGATATTTTTGTTAGTAATAGAAAACTAACACAGGTGTGATGGTTAATTATGTCAACTTAACTGAGCCATAGGGTCCCCAGATATTTGGTCAAACTTTATTCTGGATATTTCTGTGAGGGCGTTTTGGGGTGAGATTAACATTTAAATAGGCATACCTAGTAAAGCAGATTGCTCTCCCTAATGTGGGTGGGTCTCATCCAATCAGTTGAAGACCTGAATAGAACAGAAAAGGTGACCTTTCCCCAAGTAAGAGAATTCTTTCTGCCTGACTGTCTTTGAACTGGGACATTACGTTTTTTTCCCTGTTTTCAGAATCAAACTGAAACATCCATTCTTCCTGGGTCTCAAGGCTGCTGGCCTTTGAAGAAGAACTACACCATCAGCTCTCCTGATTTTCAGGCCTTCAGGATACATAAGGATATACAGATATCACTGCAATATTCTTTCAACTTTTCCACATGTTTGAAAATATTCAAAATAAAAATGGGGGAAAATGCTCTGAAGTCAGAAGTGTCAGGAGACAGTTCAAAGAAGGCTCCTATGAAGATTCACTAGATTTTTTCCCTCTTATTCTCAACCTCTCTCCTTTCCTTTTTTTCTCAGTGAATCTATTTTATTTAATATGAGATTTTTAAAAATTTATTTTATTGAAGTATAGTTGATTTACAATGTTGTGTTAATTTCTACTGTGCAGCAAAATGATTCAGTTATACATATATATACATTCTTTTTCATATTCTTTTACATTATGGTTTATCACAGGATATTGAGTATAGTTCCCTGTGATATACAATAGGACCTTGTTGTTTATCCATTCCATATAATAGCTTGTATCTGCTAATCCCAAACTCCCAATCCATCCTTCTACCACCCTCCCCCCCTTAGCAGCCACAAGTCTGTTCTCTATGTCTGTGAGTCTATTTGTATTTTGTAGATAAGTTCATTTGTGTCATATTTTAGATTCCACATAATATGAGATTTTTTAACACACAATAGCCACTGTAGTTAAACATAAATAATAAATCTACCCTTTTTTGTGGAGATTTATCCTCTATAAACATTATACTGAGAAAGTTTGGCCTTAACCTTTGTTCTGCAAATGTTTCAGAATTTTTTCTACTGCCACATTACAAGATAAATGTCAGTCTAAATGAAGGCTTTTCTGTAAAACTCAGCAGCTTCACAGATGGCCTCTAATCCACACTCATAAAAGACAACACTACAGTTTTTTGGTTGAAAATAATTTCAAAAGCTCTTCTTAAGTTCCCACCAGAACATAATGCTACTTTTGATGCTGCATGAGGTCAGTTAAATAAACTCAGGCAGTGTTCTCCAGGAGTTATCAAACAAACTGAGAAAATTACATAAAAATTATGGTTTTACCTAGGAGTAATATAAACATTTTTCCCAGAAACCTCAATAATTACATATGGCCAAATCACTGCTTTGCCCCAGGTTGTTTCCTCTGATGTGACTTGATGAATAATCCTTCACAGAAAGTGAACAAGGTTAGACAAAGGCAAACAATGGAGATATGCCTCAAATTCATTTTCTTAAAAGCATACCTTAAAGAAACCTCTAACCATTGAGAGCATATTTTTAAGGAGGTCCGTCACATAGTAAAGCAGTTTCTGGCTTGGGCTACACATTAGACTCACCTGGGGATCTTAACAAAACACTGGTGCTATGGGCCTTCCCTGCTGGTCCAGTGGCTAACACTCCGTGCTCCCAATGCAGGGGACCTGGGTTCGATCCGTGGTTGGGGAACTAGATCCCATATGCATGCTCCAACATGAGTCCTCATGCCGCAACTAAGAAGTCTGCACGCCGCAACAAAGATCCCTCATGCCACAACTAAGACCCAGCACAGCCAAAAAAAATAGATGATAGGTAGATAGATAGATAGATAGAAAATCTCAGCAGAGAACTGGAAATTATTATTTTAAAAAAAAAACACTGGTGCAAGAATTTCCATCCCCCATCCCAGAAAGTCCAATGTTGGCTTGGTATCAGGATTTTTAAGTTTCTTTTATGCAACAAAGGTTTAGGAATTATTGTAATAGAAGCACCATATATGTAAACTCTTTACATATTCTTAGATTACATGCAGAAACTAATTTGAATCAACTGTACTAAATGGTGGATACTCATAATCTAGGTCACTCACGTTATACCAAAATGCACAAACCTAGAGGAAGAAAGAAAGGGTCTAAGATGGAGAAAGGATTCAAAATGCTGTCAGATTAGGAATTGCTATAGCAACAGGTGATGTTGATTCCAAAAGGAAAGACCTGGAACCCAAGAGCTGCCTTCACATAATTCAAGGGTACACCAAAGGGCAGAGCTAGAGTCACGAATGACAGATAAAGGAAGCTATATTTTGGTGCAATATAAGACTTTCTTAAAAAGCAGTGTATCTGTGGAACATTCTTTGACATAAATCATAGCAATAATTTTTTTTTGGATTTGTCTCCTAAAGCAAAGGAAATAAAAGCAAAAATAAACAAATGGCACCTAATTAAACTTAAAAGCTTTTGCACAGCAAAAGAAACCATCAACAAAATGAAAAAACAACCTATAAATGGGAGAGAATATTTGCAAATGATGTGATCAATGAGGGGTTACTCTCCAAAATATATAAACAGCTCATACAACTCAATATCAAAAAAACAAACAACCTGATTAAAAAATGAGCAGAAGACCTGAATAGACATTTTCCCAAAAAAGACATACAGATGGCCAACAGGCACATGAAAAGATGCTCAACATCGTTAATCATTAGAGAAATGAAAATTAAAACCACAATGAGATATCACCTCTCACCTGTCAGAATGGCTATCATGAAAAAGAACAGAAATAACAAATGTTAGCAAGTATGTGGAGAAAAGGGAACCCTCATACATTACTGGTAGGGATATAAATTGGCGCAGTCACTGTGGAAAACAGTATGGAGGTTTCTCAAAAAACTAAAAATAGAACTACAATATGACCCCAGCAATTCCACTCCTGGGCATATATTCAAAGAAAATGAAAACACTAATTCAAAAAGATACATGCACCCCAATGTTCATAGCAGCATTATTTACAATTGCCAATATATGGAAGCAACTTAAGTGTCAATCTAAGCAACCTAAGGAATGGAGATAAACACACACACACACACACACACACACAATGGAATACTATTCAGCCATAAAGAAAAATGAATTTTTGCCATTTTTAACAACATGAATGGACTTGGGAGGGCATTATGCCAAGTGAAAAAAGTCAGACAGAGAAAGACAATTATTATATGATGTCACTTGTATGTGGAATCTAAAAAATAAAACAAACCAGTGAATATAACAAAAAAGAAACAGACTCACAGATATAGAGAACAAACTAGTGGTTACCAGTAGGGAGAAGGGAGTGGCGAGGGGCAAGACAGGGCTAGGGGGTAAAGAGGTACTAACAACTATGTATAAAATGAATAAGCTACAAGGATATAGTGTACAACACAGGAAATATAGCCAATATTTTATAATAACTATAAATGGAATATAACCTTTAAAAATTGTGAATCACTATGTTGTACACCTGAAACCTATATAATATTGTATATCAACTATACCTCAGTTCTTAAAAAAGCAATATTATCTGGGAATAGACTGGGTTGCCTTGAAATTGTGAGTAGCTGGTCACTGCAGGAATTCTGACAGTAGTTTTATTTTTTAAAATAAATTTATTTTATTTATTTATTTTTGGCTGCGTTGGGTCTTCATTGCTGCATGGGGGCTTTCTGTAGTTGCAACGAGTGGGGGCTATTCTTCGTGGCGGTGCACGGCCTTCTCACTGTGATGGCCTCTCCTGCTGTGGAGCACAGGCTCCAGGTGCGTGGGCCTCAGCAGTTGTGACACGCAGGCTCAGCAGTTGTGGCTCGCGGGCTCCAGAGCACAGGCCCAGTAGTCGTGGCACACGGGCCTAGCCGCTCCGCGGCATGTGGGATCCTCCCAGACCAGGGCTCGATCCCATGCCCACTGCGTTGGCAGGCGGATTCTCAATCACTGCACCACCAGGGAAGCCCCTGACACTAACTTTTGAGCTCTAGGCCAGGTTGTTACAGAAGAAACCCCTGTACCAGGTGCTGTGTTAAGCATATTTGCTATTTTTGTGACCATCCAATATCCCTTTGTTCTTTTCCTAGTTTTCTTTGAAGGCCTACGTCTATCTTACTCTCAGTTCTGATAGAGCCAACTCTCTGTCTAGCTCTAGGAAAGAACATCGATCCACTCCCAATCAAATGGAAAACTGTGATTGCCCTACACAGTGACTGGTTCAAGAATAAGCAAATAACCCGACTTGAGCCAATCAGAGGTAATGAGATTAAACTCTGGGAATATTCCTTACATTTTTGAAGACTCTCTCCCATTAGATTCAAAATTGTGACAATGTGATGTGGAAAATATGAACTTGGAAATAACAAAAAAAAAATTTCAAAATGATCTTATTAATACCCTTAGAGATTAAATAAGATAATATAGCTGTGAAACAAGAGGATGATGCTATAGAAAAAGAATATTCAGATGCCAAAAAAGAGTTCTTGGAAATTAAAAGATATGATGATAGTACACACACACACACACACACACACACACACAACACAAATGTACTATGGCTATGCTCAAGCATCCTTAGCAGCAACCCCCTTCAACAGACTTCTGGATAAACCACCTTTTATTACACTGCTGAGCTGCCTGGGTTCTGCTGACAACTGTGTGTATGAAGTACTTTCGTTTGATATTTTCAGTAAACCTCAGTTGTTAAAAACAAACTAATAAAAATTTAAAATATGACATTAGTAATGAAAACAACCACTTATGAAGAGAAAGATAAATATGAGTAAATCCTACCAAAAGTAGAAAAAGACAAAGGGATGAATAATAGGAGAGAAATTATATATATGATTAATCCAATATTAACATGCTAAAAATAGGAGACCCAGACAAATAGAACAGAGAAGAGGAAACAAATAAATTATCAAAGAAATAATGAAAGAAAAATTCCTAGAATTGAAGGATGGGAGTGTTCATAGTAAAAGGTCCTACCACTGAAAGCACAGCAAAAATAAATTTTAAAGACCCACAGTTAGGCACATCATTGGCTCTGATGATAAGTTATCATCATAGGATTTGGAAGAAAGTAAAAATCAAAGTGTAGCAGTAAAGAAGGGTCTTGCCCAGACTCTGAAATGCAAATCCAAACAATGTCCTGCTTTCATAATACGTATTTCTCTTCAACAAAACTAAAAAAATATTTAAACATTTTGAAAGCTTTTTATTTTGAGGCATTCTATAGTGACCTCTTTCATAAATATGAAAACCAAGATTCCCTGATCTAAGTGAGACTATAAAACAGATTAGGTGATTCAAGAAAGGTTATCAAGAGCCGGAGGAAGATGGCGGAAGAGTAAGACGCGGAGATCACCTTCCTCCCCACAGATACATCAGAAATTCATCTACACGTGGAACAACTCCAACAGAACACCTACTGAACGCTGACAGAAGACCTCAGACCCCCCAAAAGGCAAGAAACTCCCCACATACCTGGGTAGGTCAAAAAAAAAAAAAGAATAAACAGAGACAATAGGATATGGACGGGACCTGCACCAGTGGGAGGGAGCCGTGAAGGAGGGAAGGTTTCTACACACTACAAGCCCCTTCGAGGGCGGAGACTGCAGGTGGCGGAGGGGGAAAGCTTCGGAGTAGCGGAGGAGAGCACAGCAACAGGGGTGTGGAGGGCAAAGCAGAGAGATTTTGGCACAGAGGATCGGTGCCCTCAGGCACACACCAGCCCGAGAGACTTGTCTGCTCGGCCGCCAGGGCGGGCGGGGCTGGGAGCTGAGGCTCGGGTATCGGCTTTCAGTCGGAGCGCAGGGAGAGGTCTGGGGCTGGCGGCAGGAAGAGACCCTGAAGGGGTTAGTGCTAGCCCGGAGGGAGCCCGGGGAAAGGGTCTGGAGCTACCGGAGAGGCAAGAGACTTTTTTCCCTTTTGTTGCCTGGTGCGCGAGGAGAGGGCATTCCCCTCCCTCCCCTCTGCCTGAGTGAGCCAGAGCCCCCGAATCAGCGGCTCCTTTAAACCCGTCCTGTCTGAGCGAAGAACGGACGCCCTCCGGCGACCTACGCGCAGAGGCGGGGCCAGGTCCAAGGCTGAGACCCGGGAGCTGTGAGAGCAGAGACAGGGAAATCTCTCTGTGCAGCCTCCGAGGCAGCGGATTAAAGCTCCACGGTCCATTTGATGTGCCCTGCGTCTGTGGAGTGCATGAATGGACAGCGAATCATCCCAAATTGAGGAAGTGGTCCTTGAGGACAAGATTTAAGACTTTCCCCCCCTTTTTTTTCCTCTTTTTACAACGAATTATCTCAAATTAAGGAGGTGGACTTAGCAAGATTTCAGACTTTTCGCCCTTTTCCTCTTTTTACAACGAATTATCCCAAATCGAGGAGGTGGACTTGGAGAGCAAGATTTTTGATTTTTCCCCCTGCTCTCTTTTTGTGAATGTGTATGTGTAATCTTCTGTGTAAGATTCTCTCTGTATAGCTTTGCTTCCACCATATGTCCCAGGGTTCTTTCGGTCCGTGTTTTTTTTCAATAATTACTTTTTAATTTTAATAACGCTACTATATTTCATACTTTATTCTATTTTACTTTACCTGCTCTTTCTTTTTTTCCTCCCTTCCCTTCCTCCCTCCCTCCCTCCGCTCCTCCTTTCCTTCTTTCTTTTTCTTTCCTCCATCCCTCCCTCCCTCCCACCCTTCTTCTTTCCACTTTCTTTTTCTTTCCTTCCTCCCTCCCTCCCTCCCTCCTGTCTTTCTTTCTTTCTTTCCTTCCTCCCTCCCTCCCTCTCTTCTTCCATTCACTCTTCCTTTTGCTTTCATTCCTCCCTCCCTCCCTCCTTTCTTTCCTTTCTTTCCATCCTTCCTCCCTCCCTCCTTTCTTTCTTTCTTCCTTCCTTCCTTCCTTACTTCCCTTCTTCCTTTCTTTCAATCTCTCTTTCTTTCTTCTACTAATTATTTCTTTCTACTCTTTCTCACTGTTATTCTGAGCCGGGTGGATGAAAGGCTCTTGGTGCTGCAGCCAGGAGTTAGTGCTGTGCCTCTGAAGTGGGAGAGCCAACTTCAGGACACGGGTCCACAAGAGACCTCCCAGCTCCACATAATATCAAGCAGCGAAAATCTCCCAGGAATCTCCATCTCAACACCAGCATCCAGCTTCAGTCAACGACCAGCAAGCTACAGTGCTGGTCACCCTATGCCAAGCAACTAGCAAGGCAGGAACACAACCCCACCCATTAGCAGAGAGGATACCTAAAAACATAATAAGGCCACAGGCACCCCAAAACACACCACCAGACGTGGACCTGTCCACCAGAAAGACAAGATCGAGCTTCAACCACCAGAACACAGGCATTAGTCCCCCCCACCAGGAAGCCTACACAACCTACTGAAACAACCTTAGCCACGGGGGACAGACACCAAAAACAACGGGAACTACGAATCTGCAGCCTGCAAAAAGGAGACCCCAAACACAGTAACATAAGCAAAATGAGAAAGCAGAAAAACACACAGCAGGTGAAGGAGCAAGATAAAAACGTACCAGACCTAACAAATGAAGAGGTAATAGGCAGTCTACCTGAAAAAGAATTCAGAATAATGATAGTAAAGCTGATCCAAGATTCTATTTCCCAGATCCAAAATCTTGGAAATAGAATAGACAATATGCAAGAAACAGTTAACAAGGACCTAGAAGAACTAAAGATGAATCAAGCATCGATTAAAAACACAATAAATGAAATGAAAAATACTCTAGATGGGATCAATAGCAGAATAACTGAGGCAGAAGAACGGATAAGTGAGGTGGAAGATAAAATAGTGGAAATAACTGATGCAGAGAAAAATAAAGAAAAAAGAATGAAAAGAACAGAGGACAGTCTCAGAGACCTCTGGGACAACATTAAACGCACCAACATTCGAATTATAGGGGTTCCAGAGGAAGAAGAGAAAAAGAAAGGGACTGAGAAAATATTTGAAGAGATTATAGTTGAAAACTTCCCTAATATGGGAAAGGAAATAGTTAATCAAGTCCAGGAGGCACAGAGAGTCCCATACAGAATAAATCCAAGAAGAAATACGCCAAGACACATATTAATCAAACTGTCAAAAATTAAACACAAAGAAATCATATTAAAAGCAGCAAGGGAAAAACAACAAATAACACACAAGGGAATCCCCATCAGGTTAACAGCTGATCTCTCAGCAGAAACTCTACAAGCCAGAAGGGAGTGGCAGGACATAATTAAAGTGATGAAGGAGAGAAACCTGCAACCAAGATTACTCTACCCAGCAAGGATCTCATTCAGATTTGATGGAGAAATTAAAACCTTTACAGACAAGCAAAAGCTGAGAGAGTTCAGCACCACCAAACCAGCTTTACAACAAATGCTAAAGGAACTTCTCTAGGCAAGAAACACAACAGAAGGACTATACCTACAATAACGAACCCAAAGCCATTAAGGAAATGGGAATAGGAACATACATATCAATAATTACCTTAAATGTAAATGGACTAAATGCTCCCACCAAAAGACACAGAGTGGCTGAATGGATACAAAAACAAGACCCATATATATGCTGTCTACAAGAGACCCACTTCAGACCTAGAGACACATACAGATTGAAAGTAAGGGGATGGAAAAAGATATTCCATGCAAATGGAAATCAAAAGAAAGCTGGAGTAGCAATTCTTATATCAGACAAAATAGACTTTAAAATAAAGACTATTAGAAGAGACAAAGAAGGACACTACATAACGATAAAGGGATCGATCCAAGAAGAAGATATAACAATTGTAAATATTTATGCACCCAACATAGGAGCACCTCAATACATAAGGCAAATACTAACAGCCATAAAAGGGGAAATCGACAGTAACACAATCATAGTAGGGGACTTTAACACCCCACTTTCACCAATGGACAGATCATCCAAAATGAAAATAAATAAGGAAACACAAGTTTTAAATGATACATTAAACAAGATGGACTTAATTGATATTTATAGGACATTCCACCCAAAAACAACAGAATACACATTTTTCTCAAGTGCTCATGGAACATTCTCCAGGATAGATCATATCTTGGGTCACAAATCAAGCCTTGGTAAATTTAAGAAAATTGAAATTGTATCAAGTATCTTTTCCGACCACAATGCTATGAGACTAGACATCAATTACAGGAAAAGAGCTGTAAAAAATACAAACACATGGAGGCTAAACAATACACTACTCAATAATGAAGTGATCAATGAAGAAATCAAAGAGGAAATTAAGAAATACTTAGAAACAAATGACAATGGAGACACGACGACCCAAAACCTATGGGACGCAGCAAAAGCAGTTCTAAGGGGGAAGTTTATAGCAATACAATCCCACCTTAAGAAACAGGAAACATTTCGAGTAAACAACCTGACCCTGCACCTAAAGCAATTAGAGAAAGAAGAACAAAAAACCCCCAAAGTTAGCAGAAGGAAAGAAATCATAAAGATCAGATCAGAAATAAATGAAAAAGAAATGAAGGAAACGATAGCAAAGATCAACCAAACTAAAAGCTGGTTCTTTGAGAAGATAAACAAAATTGACAAACCATTAGCCAGACTCATCAAGAAAAGAAGGGAGAAGACTCAAATCAGTAGAATTAGAAATGAAAAAGGAGAAGTAACAACTGACACTGCAGAAATACAAAAGATCATGAGAGATTACTATAAGCAACTCTATGCCAATAAAATGGACAACCTGGAAGAAATGGACAAATTCTTAGAAATGCACAACCTACCAAGACTGACTCAGGAAGAAATAGAAAATATGAATAGACCAATCACAAGCACTGAAATTGAAACTGTGATTAAAAATCTTCCAGCAAACAAAAGCCCAGGACCAGATGGCGTCACAGGCGAATTCTATCAAACATTTAGAGAAGAGCTAACACCCATCCTTCTCAAACTCTTCCAAACAATATCAGAGGAAGGAACACTCCCAAACTCATTCTACGAGGCCACCATCACCTTGATACCAAAACCAGGCAAGGATGTCACAAAGAAAGAAAACTACAGGCCAATATCACTGATGAACATAGATGCAAAAATCCTCAACAAAATACTGGCAAACAGAATTCAACAGCACATTAAAAGGATCATACACCATGATCAAGTGGGGTTTATTCCAGGAATGCAAGGATTCTTCAATATACGCAAATCAATCAATGTGATACACCATATTAACAAGTTGAAGGAGAAAAACCATATGATCATCTCAATAGATGCAGAGAAAGCTTTCGACAAAATTCAACACCCATTTATGATAAAAACCCTGCAGAAAGTAGGCATAGAGGGAACTTTCCTCAACATAATAAAGGCCATATATGACAAACCCACAGCCAACATTGTCCTCAACGGTGAAAAACTGAAACCATTTCCACTAAGATCAGGAACAAGACAAGGCTGCCCACTCTCACCACTCTTATTCAACATAGTTTTGGAAGTTTTAGCCACAGCAATCAGAGAAGAAAAGGAAATAAAAGGAATCCAAATTGGAAAAGAAGAAGTAAAGCTGTCACTGTTTGCAGATGACATGATACTATACATAGAGAATCCTAAAGATGCTACCGAAAAACTACTAGAGCTAATCAATGAATTTGGTAAAGTAGCAGGATACAAAATTAATGCACAGAAATCTCTGGCATTCCTGTACACTAATGATGAAAAATCTGAAAATGAAATCAAGAAAACACTCCCATTTACCATTGCAACAAAAAGAATAAAATATCTAGGAATAAACCTACCTAAGGAGACAAAAGACCTGTATGCAGAAAATTATAAGACACTGATGAAAGAAATTAAAGATGATATAAATAGATGGAGAGATATACCATGCTCCTGGATTGGAAGAATCAATATTGTGAAAATGACTCTACTACCCAAAGCAATCTACAGATTCAATGCAATCCCTATCAAACTACCACTGGCATTTTTCACAGAAGTAGAACAAAAAATTTCAAAATTTGTTTGGAAAAACAAAAGACCCCGAATAGCCAAAGCAATCTTGAGAACGAAAAACGGAGCTGGAGGAATCAGGCTGCCTGACTTCAGACTATACTACAAAGCTACAGTAATTAAGACAGTGTGGTACTGGCATAAAAACAGAAAGATAGATCAGTGGATCAGGATAGAAAGCCCAGAGATAAACCCACGCACATATGGCCAACTTATCTTTGATAAAGGAGGCAGGAATGTACAGTGGAGAAAGGACAGCCTCTTCAATAAGTGGTGCTGGGAAAACTGGACAGGGACATGTAAAAGTATGAGATTAGATCATTCCCTAACACCATACACAAAAATAAGCTCAAAATGGATTAAAGACCTAAATGTAAGGCCAGAAACTATCAAACTCTTAGAGGAAAACATAGGTAGAACACTCTATGACATAAATCACAGCAAGATCCTTTTGGACCCATCTCCTAGAGAAATGGAACTAAAAACAAAGATAAACAAATGGGACCTAATGAAACTTCAAAGCTTTTGCACAGCAAAGGAAACCATAAACAAGACCAAAAGACAACCCTCAGAATGGGAGAAAATATTTGCAAATGAAGCAACTGACAAAGGATTAATCTCCAAAATTTATAAACAGCTCATGCAGCTCAATAGCAAAAAAACAAACAACCCAATCCAAAAATGGGCAGAAGACTTAAATAGGCATTTCTCCAAAGAAGATATACAGACTGCCAACAAACACATGAAAGAATGCTCAACATCATTAATCATTAGAGAAATGCAAATCAAAACTACAATGAGATATCATCTCACACCAGTCAGAATGGCCATCATCAAGAAATCTAGAAACAATAAATGCTGGAGAGGGTGTGGAGAAAAGGGAACACTCTTGCACTGCTGGTGGGAATGTGAATTGGTACAGCCACTATGGAGAACAGTATGGAGGTTCCTTAAAAAACTAAAAATAGAACTACCATATGACCCAGCAATCCCACTACTAGGCATATACCCTGAGAAAACCATAATTCAAAAAGAGACATGTACCAAAATGTTCATTGCAGCTCTATTCACAATAGCCCGGAGCTGGAAACAACCTAAGTGTCCATCATCGGATGAATGGATAAAGAAGATGTGGCACATATATACAATGGAATATTACTCAGCCATAAAAAGAAACGAAACTGAGCTATTTGTAATGAG
The DNA here is from genome assembly GCF_949752795.1 of Hyperoodon ampullatus. Classification (NCBI taxonomy): domain Eukaryota; kingdom Metazoa; phylum Chordata; class Mammalia; order Artiodactyla; family Ziphiidae; genus Hyperoodon; species Hyperoodon ampullatus. The sequence goes on from NC_136917.1 coordinate 111,925,319, forward strand.
GTGGATAGACCTTGAGTCTGTCATACAGAGTGAAGTAAGTCAGAAAGAGAAAGACAAATACCGTATGCTAACACATATATATGGAATTAAAAAAAAAAAATTGTCATGAAGAACCTAGGGGTAAAACGGGAATAAAGACACAGACCTACTTGAGAATGGACTTGAGGATATGGGGAAGGGGAAGGGTAAGCTGTGACAAAGGGAAAGAGAGGCATGGACATATATACACTACCAAACGTAAGGTAGATAGATAGTGGGAAGCAGCCGCAGAGCACAGGGAGATCAGCTCGGTGCTTTGTGACCGCCTGGAGGGGTGGGATGGGGAGGGTGGGAGGGAGGGAGATGCATGAGGGAGGGGATGTGGGAACAGATGTATATGTATGACTGATTCACTTTGTTATAAAGCAGAAACTAATAAAAAAAATAAAAATAAAAATAAATAAATAAAAAAATAAATAAATAAATAAAAAAAAATAAAAAAAGAAAGGTTATCAGGAAAATAGCCTTGATGATGAAGGACTGCTGACTATATATAATCCCAGGAAACTACATGTGACTAGCAAATCTATCAAGATGACTTCTTAATGCTCCAAAATTCTCTCGATAAAGGACTGAATACAAAATTTTATGAATGCTACAATTGTGTAAAAGATACATCTGTATCATGGCCAAGCACAAAAATCTATAAAATTAAAATAACAAGTTTAGTATGTTTTCTCTATTGATGATGTTTTTATTCATTAAATTGTTCTTAATATTGTTATATTGGTTTGGCAACAAAAAATTAAATTCCTTTTCTTTTTCCTTTAAAACAATTGCTCCCAAGTACAAAATAATAACTTCAATTCATTTTGATTACTTCCATGACATGTTCCAAGATAAGTTTATGAAGACCTAAGTGTTCCATTTAGTATTAGGAAAAGGAAAATGTTAAGGGATGTTTAAGCTCTGTAAAGTTGAATAGAATAGCATTTGAATGGCAGGATATAATTACAGATCACTAAGGATACAGTTCAAAATGTACCCAATTCTACCTCTTAATACTTTGCTAAGAACAGAGTGCTTCAGTGATATATGAAATTAATAAAATATCAAAAGAAATAATAGTTCTGGAAGAACCAAATCTTCCTGGTTAGAGTTATCAGAGCTGTAAGAATTACTACTAAAATTTAATAAAATCTATATCAACTATAAAGGACTAGACCCTGTACTACTTGTGTGTCATTGAATTTAAGTCTGCCTTTTATTTTCATTTTACTGTTTCCAACAATGTGTGTCCAAATACTCCATCTAAACTTATAAGATGTCTATGGGCAAATATCATATCCTATATATTTATTTGTCTTAGTTCAAATTCCCCCTCGACAAGGTCTGGAAACAGGTGGAATGCAATCCTAGGAAGAAGAAGTGAGAGAATAAAGCAAGAAAGGACAGAAGTATTTAAAGGGCACACTCCTAAGGTCACTATTAGGTAATGGAGACCTGGCTGAAATTAGAGGTGATCCAAGGGAATGTGACATGGGGCACAAAAAGCATCTGCTATACTCATACCTAAAATCTTGCCCCACACTCAAAAGACTCTCAGGAAAAGCTTTCCAAGTCATTTAATCTATTCCAGGACCCCCCAAAGCTTCCTGCTCCCAACAGTGATATTGTCAAAGATTATCTGAGGGGCTTCCCTGTTGGCGAAGGGGTTAAGAATCCACCTGCCAAAGCAGGGAACACAGGTTTGAGCCCTGGTCCGGGAAGATCCCACATGCCGCAGAGCAACTAAGCCCGTGCGCCACAACTACTGAGCCTGCATTCTAGAGCCCGTGTTCTAGAGCCCGTGGGCCTAGAGCCCATGCTCCGCAGCAAGAGAAGCCACCACAGTGAGAAGCCTGCACACCAGAAGGAAGAGCAACCCCCACTTGATGCAACTAGAGAAAGCCCGTGCGCAGCAATGAAGACCCAACACAGCCAAAAATAAATAAATAAAATAAATAAATTTATATTTAAAAAAAGATTAGCTGAGAAGTTGTACATTGCCTTTTACAATTACATTCCAGGACCTGATTTAATTTTGTCAGTTCCATGTGTCTTTGAAGCAAATAGCAGAAACATTCTCATATTAGCTTAAGCTAAGGGGGTAGTTATTATGTGGGGATATCTCAGGAATTCCAACATGACTTTTTTTTTTTTAATTAAAAACTTTATTTCTTTTTTTTATAACAAATTTAATCAGTTATACATATACATATGTTCCCATATCCCCTCCCTTTTGCGTCTCCCTCCCACCCTCCCTATCCCACCCCTCCAGGCGGTCACAAAGCACCGAGCTGATCTCCCTGTGCTATGATCTCCCTGTGCTATGTGGCTGCTTCCCACCAGCTATCTGCCTTACGTTTGGTAGTGTATATATGTCCATGCTGCTCTTCACTTTGTCACAGCTTACCCTTCCCCCTCTCCATATCCTCAAGTCCATTCTCTAGTAAGTCTGTGTCTTTATTCCTGTCTTACCCCTATGTTCTTCATGACATTTTTTTTTCTTAAATTCCATATATATGTGTCAGCATACAGTATTTGTCTTTCTCTTTCTGACTTACTTCACTCTGTATGACAGGCTCTAGGTCCATCCACCTCATTACAAATAGCTCAATTTCGTTTCTTTTTATGGCTGAGTAATATTCCATTGTATATATGTGCCACATCTTCTCTACCCATTCATCCAATGATGGACACTTAGGTTGTTTCCATCTCCGGGCTATTGTAAATAGGGCTGCTATGAACATTTTGGTACACCAACATGACTTTTAGGCTGAGTCTGGATTTGGAAATCTGAAGGCAGCTCTCCCCTCTGCATGCTGGTTTCTTCTCTCTGCAGAGTTTAAAATGAACCATCATGCTGAATGTAGTTGTTGATCAGTCATCTAGTGCTCATTGCCTGTATTGAGGTGGCACCAGCAGTGATTCAGAGATCTAAGATATGACTCTGGACCTTAAAGAGCTTAGAATTTTGCTAAGAAGGTAAGGCACATAAAGAATAATCTACATATAAACTAAAGACCAAATGACTGTTACCATGTAAGTATCATAGGAATTCTAAAAAGGGATACGCCATGGTGGTTGGGATGGCTGGCCAAGGCTCCATGGAGGAGGTGAGCTAGGTTTCCAAAGATATGTAAGATTTAGAAAAGTAGAGAGGAAAAGAGGGGGCAGAAAGGACAAAATGAGCAAGCAAAGGACCAGAGGAAGGAACATGTCCGGTCCATTTCCAAGAAATGACTTAACCAGTGGCGATGGTGACTCCATCCATACTCATTAACTAACTCCTTACTGAATGCTGCTCATGACGGTAAACCAGAACCAGTTAGTATGTTGGAAACATCTTCCTGTTCCTTTCAAACTACAATTCAGTCATTGCCTTCCTTTGCATAAGATCCTGAAAACTGTCTGCAGAGAATACCCTGGGTGAACTCTCTTACCTAAGCATAATCAATATTAAACCTAAGCATAATCAGTTTTAACTGGGATCAAGGAACGCTTAAAATTCAGCCACCAGAAAATCACAGAAAAGGTTGTTTTCTTTTCCAAGAAGCATTGACAGGCTCTGTGTATTTTTCCACAGAACTTAGAGACATGGACTGTATTATATTAGTACGAAGGCCTCATAATCCATTTTAACATTTCATGCTTAAAATGATTTCCTTGAATTAGAAACAAAACTGAAAGCAACATTAATTCTTAATATTCTAGTTATTAAACTCCCCATTGCTTAAGAAATAGCACACCCTTGACTTAAATCCATAAACTATCGAAGTATCATATTCCTCAATGATTATTATCACCTAAACATTACTTTAATACAGAATATAACAGCTATTTTCATCACACTGCGATGTAAAAACACTCACCAAATATTTTCAAAGTTTAAAAATATTTTAAAATATTGTATCTTAATCAGGTGATCATTTCTTAGTTTTCTTTCTTCCTTCTACATATTTGTTAAGTAGGATGTAAAACATCAGCAGGAATGGTTCTTTGAACTCTCCTTTTTCCTGGAGTAACATATTGCTGGACTTTTCCCACTAAAGTTTGTCCTAGTTTTGCCAGGATTCTCTGGTCTTCTCTGTACTAGGCTACCACCATCCCCTACATAGTCACCAGCTTGGTTTGAAAAGAGGTTTTTATTTTCCACTGCAGATCGCTTGCTCATCCAGCAATGTAACTTTAAAAAATAGTAAGAAGATCTATATTGGACATAAAACAAATGATAAACAAAAAGAAACTCTAAATGGCAAGAGCATGCAGAAGAGATGAGTTATCCTGAAGCACATTGGTGATTTCTATACACCCCATCTGTCAATAACGTAACATTAAAGCATGCTGGAGTTTGGTCCTGTGCCAGCCTCTCGGGCTTCCTCCCTGCACAGCCTGGGAGTGACAGCCCTTCCCTCGCACCTGACTGGGACCCTGGGGTGAGGAGGTGCTGCACGTAAGGAAATCTGAGGCACACAGAAGTTAACTACCTGGTCCAAGATCACAGAACTAAGCTGTGAGACTTGAGTTGGATTCCTTCATGCATCACATCTTCCCCATCACTTAAGAAGCCACTGAGATACTTGCATATTTAGCTGTCTCCTACCTGCCGTGTGGCTGAAAGGGTCTTGGTGCCCTGGCCTGGTGTCAGGCCTGAGCCTCTGAGGTGGGAGAGCCGAGTTCAGGGCATTGGACAACCAGAGACCTCCTGGCCCCATGTAATATCAATCAGCGAAAGCTTTCCCAGAGATCTCCGTCTCAATGCTAAGACCCAGCTCCATGCAATGACAAGCAAACTCCAATGCTGGATGCCTCATGCCAATCAACTAGCAAGATAGGAACACAACCCTACCCATTAGCAGAGAGGCTCCCTAAAATCATAGTAGGTTCACAGACACCCCAAACCACACAACTGGACGCAGACTTCCCCACCAGAAAGAGAAGATCCAGCCCCACCCACCAGAACACAGGCACCAGTCCCCTCCACCAGGAAACCTACACAACCCACTGAACCAACCACACCTACTGAGAGCAGACACCAAAAACAACGGGAACTATGAACCTGCAGCCTGTGAAAAGGACACCCCAAACACAGTAAGTTAAACAAAATGAGAAAACAAGGAAACACACAGCAGATGAAGGAGCAAGGTAAAAACCCACAAAACCAAACAAATGAAGAGTAAATAGGCAGTCTACCTGAAAAAGAATTGAGTAATGATAGTAAAGATGATCCAAAACCTTGGAAATAGAATGGAAAAAATACAAGAAACGTTTAACAAGGACCTAGAAGAACTAAAGAGCAAACAAACAATGATGGACAACACAATAAGTGAAATTAAAAATTCTCTAGAAGGAATCGATAGCAGAATAACTGAGGCAGCAGAACGGATAAGTGACCTGGAAGATAAAACAGTGGAAATAACTACTGCAGAGCAGAATAAAGAAAAAAATGAAAAGAAATGAGGACAGTCTCAGAGACCTCTGGGACAACATTAAACACACCAACATTCAAATTATAGGGGTCCCAGAAGAAGAAGAGAAAAAGAAAGGGACTGAGAAAATATTGGAAGAGATTATAGTCGAAAACTTCCCTAACATGGGAAAGAAATAGTCAATCAAGTCCAGGAAGCACAGAGAGTCCCATACAGGATAAATCCAGGGAGAAACACAACGAGTCACATATTAATCAAACTATCAAAAATTAAATACAAAGAAAGAATATTAAAAGCAGCAAGAGAAAAGCAACAAATAACATACAAGGGAATCCCCATAAGGTTAACAGTTGATCTTTCAGCAGAAACTGCAAGCCAGAAGGGAGTGGCAGGACATATTTAAAGTGATGAAAAGGAAAAACCTACAACCAAGATTACTCTACCCAGCAAGGATCTCATTCAGATTTGATGGAAAAATTAAAACCTTTACAGACAAGCAAAAGTTAAGAGAATTCAGCACCACCAAACCCGCTTTACAACAAATGCTAAAGGAACTTCTCTAGGCAGGAAACACAAGAGAAGGAAAAGACCTACGATAACAAACCCAAAACAATTAAGAAAATAGTAATAAGAACATACATATCAATAATAACCTTACATGTAAATGGATTACAAGCTCCAACCAAAAGACATAGACTGACTGAACGGATACAAAAACAAGACCCATACATATGCTGTCTACAAGAGACCCACTTCAGACGTAGGGACACAAACAGACTGAAAGTGAGGGGATGGAAAAAGATATTCCATCCAAATGACAATCAAAAAAAAGCTGGAGTAACAGTTCTCATATCAGACAAAATGGACTTTAAAATAAAGAATATTACAAGAGACAAAGAAGGACACTACATTATGATCAACGGGTCAATCCAAGGAGAAGATATAACAATTGTAAATATTTATGCACCCAACATAGGAACACCTCAATACCTAAGGCAAATGCTAACAGCCGTAAAAGGGGAAATTAACAGTAACACAATCATAGTAGGGGACTTTAACACCCTACTTTCACCAATGATCAGATCATCCAAAATGAAAATAAATGAGGAAACACAAGCTTTAAATGACACATTAAACAAGATGGACTTAATTGATATTTATAGGACATTTCATCCAAAAACAACAGAATACACTTTCTTTCCAAGTGCTTGTGGAACATTCTCCAGGATAGATCATATCTTGGGTCGCAAATCAAGCCTTGGTAATTTAAGTAAATTGAAATCATATCAAGTATCTTTTCTGACCACAACACTATGAGACTGGATATCAGTTACAGGGAAAAAAATGTAAAAAATAGAAACACATGGAGGCTAAACAATATGCTACTAAATAACCAAGAGATCACTGAAGAAATCAAAGAGGAAATCAAAAAATACCAAGAAAAAAATGACAATCAAAACACGATAACCCAAAACTTATGGGATGCAGCAAAAGCAGTCTTAAGAGGGAGGTTTATAGCAATACAATCCCACCCCAAGAAATAAGAAAAATCTCAAATAAAAAACCTAACCTTACACCTAAAGCAATCAGATAAAGAAGAACAAAAACAACCCCAAAGTTAGCAGAAGGAGAGAAAGCATAAAGATCAGATCAGAAATAAATGAAAAATAAATGAAGGAAACAATAGCAAAGATCAATAAAACTAAAAGCTAGACTTTTGAGAAGATAAACAAAATTGATAAACCATTAGCCAGACTCATCAAGAAAAAAAGGAGGAAGACTCAAATCAACAGAAATGAAAAAGGAGAAGTAACAATTGACACTGAAGAAATACAAAGGATCATGAGAGTTTACTACAAGCAACACTATGCCAATAAAATGGACAACCGGGAAGAAATGGAGAAATTCTTAGAAAAGCACAACCTTCCGACACTGAACCAGGAAGAAATAGAAAGTATAAACAGACCAATCACAAGCACTGAAATTGAAACTGTGATTAAAAATCTTCCAACAGGGCTTCCCTGGTGGCGCAGTGGTTGAGAGTCCACCTGCCGATGCAGGGGACACGGTTTGTGCCCTGGTCTGGGAAGATCTCACATGCGACGGAGCGGCTGGGCCCGTGAGCCATGGCCGCTGAGTCTGCGCGTCCAGAGCCTATGCTCCGCAACGGGAAAGGCCACACAGTGAGAGGCCCGTGTACCACACAAAAAAAAAAATCTTCAAACAGACAAAAGCCTAGGACCAGATGGCTTCACAGGTGAATTCTATCAAACATTTAGAGAAGTGCTAACACCTATCCTTCTCAAACTCTTCCAATATAGCAGAGGGAGGAACACTCCCAAACTCTTTCTATGAGGCCACCATCACTCTGATACCAAAACCAGACAAAGACATCACAAAAAAAGAAAACTACAGGCCAGTACCACTGATAAACACAGATGCAAAAATCCTCAACAAAATACTTGCAAACAGAATCCAATAGCACATTAAAAGGATCATACACCCTGATCAAGTGGGGATTATCCCAGCAATGCAAGGATTCTTCAATATGCACAAATAAATCAATGTGATAAACCATATTAACAAAGTGAAGGATAAAAATCATATGATGATCTCAATAGATGCAGAAAAACTTTTGACAAAATTCAACACCCATTTTTGATAAAAACTCTCCAGAAACTGGGCATAGAGGGAGTCTACCTCAACATAACAAAGGCTATATATGACAAACCCACAGCGAACATCATTCTCAATGGTGAAAAACTGAAACCATTTCCTCTAAGATCAGGAACAAGACAAGGCTGCCTGCTCTCACCACTATTATTCAACATAGTTTGGAATTTTTAGCTACAGAAATCAGAGCAGAAAAAGAAATAAAAGGAATCCAAATCAGAAAAGAAGAAGTAAAACTGTCACTGTTTGCAGATGATACTATGCATAGAGAATGATACTAAACATAGAGAATCCTAAAGATGCTACCAGAAAACTACTAGAGCTAATCAGTGAATTTGGTAAAGTAGCAGGATACAAAATTAATGCACGGAAATCTCTTACATTCCTATACACTAACGACAAAAAATCTGAAAGAGAAATTAAGGAAACACTCCCATTTACCATGCAACAAAAAGAATAAAATACCTAGGAATAAACCCACCTAAGGAGACAAATGACCTGTATCAGAAAAAACTATAAGACACTGATGAAAGAAATTAAAGACTATACAAACAGATGGAGAGATATACCATGTTCTTGCATTGGAAGAATCAACATTGTGAAAATGACTATACTACCCAAAGCAATCTACAGATTCAGTGCAATCCCTATCAAACTACCAATGGCATTTTTCACAGAACTAGAAAAAAAATTTTTACAATTTGTATGGAAACACAAAAGACCCCAAATAGCCAAAGCAATCTTGAGAAAGAAAAATGGAACTGGGGGAATCAGACTCCCTAACTTCAGACTATACTACAAAGCTACAGTAATCAAGACAGTATGGTACTGGCTCAAAAACAGAAATATAGATCAATGGAACAGGATAGAAAGCCCAGAGATAAACCCACACACATATGGTCACCTTATCTTTGATAAAGGGGGCAAGAATATACAACAAGAAAAGACAGCCTCTTCAATAAGTGGTGCAGGGAAAACTGGACAGCTACATGTAAAAGAATGAAATTAGAACACTCCCTAACACCATACACAAAAATAAACTCAAACTAGATTAAAGACCTAAATGTAAAGCCAGACACTATAAAACTCTTAGAGGAAAACATAGGCAGAACACTCTTTAACATAAATCACAGCAAGATCCTTTTTGACCCACCTCCTAGAGAAATGGAAATAAAACAAAAAATAAACAAATGGGATGTAATGAAACTTAAAAGCTTTTGCACAGCAAAGGAAACCATAAACAAAACAAAAAGACAACTCTCAGAATCGGAGAAAATATTTGCAAACGAAGCAATGGACAAAGGATTAATCTCCAAAATATACAAGCAGCCTATGCAGCTCAATATCAAAACAACAAACAACCCAATCCAAAAATGGGCAGAAGACCTAAATAGACATTTCTCCAAAGAAGATATACAGATTGCCAACAGACACATGAAAGGATGCTCAACATCACTAATCATTGAGAAATGCAAATGAAAACTACAGTGAGGTATCACCTCACACCAGTCAGAATGGCCATCATCAAAAAATCTACAAACAATAAATACTGGAGAGGGTGTGGGGAAAAGGGAACCCTCTTGCACTGTTGGTGGGAATGTAAATTGATACAGCCACTGTGGAGAACAGTACAGAGGTTTCTTTTTTTTTTTTTTTTTTTTTAATGGTATGCAGGCCTCTCACTGTCGTGGCCTCTCCTGTTGCGGAGCACAGGCTCCGGACGCGCAGGCTCAGCGGCCATGGCTCACGGGCCCAGCCTCTCCGTGGCACGTGGGATCCTCCCAGACCGGGGCACGAACCCGCGTCCCCTGCATCGGCAGGCGGACTCTCAACCATTGCGCCACCAGGGAAGCCCTCAGAGGTTTCTTAAAAATCTAAAAATAGAACTACCATATGACCCAGCAATCTCACTGCTGGGCATATACCCTGAGAAAACCATAATTCAAAAAGAGACATGTACCACAATGTTCACCACAGCACTATTTACCATAGCCAGGACATGGAAGCAACCTAAGTGTCCATCGACAGATGAATGGATAAAGAAGATGTGGCACATATATACAATGGAATACTACTCAGCCATAAAAAGAAACGAAATTGAACTATCTGTAGTGAGGTGGATGGACCTAGAGTCTGTCATACAGAGTGAGGTAAATCAGAAAGAGAAAAACAAATACCGTAGGCTAACACATATATATGAAATCTGAAAAAAAAAAAAAGGTTCTGACGAACCTAGGGACAGGACAGGAATAAAGATGCAGACGTACAGAATGGACTTGAAAACATGGAGAGGGGTAAGGGTAAGCTGGGACGAAGTGAGAGAGTAGCATTTACATATACACACTACCAAATATAAAATAGATAGCTAGTGGGAAGCAGCCACATAGCACAGGGAGATGAGCTCGGTGCTTTGTGACCACCTAGAGGGGTGGGATAGGGAGGGTGGGAGGGAGGCACAAGAGGTAAGAGATATGGGGATATATGTGTACATATAGCTGATTCACTTTGTTATACAGCAGAAACTAACACACCATTGTAAAGCAATTATTCTCCAATGAAGATGTTAAAAGAAAAACAAAAAACAATTCTTGGAAGTCTATCAATTAGAAAGAAATACAATTTCCTGAACTGGCAGTCTCTCCCAATTACCTCTGTAATTGCCCTTTCCTATTATTTTGTACCTTTGTAATACAATACCCTCTTAACTGGTGTGTCTAACTTTTGTGTCTCCCTTCCCTAGTCTTTATTCCACATAGCAAATAAAAAATTATATTTGTGAAGCACACAAAAAAAAGCGTGCTGCATGGTAGTAATGCCTGAGAAAGCAGTTTTATTTTAATTACCAATTTTCAAGCCTGAATGAGACAAATTCTGTCCTTTGGAGTGATCTATTCTTTCTTTTTTTTTTTTCTTTTTGGCGGGGGGGAGCATATAACTAGTATCTCCCCAACATGTAAAGCAAATACCTCAAACTGAAGGAATAATTCTCCCTAATGGCCAGATGGTGTCACCGACTGGTGACAAGTCCAATTGCAATGAAATTCTACTCGGCATTTTAACATCATGACCAAAAGAAGGGACCAAAGTTCCAGAAGTGCAGCTGGATTCATGAGAGTTTTAGAAAGGTGACAAGTTCCCACAGGGTTGAAAAAGAAAAGTGTTTAAACACTTAGGCTCCTTGTCCACACGTTTGGGAAAAGAGGAAAAATTCAGGTATTACGCTGGCTCTGAGCCTACCCTGTTTTAGCCAACCCTGCATTCCAGCAGCAACTGAACACCTACTCAACTTTTCTGTGTGGCAATTCTCTGACCTTGTGACCTGATTCTGTGACTTCCCTGGCCTCGTAACCAAACACACACTTTTAGATCTCAGTTCTGCAAACTGGATACCTGTCTTTGCCTCTCCCTTCCCCACCTGCCCCATCTTTTCTCCAGGAGTGGTATCTGATTATAACCCCTGCTCTTTCACGGAGTGGCTATACAATTTGGGTAAATCATTTAGCCAGCCTGAATCTCAATTTTCTTATTTGCGAAATGAGGGGTTTGGATGAGAGTTTCAAAGATCCTTTTGAATTCTAAAATACCACTGCCTTTCTGTCAGGCTCTTGGAGACTGTGGCCTGTCCCTGATTAGTCGTTTGTCTGTTAAAAGGGTGAGTAGCAACTAAGTACACTGAACAAACATTAGAATGCAACATCTTTTGTAAAATACATGCTTTCTTGTCAGTTGTTTTCAAATTAATTCTTCCTGATCTAGAATTGGACCAGGTACAGAATAATACCCTGTATCCTACTCTCACATAGAGTGTATATCAGCCAGTGTTTCTCCAAATAATAAAACCAACACAGGCTAACTTATACAGAAAAGAAATTTATTTGAAAGATATCTGATATTTCAAAGAATTTCAGGAAGACTGGAGAATCAGCCTTGGAAACAGGAACTCAGGGGTGTATGACACAGTCAAGATTACACCAGAGGTTCCGTAAGTGTAGGGTTCTGGCCCTGGCATCTCTGCCCTGGACGCTTGTCACCATCTACCGAAGTCTGAAGTCCATCCAGCCGCTCTGAGTGATCTCTAGCTGTCTCTAGCCTTGTTATCATTCCCTGAAGACTCAGAGTCTCAGTAAAGAGCTTCTGATTGGCTGAACCTTGCTCAAATGTCCACACACAGGTCTAAGGAGTCCAAAGGGGAATTATCTGCTCCAGTCCATGTTCCAGAGTGGGAAGTCAGATCCTGGCCTCCACTCATCTTGGATTTGCCAAAATAGAAAAGGTGTTTGGATGCTGGACAACGCAAAATGACACAGTTTTCTCACTTATGATTATAAACTTAACACATCTTGAAGGCGTATCTAAGAGGTTAATCATGTTATTGAGAGGTTTACATCTGATCAATTATTCCAGCATTACTTCATCTCTTCATTGATTTACATGAATCAGTAGTTGGTCCAGTAAATGAAAGCATATTCATCAGTATGCTGACTAATTTATTGAGCTGGCTTTTCATATTTACATGGCTCATATTTAGATGTCATGTCATCTGCATGACAAAATGAGTATTTGGAATGAATAATGAATCATCGGAAGAAAAAACACATCTTCCTTCTGAACATAGGTTGTCACTGAGTTTTAAAGTAAAAATAATACTATTTGGTATTTCGTTCTGGTCTAAAGTTCTTCACAGAGCTGATGTTAGTTTCCTTAAGTCGTTGCACTGTCCTGGTTTTATAGATCAGTTGGGATTTCTGAGGTATCTGGAGTTTAGGTGACAGATGTCAGAAGAGACACTAGAGATAAGTTTCTCAGCCTCTTTCTAGAACAAATCCTCTAAGCCTAAGAAACAGTTCTTCCACCCTGAGAACAGAAGGCAGGAAGGTTCCCACCGGATTGCTGCCATTAATGGGGACCCCTCCCAAGGCCAATGTAATAGAAGAGAGTTTTGTCAACAAGCTCAAGGACTGAGACAGTCTTCCAGAATATGCAGTAAGCTCAGAGAACTTGTCTGAGGAACTGCAGGGGTATCAGTGAGTAAGAGGCCTTTGGTTTTTGTTATGTTTTTAAGATATTCAGGGGACAACCAAAGAAAACCTCCCTAAAGAGAAGCAGCTAGCAACCCAGAGTCCTTTACCCTGGCACACAAAGTGCCTCCCTGCACTGGTCCACCCTTTGTTCTGGTACAAAGAATATATTCATCATGAAATAGATATGGATGAATGTAACAGAGATCCTCCAATGACAATGGCTTAAATAGATGAGAAGTTTGTTTCTCTCCATGTAAAAGCCCCTCTACTCTTCACTGATATGATACCTATTGTCCTTCAGGTCTCACTGGATATGTTACCTCATTTGAGAAGCCTTCCCTGATGCTACCTAGACAAGTTAAACTTTTCTTTTAAATAAATTTATTTATTTATTCATTTATTTATGTTTGGCTGTGTTGGGTCTTCATTGCTGCACACAGGCTTTCTTTAGTTGTGGTGAGCCGGGGCTGCTCTTTGTTGTGGTGCGTGGGCTTCAGTAGTTGTGGCTCGCCGGCTCTAGAGCACAGGCTCATTAGTTGTGGCACACAGACTTCGTTGCTCCGTGGTATGTGGGATCCTCTTGGACCAGGGCTCGAACCCGTGTCCCCTGCATTGGCAGGTGGATTCTTAACCACTGTGCCACCAGGGAAGCCCCTCCTCTCTGTCTTGAGATCAGAATTAAATAGATAGTAAATGAATTCTAGTATAACCACAATTTTTAAGAGAGCTGGAGGGGTTCCACCAGTAAACCAAAGTGTTCAGCTTATTTCTGGAAGGCAGAAAGTAGATGGATGGATTTCAGATCAAGATGCTTATCAAACACATGCATCAACTTTTACTTGTTCCTAAAACCCCACCAAAACATATTGTTAATGGTATAAAACCATGAGGACAGCATGTTTCATATTCCAGATCATCCCACTTTATCACCCACAAAGTAGGATGTGTTTAATTGGGTTTGCACACCTTGGGTCAGTCCTGCCTCTCAGCTCCCGTCACCTTGCGTCTCAGTGTATCTCACACAGTAGGGAGTGGAGCAGCGCCAAGGACAACAGGAAGAGCTGCAAATCTCATTCTGTTCTTGGTTCCATTCCTGAGGCTCCTCGAGTAAATCTGATGGCCTCTTGGAGCCCTGCTGGTCTCTTAGGTAAAGTGGAGATAATAACATCTGTCCTGTTTCTTTCAAGGTGTGTTTGCTGGACTAAAATGAGACCAGAAGTAGGTAGAAACAATATGTCCTCATCCTCAAGCCCTGACTGTTAGAGTCATCTCCCTTCAACATTCAAGTTACGATGAAGGCAGGGCACGCCTGCCTAGATTAACAGGCTCTTCCATCCCACCTCACCCTCACCTCACCTCACCTATGTGGGAAGTCAGTCCCCACAGTTCCACCATCAGCCCCGAAACAGGTCAGTCCCCAGGGCCTGGAGGATGGACAGGGACATGACATGGGCTGGGGGTACTGTCCACTGAGAGGACCTTGCCCACAGTGCAAAATCTGATCCGTTCTCCATTGTTTTCTTGTTGTTCCCAACTCCCACAAAGGAGAGTCTGCCTTCCCTAACGTTTCACTCAGCGAGGTTCCCAGGCCCAAATTGACCTGCACTCTCATTCCCTTTATGAAAGCCTCTTGCCTCAGATGTGTTGGTGGTGCCAGGATTGTGATGTTCTAGCATCAGCCTCCGTCTCCTGCCTATGAGCCCTGTCACAGCACCCAAGTCAACAGCACTAATCCTCCAGGTGAACTGTATCCCAGGGCTTCATTGTCCTTTTTTCCCCCAGTCCAGCCTCTCTCCATCCATCCAACATGTTCCAATACCCCGATGACAGGTGTAGTAGGCTGAATAATGCCCTCCCCAAAGAGGTTCACATCCTAATCCCTGGAATCTATGGATATGTTACAAAAGGAACTTTGCAAGATGTGATTAAACTAAGGATCTTGCCATAGGAGATTATTCTGGATTACCTGAGTGGGCCCAGTATAATCACAAAGGTCCTTATGAGAGTGAAGCAAGAGGATAGAAGGAAGCAGAGAGAGACAAAGACATGTGACAACAGAAGCAGAGTTGAGAGAGAGAGACCCTGAGATATGAAGGGAATAAGGGGCTACCAGCCAAGGAATGGAGGCAGCCTCTAGACACTGCAAAAGGCAATGAAATGGATTATCCTTTAGAACCTCCAGAAGTAACTCAGCCCTGCCAACACTTTTAGTCATGTAAAACCCAGTTTAGATATGACCTCCAGAACTGTAAGAGAATAAACTTGTGTTGTTTTAATCTAAGCTTGTGGTAAATTGTTACAAGCAGCAATAAGAAACTAATAAAATAGGAGTGAAAAGTAGATCATTTACTTTGAAAAACTGGCAATATCTGCAGAAGCTGAACATATGCCTGCTTCATGACTCACAATTCCACTCCTAGGTACGTACCCAACAGAAATGTGTGTATATGTTCACCAAAGACATCTGCTATAATGTTCCTAGCAGCATTATTTGTAATGTCCCAAACCTGAGAATTACCCCAATGCATATCAGTAATAAAATGAGTAAATCCAGGTACATTCACACAGTGGGATACTATACAGCAAAAAGAATGAACAAGCTAAATCCATAGACAGTACGCACCTCTTCAACATAATGTTGAGTGAAAGAAGCCAGAAACAGAGTATATTCTGTAGATTCAATTGCTGTAAAGTGCAAATACAAGCCAAAGTAATCTAAGCTAGTTGCAGACACTACTCTGCCCCCTGGAAGGAAGAAATATGAAACAGTCTTCTGGAGAGCTGGTAATATTCTGTCTCTTGATCTTAACGATGCTTCAGTTTGAGCAAAATCATTGAAATCGTGAAATGTGCACCTATTAAACATCTACTATACATTATTAAAAACTTTTTTAATGGGGGAAAGGAGACCGGTGCCTTCATGCAAATTTGCCCAATCCCCTCCTGTGAATCTCCGACCTTCCCAAACAAACGGATGTGAGCAAGGGTCAAACCAGATCTAAGATTCCAGCTCTGTAGAGACCAACTCCGGGTTAAAATGACCTGTGAGGGCTTCCCTGGTGGTGCAGTGGTTGAGAGTCCGCCTGCCGATGCAGGGGACACGGGTTCGTGCCCCGGTCCGGGAGGATCCCACATGCTGAGGAGTGGCTGGGCCCGTGAGCCATGGCCGCTGAGCCTGCGCGTCCAGAGCCTGTGCTCCGCAATGGGAGAGGCCACGGCAGTGAGAGGCCCGCGTACTGCAAAAAAAAAAAAAAAAAAAATGACCTGTGAACTTGCTTAACATATACTTACTAAAGGGCCAAATTTAGCGGATTATTTTCCTAAATAAAGGAAACCTGCTCAGAGATAAGTGTACTTTCCCCCTTTGAGAAGTCAAAACTACAAATTATTTTAAATTGACATCATCTGAACAACAACAACAAACGGTCACAGTCTTTTCTCCACCAGATGATCCCTTATAAATGAGTTAAAATCATTGCTGCTTCTTAATTTCATCTCTCTTTAATTCCACAGTGGAGTTTAATACATGAAATATACGTTGTGGAATTTTAATATGTATTAATGTTTTTTGTTTTTTGTTTTTTTTTTGCGTTACGCGGTCCTCTCACTGTTGTGGCCTCTCCCGTTGCGGAGCACAGGCTCCGGACGCGCAGGCTCAGCGGCCATGGCTCACGGGCCCAGGCGCTCCGCGGCATGTGGGATCTTCCCAGACCGGGGCACGAACCCGTATCCCCTGCATCGGCAGGCAGACTCTCAACCACTGCGCCAGCAGGGAAGCCCTGTATTAATATTTTAATAATAGTATAATGAAGTTATAAACTCATCAAAACAAAAGAAGAACGGCTGCTCCCACGAATGCCTCAACCTGAAGTGAGGCTCTGGCTTCACCAAAAGAGGGAACAGGGACGGGAAGGGGGAAGAGAGACCCGTAGGGGACAGACACACTGACCAGCCGGGTGGATATGAACTGCGGGGGAGGGATGCAAATGTAGACGGGCTGAGGGACCAAGGGCCGTTATAGAGGGGTGGCCGACGCCCTGCTGTAGGAAAGACGCTGCCGCCCTTGCTCTGGGCCAAGTCGCTCAGGCCAAAGCGCGGTGGCCTGGTTGGGGTGTGGGAATGGGGGGAGGGCGGATACTCGTGGGGACAGAAGGCGGGGCTTCAGAGGCCACACTTTGGCCCCCGGGGCCGCCGCCCACACCTGCAGCACAGCCGCGAGCCGCCGCGTCACTCCCAACGGAAACGCCGTGCAGCCCGGGCGTCTGGCGAGGTGCGCGCCTCCTGGTCCCCGCTACGACGCTTCGCCGCTCAGGGTCAGACGCCCGCATCTCTCCGCCGAGTGGGGGCGGGGATACGGCGGCACCTACCGGGATCTGCGACTCGAGCCGCCGAGGAGCCGCCGAAGACCACATCCCAGCCCGGACGGCGCCCCGGGGCCACAGGCACGGAGGGTCCAAGCGGAACCGGGGAGGCAGGAGGCGCCCCGCCGACTCGACAGCGCGTCCCAGGTCAGTGTGAGGCCCTGGCTGTGCGAGCTGCACTTAGGGAAACTTTGGTTTCCGTCTTGGCTGCTGGGAGGAGGGCGAGGAGAGCGCAGCCCGGGCCCAGCGGCCTCCGTGCGCCCCGCCCGGTACGCTCAGGCCCTGGGAGTCGGCACCTCCCGCGCACCCTGACTCTGCAGAGACCTGGCTCCCACTGAAGGCCTTCGGGGTGCAGGGCCCTGTCCAGAGACTCTGCCCCACCATTCCGGGCGCGCTCCACGGAGCCAATTCTCGCGCCTCCCTCAATCCCTGCCGGTTCTTGGCTCGGGCTTTACGGCGGCGCGGGCTTGGACCCCGCCGGCATGCGGGTTTCGCCTCCTTCTCGGCCTTGCAGCGCTGGGGACGTGATGAGGGTAGCCGGCGGCCGCGGGATGTCTGAGAGGATCCGGGGCAGGGGCCTCGCGGGCGTGGGTCCGCGCCGCAGCGGGAGCGGCGCGCGCTCGGCCGCAAGAGCGCGCGGGTCAGAGGGGCGGACTTGGACGTGTCTCCGCAGGTGTCTCCGGCCGCCTGGCGGCGGCAGGTGCAGGCTGGGCGCGGGGGCGGGCCAGAGGTGGCTACGGAGCCGTTTGCAGCCACTGTCTCCACAAATGCGAGCTACACAGGTGCGGGCAGCCGGGTCCCCGGAGTTGTTGGGGGCGCACAGCTTTGGCACCAGGACCCCAGTCCCCTTGTCGGAGAACTGGGGTCCGGAGGTGCGCCTGCCCCAGCATGGGGGCAATGGCTGCTCCCATCGGGTGTGCCATTTCCCAAAGGAGGACCGTGTCCTCCGGGCGGGCGGTGCGGGGACCGCTCCGCAGCGGCTCTGGGCAGAACCCCTTCTCGTGGATGGCGATCGCCTCAGCCCTCCAGCTGTGCCTTGGCTCCGAGACGAGGCGACGAAACGCGCACCCCGCCCCTATCGGTGTCCCGACGCTGTCTCCCCAGTCACCTTCCTTTGCCCTTCTCCGACAGCACCTCGGGCTCGCTCCCTCCCCGCTCTCAGGAAAAGCTGAGCCAGCGAGGACTGTGAAGACGCTGCCAGAATCCTCAGCAGGCTAGAAATCCCATCACCTTGGTTCCCTGAGACTTGGAGGTATAGGTTGGCGTGTCTTTATGTGTGTGCGCTGGGAAGGGGGTGTGTGTCTCAGAGACATGTGGGAGTGCAGCTCCCCCCCAGGGCCCAGCCCCAGGGCCCTGGGGGACAGCTGAAGTAACTAGAAGTAACCAGCCCTTTTGGGTACGTGTGGGAAAGACAGCAAACCTCACCAGCTACTCCTCCCTCTTGGGCAGTTTCTAAATATTTCTTTCAAGCTGGTGCCAGAGAACACTTTTCCTGGCAAGTCACTATGTTTCCTGGGACAGTCGCAGCTGCATCTTTTGTTCTGGCCCCGACCCTTTCCTTGCATGGGGAGAAGACATATATTTTGCTTGTGGCAGGCAGGCTTGCCTCGTTCCAGGTGCAGCTGGCCTCCGCATCCTGGCCTGGGCTGCCCACTACAACTCTGGACTTTCTCAGACCTGTCTGGGAAGGGTAGGACAGCAGACCTCCAGTACCTGGCCTGTTCTAACTCAAGGCTGTACTCTTCTCTGAGCCCGTGGGCTCCCTTTGCCCCTCTCTAGGCGTGGCAGGCGTCTCTGCCCTTCACTCGTGTGCGGGAGAGTTGAGCATCAGGTGGCCTGGAGGTGATGATGGAGACAGCTTGGTGGGAGCCTGAGGCAGGGATTGATAGCTAATAGGTAGTGGGACTGGGATGAAGAATGAAGAGTTTGTCACAGATTCTTTCCGAGCGTGCACGGGAAGCACCCCCTATTGGGAGTGGAGCCTGGAATCTTATTAACAAACGCTCCATGTGATCTTATGCCCACAGAAGGTGGAGAACCTGTTGGTATAGGCACCTTAGCCCCCATTCTCAGACCCCATTAGCCCAGAGCATTCACGTTTAATGATAATATGTTTAGAACCTGACATTATTGAATTCCTAGGTGGCAAATATATTAGGATCTTCTAAAATCCTCACAGTCATCTTCAGTAAAGTAGGTATTATCCCCACTTTAAGAATGAGGAAACAGAGGCTCAAAGGAACAGCTTCTCAAGAGCCGGTAACTTGGGAGGAGACAGTGCCCCAGGCTTTGATACACAGTCTGCTGCCTCCTCTGGTCCCCTTGTGGGCAGCACAAAGACAGGGCATCCTGGGGCAAAGGTGAGCGGCTGAATTTTGAACTTGAAACCAATTTGTTGATTTCCACCCCCTTGCTGCCCTCCCCCACCATGGCCAGATAAGTAACTTTTTGGGAGGGAGCATACATCCTATCTGGAGGTGGAGTAAGAGGCTCAGAGGAAAATAAAATTTCTTTCTGAATGACAGGAAAACTGGGGATGGCTTGGAGAGAAAAAGTCACAGGAAACACCAAGCCTATCATCTCCAAGATAGCTTTTTAAAGCACCTCGGCCCATGTGGCACTGCCATGTTAGATACCACACAAATTAGGTACTCAAAACAGAACCCTACTTTGTAAGAAGCAAGGAGACGTAAGAGAAGGGACACAGGAACATCTAGTTAAGTCCTGGCAAGCAGGTGAGTAAGAGAAAGAGTAGCTTTCCCTCCTCAGCCACCTCATCTGCACAGAATGGGGCAGACCAGGTGAGTGCTGCAGCCTTTCCAACCGCAGCAGTCCTTGCAGGGTAGACTGCTTCCTGAACACACACACACACACACACACACACACATACACACCCACCACTGGGTTGCCGTGCACAGAATCCACTCCAGACAATTTACAGAGTCATAATCAGTGAAATATGATTAACTGCACAAACACTGTGGGGATGTCTTTCTCAACAAGGAATTAAAAAACTAGACTCCAAATGGGAGAGATGTGTGGAACAAATTATAGGTATTTATGTAGCTCTGAATAGATTTGATTTCCTTCAGTAGGAACTGACAGCTGGCTGACAGAAAACTCGTCCAGGGAGAGAAAAGACATAAGTGAAGTATGAAATTTTGAATAATGTTTTCAGGTAACTTTCTATTTCCATGTAGAGTGGGTGTCTGGAGGGGTGAATGTAGTTATGGTTTGAATTGCTTCATTTATCGACAGATATTTTTAATAGGGCTCATAATTCTAAGATCCAGTGCTTTTTACTTCTTTTTCCTGCCTTCCAGTCCCATGGTAGCTGGGAATTTCACCAGTCAGCCTGTAGACTCAGTTTCTCTTGTTTTCAGCACACGGCTTCCAAGGTTGGAGCCTACCTGATCAATCTGTTCAGAGAATGAATCTTTGTTTTCTTGCCTAATAGGGTGGTTGTCTACTTGGGGTGGGGTAAAGTTCTGGGGGTCCGGTTGTTCTATCCAACCATCCTGTCATGTTCAGCCCTGTGCCTCATTGCCACTTTCGGTGTCGTTTGGAACCTCCATGTCCTAAGCTTCCGGGGTCCTGTGGGTAAGCTGGCTTCCTTCTCATGGGGGCCACCTCTCGGGGGCTTTATGTTGTAGCCTCTGCTATGCTAAGGCAGTTTACCACGCCACCACCCGCCTCTGTCTCCACAGCTTGTTTGAAATTGGTCATCTGATGATAACTCTCTTCCAGTTTTCTGTGTTCTTCAGAATAGATATCTTTTAAAAAATTTTGTATTTGTATATGAAAAATGCTAAAAGAAGGTTTCTTTTGTGAGCACTGTCTCATGTGAGCTCTTTGCAGATGTTTCGCATTCAGAATAAACCTCTGAGTTGGGACCCAATCTGTCAACCAACCCTAAATTCCTAGGTTGCTGAGTTGCAGGTATGTCTGGCTCTGGAATAGCTTTTTTAGAACGTTGCACGGGGGACAAAAGTCATGTATTTCATGTGTTAACTTTTATTATATTTATGGATGTATATATCTAGTGGTTGTTCTTTGCTTAACATCATGAATGAAACTAAAGTGGAAACGAATAAGTATATTCTTTTGAATACTGCTTATCAGGAGCTGACTAGCTGAAATTCCTTGAAAGTCTAGGCGTAAATACTGTTGATAACACCACAAAAAGTGATTTATGTTGTGAAAACTAAGACTTACTATGGCTCTTTATAAATTTTAATTATGAAACATTCTTACATAAATGCTATGTTATTTTCTGTGTACATGTCCCATTTTACAAAAGAGAATAGTAATATCATACAGGTGAGTACTTGAAATATATACTGTTTGAAGAATAATAATAAAATGGACATCTATATACACACCACCCAGGTTGAGAAACAGAACATTACCTGAACCTTAAAAGCCTCTGTGTGTCCCTCCCAAATTGCATTGTTCTCCTTAACCCTCACCAAGAGGTAACTTAGTCTTGACTATTGTGTAAATCGTTCCTTTGCTTTTTTGTTTTCTGAGTTTCCCACTTGCATGTGATCCTTAAGTAAATTAATTGTTTATTTTTGGAAAACTGGGTAGAAAGCACAAAATTAGATGAATAAAGAAAGATTTATATTAACAATATATGGCAAAAGTTCTCAGGAGAACATAAGTTAAACAGTCTCTGGATCTGAGTTCAGCTCAGCATTCCTGAACATTTACAAGAGCCCCTCTGGGCAAGGTCATGAGTGAGTCCTGGGAAACATGGGGCTTACCATGATAGGGCTTCTGGCGGGCTGCATTGTAGAGCAGATAGTGGATAGACAAAGGCAATGGGTTTTGAGTCTTTCTCCTCCTAAGCTCACCATGACTTACCCCCAGATCGCAGAGCAGGTCAAAGTAGAACATTTGAGTAGGGCTGAAACGAGTGCCAGTGGCTGCCCCAGAAAGCAGGGTATGGAGGGGAGAGCAGAGATGTGGTCAGGACAAAGCAAGTCAGTTAAAGAACTGAGATCAGGCTTACCTGGGCATTTGGTCCTCAGTTAACAAGATGGTAAAATGGCAGTATGATCTCAGAGAGGATGTCTGTGCACATCCATTATCCTGGCATCTCCTCTCACCATCTTCTTGGGGATTTTCAGTGCCTTTCCTCTATGATGATCTCCAGATCTCGTTTCTTCTTTCTTGTTCCACCATTTCATCTTGATAGATTATATTCTTCAGTAGATTCTTGAGAGTGTATCCCAATTCTTGACTGATGGTTTGGCTAGATAAAGAATTCTAAGCTGGGAATAATTTTTCCTTCAGATTTTAAAAAATATTCCTCCATTGCCTAAATCTTCTCTGTTCTCAGTGTTCTGGAAATTTACAACCATGTGCCATGGTCAGGGTCTGTCTTCATCCATTGTGCTGTGTTCTCTTTGGGCCCTTTCAATTTGGGAACTCATGTCCCTCATGTCTAAAACATTTTCTTGATCTTATTCATCATTTCCTCTCCTGCTCACCCCTTTCTCCACCCCCCACTATTTTCTCTTGCAAGAACTTCTATCAGTTGGATCTTGGATTTCCTGATCTAGTCTTCTAATTTTCTTGTTTTTTTTTTCTCTCTATTCTTTTTGCTTGACTGTGTTAGAGATTTTTGTCACTGTTATTATTCAACCCTTCTATTGAGTTTTGCAGTTTGTATCATGTTTTTATCTTTTGAGAGCTTTTTATGATCTCTGAATATTCTTTTTAATAGACTCTTATCCCTGTTTCATGGTTACAACATCTTCTTATCCCTTTGAGGATAATGAGTTTTTGAAGTTTTCATTTTTCGGACTAATATCTGTCTTCTCCAAGTTGATTTTTCTATTTGTTCTGCTCTCTGTCTTTAATGTAAGAGGCTATTTTGTTTTCATGCTCATGATTAAAGGGCTTGGATTAAAAACCTAATGTGAAGCTTTTTCACATGAGTGACCTTTAAGCCACACTCTGGGATGATCTGGGTGGCATGTTGGGGAATCCCTGTGATCAGTACTCTTAGGTATTTTCTCCTTAGTAGGTCAGATTCTTGAGAGAAGAGTATAGCAGTTTTCTTCTAAAGGATAAAGATATGGCTGCCATCATTCTTGGAGCTGAGTTGGGGTAGAAGGCTGTGAGTTCCTTCACTCAGTGGTCAGTAAACATACCATCACTTATTCTCCTATTTTCTTGTCCTCAAACATGCCTAGTGTCTCTCAGTCCAGAGACTCTCTGTTTCACCATTTCTGGAGAATAAACCACTGGACATCTTTTGAGGTGGGAGAGGGGCAGTCTTCTGCCTCCTAGTGGCTTGGAGTGGAGGAGCACTTCTCAAACTTCAGTGTGCAGGCAAATCACCTGGGGATCTAGTTGAACTGTAGGCTCTGACTCAATAGATCTGGGATGGAGCCTGAGATTTTTGCATATTTAACAAGTTTCAGGTAATGCTGCTTCTGCTGGTCCAAGGTAGGACCACGGCACTTCCCGGAGCAAGACCTAGGGATCCAACTGCCTCTCTAACAGCTTTTCTCCTAGCCCTCCTTATTTAGCTGTACTCTCCACCCCTAGTTATAGAGCCTCCTACTGCCGCCTCTTTCGAGGATTCTGTAGTGTACACGGGCTTAGTTCTCAACTCTGCCACCAATGACTCGAGGCACAGCCTTTTCAGGTTGGCTCAGTCAGTTACCACTGGCCCATCTGCTTTCCGGCTTCCAAAATGTTGTTTGTCATCTTCTCTCCTTTTCCTGCTATCTTTTTTTTTTTTTTTTAATCTTTACTTTTAGGGGGTTTCAGGAAGGGACAAAATTAGATGTACGTGTTCTGCCGCATCATCGAAGTACAATCATCTGCTAAAATATTTTCCTAAAGTTTGGTTGTAGTATGGTGTAGAGCCTGATTTATGATAAATAACTGTGCTATTTTAAGCCTCTAGGTCTTTGCACAAGGAGTGTTCTCTACTTTTCCTTTCCTCCTTTTTCTGCCTGCCAAACTCTTTCGCAGTCTTCAAGGTTTAGCTCAAATGGCTGGCCTCTGTGAAGCCCCTTCCATCCTCAAACCATTAAAGTCTGTGTGTCCTCATGACTTTAACTCATAACCAGCTGCTTATACAGTAACTCTTCCAAACAGCCATGTAACCTCTTCAGGGCTAAGGCCTATACCTTTGTAGCTCAGTGCCCAGCACATATTAGGAGCTGATAGATAGCTGTTTAACAATTGAATTAATTTCTATGTGCATGTCTATCTTTCCCTTTTTTCTTCACTTTCTTTCTGCTCTCTTTATCTCTTCTTTCCTTTAAGAAGTCATTATATTTATTATCTATTCCAGCAGTTCCCAACCTTTTTGGCACCAGGGACCAGTTTCATGGAAGACAATTTTTCCACGGACCCTGGTAGGCAGGGAATGGTTTCAGGATAATTCACGTGCATTACATTTATTGTGCACTTTATTTCTATTATTATTACATTGTAATATATAATGAAATAATTATACAACTCACCATAATGCAGAATCAGTGGGAGCCCTGAGCTTGTTTTCCTGCAACTAGATGGTCCCATCTGGGGGTGATGGGAGACAGTGACACCCGAGGTGTGTTGCTTATGTCCAGTCTACTCTGTCATCTCGTTTTGGTCGCTGTCACTGCAGAAAACCCTGCTTCACAAAGATAGGATGTTGGAAACGGAAGCAGGCTTTTCAGTGCTTTTGTGGCAATCTCAGGATATTCCACCTTGACTTTAATCCAGAACGTATGGAGATTTGAAGTTGTTTCAAACATACTTTTACGGCCACCGTCATTTGCGATCTCAAGCAGTAGATCCTCTTGTAGCTTGGACAAAGTTGATTCACCTGGCTTATTCACAGTATGGGTCACGGATCCATTCCTTCCCAGTTCTGGGGTCTTTGTGGTTGGGAAGTAATGCTCAAACTCTTTTGAAAGCTGAGATGGGTGATCATGCACCAGCTGGGAGAAAGAAGGCCCTGGCTCAGTCTCTTTCAAAATCTCTGCTAATGTTTGAAACATGTCAAAAATCCCAACATTCCCTCGTCACCCCCATAATTCCAGTTTGGCTTTGAATGTAGCTACTTTATCTGCCAGCTTGAACACAGTTGTCATTCTCCCCTGAAGTGACAGATTGAGTTCGTTGAGCGGGTTGAATACGTCACACAAGTAAGCAAGTTTTTTTTTGTTTTTTTTTTTTAATAAATTTATTTATTTATTTTTTGGCTGTGCTGGGTCTTCGTTGCTGTGCATGGGCTTTCTCTAGTTGCGGCGAGCGAGGGCTACTCTTTGTTGCGGTGCGTGGGCTTCTCATCACGGTGGCTTCTCTTTGTTTTAGAGCATGGGCTCTAGGCATGCTGGCTTCAGTAGTTGTGGCTCACGGGCTCTAGAGAGCAGGCTCAGTAGTTGTGGTGCACGGGCTTAGTTGCTCTGCAGCATATGGGATCTTCCCGGACCAGGGCTCGAACCCGTGTCCCCTGCACTGGAAGGCGGATTCCCAACTACTGTGCCACTAGGGAAGCCCAAGTAAGCAAGTTTTGCGACCCATTCTGTGTCACTGAAATGTGCTGCCAGTAGTAACTGTTTTTCTAACAGAAATCTCTGGAGCGGCTCTCATAACTCAAAAACTCTGGCCAGTGATCTACCTTTAGAAAGCCATCTCACTTCTGTGTATAAGAAAAGACTTCTGTACTCTGCGTCCATCTCCTCACAGAACTGTGCGAACAGACATGAGTTAAGGGCATGTACTTTAATGTGGTTGATAATTTTAATCACATCCTGCGAAATGTTGTTAAGTTCAGGTGACATTTTTTGGCTAGCCGGCATTTCTCTATGGATGATACAGTGCATAGACTCACATTCAGAAGCAACCTCTTTGACCCGGGTAGTGAAACCAGAAAGCCGTCCAGTCATGGCAGCCACTCTGTCTGTGCCTATGCCAACACAAAATGATATGCAATCATTCACAGAGTTGAATAGTTCTGCAGCTGTGGTGTTGGTTGGCAAAAAAAAGTGCACATAACATATCATGCACATCCTCCTGAAAAATATATCACACAAAAACAAGCATTGTTGCCTTGTTTCAACATCGATAGACTTGTCAACCTGGATTGCGTACTACGGTGACTCATTAAGCCTAACAATTGTGCCTCAGTATCCTCTGCTATTTCATCAATTCGTCTAGTTATGGTGCTAGCCGAAAGAGGAACACATGCCACCTTTTGAACTGCATGCAGCCTCTCCTAAAAGTTCATGACACATGTCCTTAGCAGCAGGCAGGATCAACTCTTCACTAGTAGTAAAGGGCTTCTTAGCTTTAGCAATGCCGTTAACCACTAAGAATGATGCTTTCAGTGCAGACAAATTTGATGAAGTGGTGGCCTTCAATAATTGCTTCTGTTTTTCGTGTTCACGTTTTTTTGTTTTGAAAAAGTCCAGAGGCTTGTCTTTTAATGCAGGGTGCTTGGTCTCCATGTGGCAAAGCAGTTTTGAAGGTTTCATGGCTTCCTTGGATAGCCTGTCGCCACATATTATACAGAGAGGGCTTGAAGAATGTGAATCACCTGTTGCAGTGAACCTGTAATTTAAGTAGGACTCTTGTTATTTTCTTTTAAATGCAGCTTTCTTTTTGTGGGCAGTCTTAGAGTCTTCTGCTGTCTCATCACTGGGTCTTTCCCCCTTTTCAAAGAAGCTCTCCAACAACGTTTGGTTTTTACTCATTTCGGCTAGGGTTAGCTTGCGGGCTTACCAAAACTGTGACTGAGACAAGTGTGCAGTGCGGGAAAGAGGTGCAGATGGAAGTGGTAAATAAAATAATGGGTGGGCCACACATGGACTGAAATAAGTATCAGATTCTGACTTAAAGCCTGCCACCGGATGCAGCTGTACAATTGAAGTACATCAACTCACTTGCCACTATAAAGCCTGCCACCAGATGCAGCTTGTCACTTGCCACTCACTGATGGGGTTTTGATATGAGTCTGCAAGCAATTGATTTATTATGGTCTCTGTGCAGTCAAACCTCTCTGCTAATGATAATCTGTATTTGCAGCCACTCCCCTGCACTAACATCACTGCCTCAGCTCCACCTCAGATCATCAGGCATTAGATTCTCATAAGGAGTGCGCAGCCTAGATCCCTCGCATGTGCAGTTCAGAGTAGGGTTCACACTCCTATGAGAATCTAAAGCCACCGCTCATCTGACAGGAGGCGGAGCTCAGGCGGTAATGTGAGCGATGGGGAGCTGCTGTAAACACAGATGAAGCTTCGCCTGCTTACCTGCCACGCACCTCCTGCTGTGCGACCTGCTTCCTAACAGGCCACAGCACAGACTGGTACTGGTCCGTGGCCCAGGGATTGGGGACCCCTTATTTATTCTACTGTACAGTAGAAATTCATATCCCATATTCTTTATTTTAAAAGTAAATGAGTAGAGTAAATAATACTTCTTGATTTCTCAAAGCTACACAATTCAATGAAATAGATTTAAATATTATACAAACTTTTATTTGATTTTTCTCCCCAGCTCTAAGGACTGTTACAAGACTAACATTTCCTTGGCTCTCGATAAAGACATAATTCTTATCACCTAATGAAATTATCTGTTGAATAAGTTTAAATCTAAATTTTTATGTATGTATGTATGTATGTATGTATGTATTTATTGGCCATGCCGCATGACTTGTGGGATATTAGTTCCCCGACCAGGGATTGAACCCAGGCCCTCAGCAGTGAGAGCACAGAGCCCTAACCATTGGACCGCCAGGGAAATCCTGAATCTAAATTATTTAAATAAACATAAATAATTTTCAGTTTTAATGATAATAAAATGTTTTTAAAGTCTATATGTCTTCACTTGTTTCTAGCCTAGAAAACTTTTTTGGAGCAACTGTCAAAATTTAACTCAATAGTATGTTGCTAACCCCATAACCTAGTCAGTGTACAATTTAAGTAATGGAATCAAGAAAACTGCATAATCTCATGCTCACCATTCCTATCTCAGTGTGAATTCCAGACATTATATCAGTTATTTTAACATCTTGTAGTCCAAATATTTTTCATCCTTTAAAAGAAACATCGAAATGCCCCTCAAATTGAAAACTTAGATCTTAATTGCATTATTTAACTGAAAAGCATGTTTAAGTAATTAATACTAAGAAGTTTTTGTATTAAGTTATCATAAACATGCTCTATTTTAGTTGATTCAGTTGCAGTTACACAGAATTTTGGCTTTTTTGCTTAAATTTGCATTTTATTATTATTTAAAAAATATTTTTCACAGGTGGAAACTAGGTGGATTTTGTTTAATTGATGTGGGATTTAGAGAAGTACTAGGCTAGTGTTATGTCATAAATATTCAATGAAGATTTGGGGAAAGTAAATTTTAGTTCAAACTTCCCTAAAGGTTGTTACTATTCTAAATTTTTC
Organism: Hyperoodon ampullatus; assembly: GCF_949752795.1. Taxonomy (NCBI): domain Eukaryota; kingdom Metazoa; phylum Chordata; class Mammalia; order Artiodactyla; family Ziphiidae; genus Hyperoodon; species Hyperoodon ampullatus. The sequence continues at coordinate 111,954,241 of NC_136917.1, forward strand.
AAATTTTGCTCTATATTTATTAATAACATAATGTTATTTATGTCTTCTTTATCTATACATATTTCAGAAATTAATTGTGAATAACAACATGAATATAAATTGGGACATTGATTCAGGCTAATCTTTTGTTCTTCATCTTCTTTGCTAACCAGATATTGATTCTGACTTTTGAAGATGGATGAAGGTATAGAAATTTCCAGTGATGGAAATTCCCTGATCAAAGCGGTCCATCAGAGCCGGCTTCGCCTTACAAGACTCTTGCTGGAAGGCGGCGCCTACATTAATGAGAGCAATGACCGAGGGGAAACACCTTTAATGATTGCTTGTAAGACCAAACATGTTGATCACCAGAGTGTCAGTAAAGCCAAAGTGGTTAAATACCTATTAGAAAACAATGCTGATCCCAACATACAGGACAAATCTGGGAAAACTGCTTTGATGCATGCTTGCTTAGAAAAAGCTGGTCCTGAAATTGTTTCTTTGCTCCTAGAGAGTGGGGCTGACCTCAGCTTGCAAGACCACTCTAGTTACTCGGCCCTCGTTTATGCTATAAATTCAGAAGACAGAGAGACCCTGAAAGTCCTACTTAGTGCCTGCAAGGCAAAAGGGAAAGAGGTCATTATCATAACGACAGCAAAATCGCCCTCTGGCAGGCACACTACCAAACAGTACTTAAATATGCCTCCTGTGGATATGGATGAGTGTTATTCCCCAGCCACCTGTGCCACTCCTTCAGAAATAGACTTAAAAACAGCCTCATTGCCACTATCACATTCTTCTGAAACTGAAATGACACTTTTTGCCTTTAAAGATCTGGAACCCACAGGAAGCAGTGATGATATGGGGGACCCAAGCTCCCCCTTGAGGAAGCCTTGCATGGCCCCTAACGGGCCCAAGCTACCTCAGGCTCCACACTGGATCAAGAGTCCCCCCTCATTAATGCACCAGAACAGAGTGGCCTCCTTACAAGAGGAGCTCCAGGATATTACTCCAGCGGAAGAATTATCCTACAAAACCAATGGGCTGGCACTTTCCAAGCGATTCATCACTAGGCACCAAAGTATTGATATAAAAGACACTGCACATTTGTTAAGAGCCTTTGATCAGGCCAGCTCAAGAAAGATGTCATACGAGGAGATAAATTATCAATCATTTTTTTCAGAAGGAAATCAGCAATGCATTGACATCCCAGTTGACCAGGACCCAGACTCTAACCAGACAATATTTACTTCCACCTTAAGAAGTATAGTTCAAAAAAGAAACTCAGGAGCAAATCACTATAGCTCTGATTCCCAGCTCTCAGCTGGTCTCATCCCTGCAACTTCAGATGATGGCAAAACACTTATAGGAAAGAAAAAGATCCTCTCACCATCTTCTTCTTTGTTGTCAGGATCCAAAGAATTGTTGGAGAATATCCCACCAGGACCCCTGAGCAGGAGAAATCATGCCCTTTTAGAAAGGCGTGGCTCAGGAGCTTTCCCTTTAGATCACAGCATTACACAAACCAGACCAGGATTTCTGCCACCCTTAAATGTGAATCCTCACCCTCCCATCTCAGATATCAATGTCAGCAACAAGACTTCCAGCCTTCTTTCTTGTGGTCAAAAAATGCTTATGCCAACAGTTCCTATTTTCCCCAAAGAATTCAAAAGTAAAAAAATGTTGTTAAGGAGACAATCATTGCAAACAGAACAAATTAAGCAATTAGTTAATTTTTAAGAGACTGCTAGAAAATACATTTTGTTCGCATGTCTATACCAGAGAAATATGGAACTAGAGAAGAAAATTCAAACGTTCATCCTTTTAAATCTTTTAAGTGGTTAGTCCATAATAGGGGTATCAAAATGTACTGTGTATCATCATATTAGGCACTGTGGATATACAAATAATAGATAGCTTTTGCTAAGGGAATTCTCTCAAACAAAATTAAAACTTTTTTTCAAAACCTTCAATATTTAACAACTTTCATGTGGTCCAAGTTTTTAATTTAAACAAAAATAAGCAAAGAAAGAAGGTCACATATGTTGGAGATAACTTTAAAAATTTCAGATTTGCCAAATATTTTATTAGGAAACATTGTGTTCAAATGAATTTTTAAAAAGCATTTCATGATTGTAATTTTCCATGATGCCAACAGCATAAAAGAAAACATAAACAGCTATAAAGTGTTCTATGATCAATAAGCCTAAGCTACAAAGAAATAATGAACTAATTCTTGAAAAATGTTGACTGCAGGTAGGTGACAACCTAATTAACATTTTAAAAGGTCAACCATTATAGTAGACAAGGCAGCTATATGTGTTGTCAGCTTAATAAGTGTCAAAAATGGCAGATCCGAGTTTTATAAGCTAGTAATAATCTGTGCCAAGTGTTTGTGTGCTGTTTTTTGCTTTGCTTTGTTTTTTAATGTTATTTTATGGAATTCTTCCTTCTCCATATCTTTTAATTCCTGTTATTGTTTTTTGAAGCTTATTCATAGGTTCCCAATAACAAGATAATACAAAATTTAAAAAGCATCTCTCGTTTTCTTATTATCAAAGTGTTCTTGTCTTTTTAAAGACAACCAAAAAAAAAAAAGTTTGGAATTTATCACAAATAGAAACTAAATGCTTGCTCTGGTTGTAAAAAAGAAAAATTGATTATTAGATTTTTTAGGTTAGCTAAAATTAAGAAAGCCAGTAGAAATTTAATTACAAAATGTATTAAATATTCGGTCAATATTAAACAATATCTTTTTTCCTGATATATAATTATTAGACATTTATATATTTAGAATAATTAGGATAATTTCCTTGTGTGACATTCCAATCATCTAGAATTTAGGACCTGTGAATAACTTCTAACAAAGTAAATGAATACCATGTTAGAACCATAAAATATTATAAAATGACTATATTATCTATATGATTTCAAAGCATAGTGTTTATAGAGAGACCTTATTTCAATCTAGCAGTTTTACAACAAAGAATAAATCAAACTGTACAAAACCTGAGTGTATTAATTTGAGATCCTAGGAACTGGCATTATGCTTTTCTTCACAATTGGATATAAGCAAGTTGTTAGGTACATAGTAATTATTTAATTTCTTGTGGCTTTTATTTGAAAAAGTAACTAAGTTTTCCACTTAATGTTTTGAAAAATATTAATATTAATTGCACTAGAAGTATTTTCTGATTCAGAACTTAGAATTGTACCTGATGTTTATAGGTAACCTTAACCCATTTCGCAAGTTTTAATATTGAGAAAAGTTCTTGGCTTTATGTTGTAAGGGTACAGTTTGGAAGAATATGTAGCTAGATTAGTTCATAAACAAAATGGTATCAATAAAGATTTAAATGCCATTTGGAGTATCAGTGATTTTTACTTACCTCAAATACTAATGATAACTATTTCAACATAATCTGAAGAGAAATTGTGCCACGTATGTTACTTTGAGTAAATAGAAAACTAAGAAAGAATAACATTTGTTGCTATTCTCATCCCAACATGAAAAGAATATTTAATAGGATTAAAACTTTGTTGGCCATATTTGGAAGAATTTTTAGTCTTGTGTCAATCCTAGGAACATTTTAGGGGCTGTGGTTGTTTGAGCCTAGTTGTAAAGTCATCCTGTGGGACTCAATTGAGATTAGACAGCTGACCTTAAGTACTGAAAGGACTGATGACTGACTTAGTCTGAATCCTCCAGATTAAGAAAAACTAGAACCAGAAATTTGAAGTTACAGAAATATTTCAACTCTTACCTACTAGAGCTGTCCCTCTATGGAAAAGTCTATCCTAGGAAGATAAGAACCACTTTTGGAAATAGGCTGAGGATAGATGTTGATCAGAGATTTAACAAAAGATATTCTTTTTATTGAATAATCTTTAAAGTCTTTTCAATTTTGAAGGTTGTTTGAGACAGGCTTTACTTATTAACAATTCTAGATTCATTGGGACAAGTTGAAAACTAATGATTGAAATTACATTTTTTTAAACATCTTTATTGGAGTGTAATTGCTTTACAATGTTGTGTTAGTTTCTGCTGTATAACAAAGTGAATCAGCTATACATATACATATATCCCCATATCCCCTCCCTCTTGCACCTCCCTCCCACTCACCCAATCCCACCCCTCTAGGCGGTCACAAAGCACCGAGCTGATCTCCCTGTAATATGCAGCTGCTTCCCACTAGCTATCTGTTTTATTTGGTAGTGTATATATGTCAGTGCTACTCTCACACTTTGTGCCAGCTTACCCTTCTCCCTCCCTGTGTCCTCAAGTCCATTTTCTATGTCTGCGTCTTTATTCCTGTCCTGTCCCTAGGTTCATCAGAACCAATTGTTTTCTTTAGATTCCATATATATGTTAGCATACGGTATTCGTTTTTCTGACTTAACTTCACTCCATATGACAGACTCTAGGTCCATCCACCTCACTACAAATAGTTCAATTTCATTTCTTTTTATGGCTGAGTAATATTCCATTGTATATATGTGCCACATGTTCTTTATCCATCCATCAGTGGACACTTAGGTTGCTTCCGTGTCCTGGCTATTGTAAATAGTGCTGCAATGAACATTGTGGTACATGTCTCTTTTTGAATTATGGTTTTCTCAGGGTATATACCCAGCAGTGGGATTGCTAGGTCATATGGTAGTTCTATTTTTAGATTTTTAAGGAACTTCCATACTGTTCTCCATAGTGGCTGTATCAATTTACATTCCTACCAACAGTGCAAGAGGGTTCCCTTTTCTCCACACTCTCTCCAACATTTATTGTTTGTAGATTTGTTGATGATGGCCATTCTGACTGGTGTGAGATGATACCTCATTGTAGTTTTGATTTGCATTTCTCTAATGATTAGTGATGTTGAGCATCCTTTCATGTGTTTGTTGGCAATCTGTATATCTTCTTTGGAGAAACGTCTATTCAGGTCTTCTGCCCATTTTTGGATTGGGTTGTTTTTTTGATATTGAGCTGCATGAGATGCTTGTATATTTTGGAGATTAATCCTTTGTCCGTTGCTTCATTTGCAAATATTTTCTCCCATTCTGAGGGTTGTTTTTTTGTCTTGTTTATGGTTTCCTTTGCTGTGCAAAAGCTTTTAAGTTTCACTAGGTCCCATTTGTTTATTTTTGGTTTTATTTCCATTTCTCTAGGAGGTGGGTCAACAAGGATCTTGCTGTGATTTATGTCATAGAGTGTTCTGCCTATGTTTTCCTCTAAGAGTTTTATAGTGTCTGGCCTTACATTTAGGTCTTTAATCCAGTTTGAGTTTATTTTTGTGTATGGTGTTAGGGAGTGTTCTAATTTCAATCTTTTACATGTCACTGTCCAGTTTTCCCAGTACAACTTATTGAAAAGGCTGTCTTTTCTCCATTGTATATTCTTGCCTCCTTTATCAAAGATAAGGTGACCATATGTGTGTGGGTTTATCTCTGGGCTTTCTATCCTGTTCCATTGATCTATATTTCTGTTTTTGTGCCAGTACCATACTGTCTTGATTACTGTAGCTTTGTAGTATAGTCTGAAGTCAGGGAGCCTGATTCCTCCAGCTCCATTTTTCATTCTCAAGATTGCTTTGACTATTGGGGTCTTTTGTGTTGCCATACAAATTGTGAAAATTTTTTTTCTAGTTCTGTGAACAATGCCCTTGGTAGTTCGATAGGGATTGCACCAAATCTGTAGATTGCTTTGGGTAGTATGGTTATTTTCACAATGTTGATTCTTCCAATGCAAGAACATGGTATATCTCTCCATCTATTTGTATCATCTTTAATTTCTTTCATCAGTGTCTTACAGTTTTCTGAATACAGGTCTTTTGTCTCCTTAGGTGGGTTTATTCCTAGGTATTTTATTCTTTTTGTTGCAGTGGTAAATGGGAGTGTTTCCTTAATTTCTCTTTCAGATTTCTCATCATTAGTGTATAGGAATGCAAGAGATTTCTGTGCATTAATTTTGTATCCTGCTACTTTACCAGATTCATTGATTAGCTCTAGTAGTTTTCTGGTAGCATCTTTAGGATTATCTATGTATCGTATCATGTCATCTGCAAACAGTGACAGTTTTACTTCTTCTTTTCTGATTTGGATTCCTTTTATTTCTTTTTCTTCTCTGATTGCTGTGGCTATAAATTCCAAAACTATGTTGAATACTAGTGGTGAGAGTGGGCAGCCTTGTCTTGTTCCTGATCCTAGAGGAAATGGTTTCAGTTTTTCACCATTGAGAATGATGTTGGCTGTGGGTTTGTCATGTATGGCCTTTATTATTTTGAGGTAAGTTCCCTTGATGCCTACTTTCTGGAGGGTTTTTATCATAAATTGGTGTTGAATTTTTGTCAAAAGATTTTTCTGCATATATTATCATATGGTTTTTATCCTTCAATTTGTTAATATGGTGTATCACATTGGAAATTACATTTTTGAATTTCAGTCATCCACATGACTTCTTAGCTTTATTTTCACAATTATTAAGTGTTAGTTTTAGTGGCACAAGTTTAAATTTTGATTGTCAGTTAACACATTTCAAAAAGGATCTTCTCCATTTCCAAAAAATAAAAAATTGCTATATTATCCCTGCAGCTTTGGGTCCTATAAATATGAAGAATCTGACATCCAAGGGAAGAACAGTTTCACCAAGGGATTCTATCACTGTCTTCTGAAATGGAAACTGTGATAACCATCTAGTCATCCCAGGCTCCTTCATAAGAGAAAAAGGAGTCATGACGTTCGTTGAAATAATTCTCAGTACTACAAATAGGAGCTAGAAGGAATATGGGTGGAATTTGACCAATTCACTGGGGACTCCCTTCTATTATCATAGCCAGTGGTAAATATAGGTTATCACAATCCCACACAGGCAGAAGCATCAATGCCTCAGAATTCTCAAGAATGAAGAGATGGGGGTACACCACCAGGTACATTCTTGACATTTCTGCCCACAGCTGTTGGAAGGGACAGCCTAAGGTGTCATATGACCCCACCGGTTCCCTTCCTCCCCAACAGTAAAGTGGACCAAGGATGGACAAGTTACTGAAAGGAACAAACTGGGATGAACCAATGGGGCTTTGTCTCAGTAATCTAAATTTGTTCTGTGGAGCACTGGAGTCCATGACCTCCCACTGCTGAGGACCCTGTCTTAGTTCTTGCCTAGGACAGTGGTCTTAGTTCTTAGCCTTCCTGCAGTCTAGGTGTTCAGCTTTTCCCTAAATTTTCTGGATATGTCTCCTTATGGTAACTTCCTCCCTAGCCTCAGTTATTGGAGTTAATTTGAGTAGGATTCTATTATTGCATCCGAAATGTTTCTGACCAAGACAGTACCTAAAGAAAGCAGTATCAATTGGATCAAAATGGAAAATATGGTCCAGAAATAAGATAATCATTATCAGAACTAGGACTGCATGGCTCATGCAATGACCAACTCATAGGGCAGCTTTGGCACCTAAGGATTCAGCTTTGAAGAGTATCAGGAGACCGTGTCTTCATCAGTGACCATAGCATGCGACATAGGCTCTTTAGAACAACGCCTGGCATATAGTATGCACTCCAAATTTTTGTTGCTTCTTATCATCATAAATATGAGGATAAGGAATTTTGAAAAACTAGAAAACTTTGATAAATTGGTGAGACAATGGTTATAATTATTCTCTTTCCCCTACAAAGTTCCAAATAGGTCATTTATTTAATATATCCCTTTTAACTCAAAAACAACTTAAATATACTTTTCCACTGTTTGAATTTTTAAAAACCACCTGCATATATATTTTTTCAATTTAAAGACTAATAGGGAATTCCCTGGCAGTCCAGTGGTTAGGACTCTGAGCTTTCACTGCTGAGGGCCTGGGTTCGATCCCTGGTCAGGGAACTAAGATCCCACAAGCCGTGCAGTGCGTCCAAGATGAAAAAATGTTAAAAAAAAAAGGGACTAATAAAACTTTTTCAACAACTGAATACATAGAGATGCAGAATATATTTAAATGTACTACACACATTTTATAGCTTAAACAATGCTAGAATGATTAAAGCAGAAATGGCATTAACCTTTTATCCATATATGCTGAACACCTAAAACATTTTGAGACATTCACACTTTTTGGTCTTAGAACTCCTTACAGTCTTTGGGCTTCCCTGGTGGTACAGTGGTTAAGACTCCACGCTCCCAATGCAGGGGGCTTGAGTTCGATCTCTGGTAAGGGAACTAAAGATCCTGCATGCCGCAACTAAAGATCCCACACGCTGCAATGAATATCCTTGCAACAAAGATCCCGCGTGCGGCAACTAAGACCCGGCACAGCCAAAAAAAAAAAGAAGTCCTTAACAGTCTTAAAAATCAGGACCTCAAAGGGTTTTTGTTGTTGTTGTTTGCTTTTTTTAAAAATCTAGGTTATGTGTATCAATGTTTACTACATTAAAATTTAAAACAGAAATTTTTAAAATATTGTTTTAAAGTGACAAACCCATTACATGTTAGCATAAGTATTTTATGAAAAATAACTACGTTTTCCAAAATATATTTAGTGAGAAGCGTGGCAGTGTTTTATGTTTTTGCAAATCTCTTCAATGTTTGGCTTAATAGAAAACAGCTGGATTCTCTTCTGTGTTTTTGCTTCAATCTGTTGTAATGTTCAGTTGAAGCATATGAAGAAAATATGGCTTCACACAGATATGCAGTTGAAAAAGGAAGAAGTAACTTAATATGTTTTTCACATAATTGTAGATAGTCTTCCTTGATACTATACTCAAACTTGGTAAGTGGTAGTTTCTTAGAAGGTTAGTTGTAATGTAGAATCTGAAACCACACCAAGGAACTTCCATTTTCTGTTACACTAAATTTCACTGCCCTGTCTCACACTTTGAATGGATTCCTTACCCAAACAAGACCTTATAATATTGTGCATGAGTCATTTGGAAAATATTGATTCCTTGAGTTATGCAGACCTTCCAAGTGTAGACACATTTCACTATATACCATAAAGAAATAGTATTCATTAATATCACCACTGATATCAAAGTCTTTTAAGTATTGGGAATTGTCAAGCTCACAATGATGGGTTCAAGTTTAGTCAAATTCTAATTTTTCATGTAAAAACTCAGGTTTCATCATTGGCAGCAGATACTGTCACTTGTTTTCCTTCAAGCAACAAGCTTGCTTTGTTCATTTTTGAGAAAGTATCTGCCAAATACCCAAGACTAAGTAACTGGTCTGTCAGTTGTTCTTTCAAGTATAAATGTTTTTTCCATGAAAAAAATGGCTAGTTCAGTTTGCAACAAAGACTTTTCTTTAATACAGCCACTGAACTTCAGTATACAGCAGAATTGTACTATGCTTAACTCACATTCTGTCACATGAAATATTAAAAAGATGTGTACTCCGGGTCAAGATTTACTAAAATTAATAATTTTTGCTGAATCATTGATGATATTCCTATGTCTTTTTTGTTTTGTTTCTAGTGTGTGGGGCAGTGAAGAATATGATTGATAGTTGATGCCATGAATTTGATTCATACTAAGGCATCCACAATTTAACCCAACATTCCTTTTTCCACCATCACTGCAAATGTCAACACAGTGAAATAGGCAATTTCACAAGTGGCTTTGACCTCATCCATCTTATGAAAGCATCTCAGGGGAACTGAGGGGTTTGTGGACCACACTATAAGAACAATTGGCCTAAGAGAATTATTAAGGTTTTGTGTCATCCATCCATCCATCATTTGTTAAAGGCCTATTCTGACCAGGTATCATATAAAAATGAGTAATTTCTTCCCCCAAAAACAGCACAGTTGAGGGGAAAATACAAACGCGTAAAATAATTATAATCTAGCAGAGGATGTATATCAGGAGAAAGCCCTGGGGAAGTCTTGAAAGACTCTTTATAGGAACCTTGACTTAGGGGCAGAGCTCAACAGGCTCTGTGAAGAGGTCATGCCCTTCAACTTTAATTCAGAATTTTTTGATTAGCTCTTGAATTCACAAAGTGGCAACAGACTCTCATAGCAAATATTTCAATTGAATTTTCTGAATTATTACTACATTATGTGACCCCAAGAAGGGGATAGAGAAGAAAGGGACAATGACCAGCCTTTATGAAGATTCTTTAGCAACAACCAAACCTGGAACTCAGCTGCCAGATTTAGTCAGACTGGTCCCTTTCACAAGCAGAAGCATAGAAACCAAAGAGCCTCCCTAGAGGACAGGAGGCTGGGTGAGCCCCTTTCAAGGCCTGCCTGTTTTCTGTCTACTCTGATGGTTAGACTAGGGAGTGGGGGTGGGTAGCCTTCATTGTTTAAAATTATGACATAATTAAAAATATGTAAGAGGGAAGAGATATGGGAACATATGTATAACTGATTCACTTTGTTATAAAGCAGAAACTAACACACCATTGTAAAGCAATTATACCCCAATAAAGATGTAAAAAAATAAAAATAAAAAAATAAAGATAGTACTCTCAAAGGAAAAAAAAAATGTAGTAAAGTAGCAATTACGGGGGCGGGGGGCTGTAGTTCTTTAAGAAACTGATAGAATTAAAGAGCATCCTTTCTTAAGTCAGAGTGGGAGGTGAGTTCAGAGGCAGGAAGATGGGGTTTTCATTTTTCTTTCCAAATTGGTATAAAGTAGCAATGTCAACAAATCACTGAGAAATATCGCTACACCTGGCCTCTGTTCTATCCTGTTTGGGTCAGTAGCACCACCTGACGCTCTGTTACCCAAGCCCAAAATATGTATATTAGACTCGTCCTTCTCCCCCATACTTCCCATTCAAATAGTTTACAAACGCTTACAAGCTCTTCCTTTTTAACCTTTCCTCTATTTCTTGAGCCTTCCCGCCACCTTAATTCAGGGCGTCATCTCCTTTCATTTCAAGAATTCTAAGGCTCCTTCTCATGCCACTGGAATCACCTTTGTAACACTCAAAACTGGTAACGCTTCCCTGCTTAAAATGGTGGTATGATTCCCACAGCCTGAGAGAAAAGGAACAAACTCCTTAGCTTGGAAAGTGGATCTGGTCCCTGCCTAAATGTTCAGCTTCAAAATACAGGGCCTCCACAAACTTTTTTGAACAAGTGAGATCAGGCTCTTTCCCACTTAGAGTTCCTTTGCTCACATGCCTCTGTCTGAAAGGCCCTTCGCTCTACCTGGTGAATCTTACTTAACACAACCTAAGTATTCTCTCCCAATTAGAAAATACTGCTGTCTCTCACCACAACCTGGTATATAGTTTCATCACAGGAGTTACAGCAAATATCCAACTTACTGTTAACAAGTCTCTCTCCCCCTACTAGATGGTAAGATCCTTGAGGTAGGAATCATTTCTGAATTATTTGCACAACCTCAGCTTATCAGGCATTAATTAGATGTCCCTTTCCCTCACCCCCAGAGTTCCTATTGAGCCCTGAAGTTCTGTTACATGTCTCCCTCATGAAAGACACAAGCGACTGGACAAATTAAGGTCCCTGGACAAATTAAGGTCCCTGGACCAAAGACACAAGTGACTGGACAAATTAAGGTCCCTGAGGAGACTTGTGTCTCCCTCATGAAAGACACAAGTGACTGTACAAATTAAGGTCCTGTTACATGTCTCCCTCATGAAAGACACAAGTGACTGGACAAATTAAGTTCCCTGGACCAAAGGATGGCAGTCCAAAGGTATGAAGGAGAGAGAGAAGCAATCACAGTGAAGAGTAAGAGTGACACTCATGGGGGACACTGGAACAAAGACCCTGAGTTCCTGCTGCTGGGGTGCCAAGAGCTCCTGGATCCCGCCCCACTTCTTCCAAGAGCTGCTTATCAGCTCTTCTTGGTTTCACTAATTCATTATACTCCCATTTTCTAGATTAAAAAGTACTTCAGCGCTGCAATTCTCATCTCTCTTTTTAACACACAACTATTTTCCTTGCATTGATCCATGAATTTATAATTGTAAGATAGTAAGCTCATATTAGGTAGGCTCCCATCTTAAATTTCAAGATGAGGGATAGAGCATTTTTCTATATAGTCACTAGGTATTTAGTTTTTTGTTTTGTAATTTTATTTATTTGGTTGCGTTAGGTCTCCGTTGCTGTGCGCGGGCTCCCGCTAGCTGAGGCGAGCGGGGGCTACTCCTCGCTGCGGTGCGTGGGCCTCCCATTGCGGTGGCCTCTCCCGTTGCGGAGCACGGGCTCCAGGCACACAGGCTCAGTAGTTGTGACGCACGGGCTTAGTTGCCCCGTGGCATGTAGGATCTTAGTTCCCTGACCAGGGATCGAACCCATGTCCCCTGCATTGGCAGGATTCTTAACCACTGTGCCACCAGGGAAGCCCAGTTTTTTTTAATTACAAGGAAAAATCCAAGACCCTAGCTCCAAAAAACAAGCAAATAAACAACCTGTTCTGAATAACTTGCAAGTTTTCAGCTGGATAAATGAGTATGTATCTGGTTGATTAGCAATCACATCACTCTTACAGGGCCATAAGCTACTGCACCTTTAAAAGCTCTGATTTTTTGAAAAATTGGGTGTTGTACAAAAGTATCTTCTAGGACTAGGATTGCTCTGCAGGCTTGGGAAACAGCAATTGGATGCTATGGGGTTTTAACATCAATACATTAGACCTAAGAACCTGGAGAGAAAAAAATAGGTGGTACTAAAACATTTACTTATTTTCTGTCTGTGAACTTCTTCCCAAGTATTTAATAATATCTTACAATTTTATATGTCAATTATATCTCAATAAAGCTGAAATTTAAAAAAGGAAAGAAATAATTGCCTATTCCAAAGTCATGAAAACATTCTCCTTTATTCTCTTCTAAATGCTTTATAGTTTTAGAGCTTTCACTTTTAGGCCTAAGATTCAACTCTAATTAATTATTTTTTGTATATGGTGTGAAGCAGGGATCAATGTTTTCCTTTTTCCATAGGGACCAAAATCCATTAAAATTTTACTTTTTGGGACTTCCCTGGTGGTCCAGTGGTTAAGAATCCGCCTTCCAATGCAGGGGGCATGGGTTTGATCCCTGGTCAGGGAACTAAGATCCTACATGCCACGGGGCAACTAAGCCCATGCACTGCAACTACTGAGCCCACGCGCCACAACTAGAGAGCCTGTTTGCCACAACTACTGAGCCTGTGTGCTCTGGAGCCTGCACGCCACAACTAAAGAAGCCTGCATGCTGCAACAGAGCCCACGCACCGTAACGAAAGATCCTGCATGCTGCAATGAAGATCCCGTGTGCCGTAATGTAACTAAGACCTGATGCAGACAAATAAATAAAATATTTTTTAAAAAATTTACTTTTCGGGCTTCCCTGGTGGCGCAGTGGTTGAGAGCCCGCCTGCAATGCAGGGGACGCGGGTTCGTGCCCCAGTCCGGGAAGATCCCACATGCCGCGGAGCAGCTGGGCCCGTGAGCCATGGCCGCTGAGCCTGTGCATCCGGAGCCTGTGCTCCGCAACGGGAGAGGCCACAACAGTGAGAGGCCCACGTACCGCAAAAAAAAAAAAAAAAAAAAAAAAAATTTACTTTTCAACAGAATACATTTTATAATTCTCTTATGTAATTTTTATTCCTGAGAACACTTTAAAATATAGCTTTAAATCTTAATCTAAATGACACTTAGTTGATAAATTTCTCAATATAAAGGCATTTTGCCTTAACACTAATACTTTAAAAAATATTATGAAGGATAAAGTAGTAAAGTTAATCTTCGGGACAAACGAATTTGATTTCAAACTTAATTAAAATGCAATTCATTTATAAATTCAACTCTCTTTGTAAAAGCAAAGCATGGTCATTTTAGAACATTTATAATGTAAACATTACTTTTTACTATAATTTTAAGAGTTATTTGTTGCAATTATTAACATTTTATAATTATGAAATTGCATCTTTTGTTGTTGGCAAACAACCATAGAAAACCAACACATAGAAAGTGAAGTTTTAGGTGTTATTTGACAAATAGCACCACATTGTTGTAGCTAAAACTTAAAGGGGAAATATGATCATTTTCTTGAAGTATTTATATGTATACAATGTTCATGTTATATGTCTTACTGCTATCTATCTATCTACAATGGATCACATGATAAGTCTAAAAGAAGGGAACTATCTGTTGAGCACTTGCTATGTGATGAGCGTTGAGCTACAAGCTTCCATTGCATGAATCTCCCTTAACCTTCACAACAACCCTACAAGAGAATCCTCATCCTCTGCGCCCCTCCCCCATTTTATAGATGAAGAAATCAAGACTCAATGAGGTTAAATATTTCCCCAAATCTATGGCTATTAAGGGACAGAGGTGGTGTTGTAACGGAAGTCTATCTGAATTCAAAACCCAAGTTCTTTTCTCTACATCGCACTACTTTATTCACTGGGAGAAAATGGTTGATAAAAGATAAATTACATATCTTAGGACATTCATTGGTAAATTACTTTTCAATAAATCAAAGAAGCAACAGGTTTTTCTGAATACCTTGCTCAGGACTATGCCAGGCACTGTAAATACAATTAAGAATGCTCTCTTACCATAAAGGACTTTATAATCTAGCTGAGGAGACATAACTACTATGTATGACACAACTAGTGAAAACTATTAGTTGAAATTAACTGTTAAAGTAAGATCTGGAGACTACAGATGGTGTAGCTGTTTTTGAAATAAAGTACTGTGTTGAGGACCCTGAATTAACTTTTAGAGTGGGACCACATTAGGAAGGGTCTTGAAAGAGTAAAATTCAATAAAGTTGAATTTAAGAATCCCCTAGAGATTTTTGATTTGGCATAAAGAAAGAGGTGTTTTTTAAAAGTTTTTTTTTTTCCAGCAGAAATATTCAGGGTATCTTTGAGTAGAGTATGAGGAATGAAGTCATGAGGAACAAGTTTTTGAAATTCTAGTAGTAGAACAAGGGCCTGAACCAAGGTGATGTTGGTGAGAAACTTGAAAATCAAATGATATATTACCAGGATTAAAATTCTGCTCTCCAATAGTATTTTGCTTACTCTAGATATTATTATCAAAGCAAAGAATACAAAAAACATATACGGCTGTCGGCATACTCCCAAAAATATGGAAGTTCTAGATACATCTAATTTAATCCGTATTGTTTTCGGTAAATAGACTTGATCTTGTTATAAGAAAGCTGCTCATCCCTGTGAAAGTTAAAAACATTTTTAAAGGCCTCTTACTCTTCTGTAGTCTCTGAATAACTAGTTCTGCAGGAAAAAGGAAAGAGGATGGCATATTTTTATGAAATCTGTATAATGCTAGTGCCAACAAAATGTGATTTAATAGCTGTACGACATGGATTCTTTCAATTATCTTCAGTATACCAAAATTTTTTTATAAAGAGTTTTAAAGATTCATCTTCCTAAATTACTGTTATACTAGCCCAATGAAATCTCTTCTTTCCAAATCTTTTAGGTAAGTACAGTATTATAAGGACATAAGCCTAACAGAGTAAGCACTCAGTAAGTGTTTTTTGATTGGATAAACTGAAACATAAATCAATCATCATAATTTATATGGTAACCAATTCAGACCAAAGCAAAGAAGGATTATGAAACCAAAACATGAAATAATTTAGCAGAATTTTCATCTTAGAGATTAATTTTGATTCCAATGGCTTGTTTAAATTCATGGTTTTGTGGTTCCAAGATGTCATAGAAAACTCTTTTTTTGTCAAAATGGCCTCTAATAAAAAGTAAATCTTCAGTGGAATAGCTATCGTTTTTTCCAGTCCAAACAGTCAGGCTGTACCTGCATTAAAATAAAACAGAATTATATAGTTAAAAGAGAAAGATAAGAAACAGTGATGAAGAATTCCAATAACCCTAAAAACAGTTACTCTCATTTGTCTCTAACCCAAATTCACACAGAAGAAAAAATTAATTAGCACTGGTGGAACTATATTTTCCTGTTTCATTCCTTCATCAACATCAAAGGGACTAGAGAGAATAAAATTCACACTGCTGTTGCCTAAATTAGGTCTCACAGTATCTGAATTAATGTTAAATGGCTTTAGAAAGCCAGACTGGTAGCACTGGAAATGGGCCCAATTTTGGACAAAAGAACTGAGGAGACTGTGTTGCTGATCAAGGAATCTGTTCCCTACACAAAAACCACAGCTCTAACCTGGTTTCTTCAGTAGCCAGGCCACAGTCAAAAGCACGACTGGAAGGGACAGTGAAGAGACACAAATGTCACTGACGTTCCCAACATTCATATTCACTTAAAGTGGCCCCGCTATCCCTTCCGGGGGTTTTCTGTATGAGATACAAGAATGCCAAGAGATGTCACTAAGAATGCCAAACAGAATAAACCTAGATCTATTTCTGGAGTTAAAAAACAATAATAATATATGCAGATTTATTATGGATATAAGAATATGCTCAGAATTGTAATGTTACTTAAATCGTATATTTTCATTTCTCCTGTGACATTACTATTACATTACTCTTAGTAGAGTTTAGAGAAATGTGAAGCTGTTAAGTATTTTCATATTTATTTTCCTCATAAACTTGTCAGAATCCAGGGAAAATCTCCAAAGCAGTTCTTCTGCTAATGATAAGAAACAGTCTAACCAATGTATATATTCTTGTTATACTGACACATTACTGTCCTTAAGGATGATGACACCATTCTGGAAATGTAACAAAGAAAAGTACTTCGGATTTTGTTCTATAGTGGTATTATGTGACAAACCAAAAAGAATTTTAAACTACAGTAGGGAACACAGAAAAAAAAAATGAGAATTACTTTAAAAACTTATATTTTTGCTAAAATGGCATTTTTATTACTTTATTGAGCACCATGGTGACAAACGTTATAAAAAGACAGATGTGGGGCTTCCCTGGTGACGCAGTGGTTGGGAGTCCGCCTGACGCTGCGGGGGGGGCGCGGGTTCGTGCCCAGGTCCGGGAGGATCCCGCGTGCCGCGGAGCGGCTGGGCCCGTGAGCCATGGCCGCTGGGCCTGCACGTCCGGAGCCTGTGCTCCGCGGCGGGGGAGGCCGCGGCAGTGAGAGGCCCGCGTACCGCAAAAAAAAAAAAAAAAAAAAAAAAAAAAAAAGACACATATGAATTTAGGTTAAAAGAAGTTATTCATTTTATTTCCAGTGTTATTTTGCCTCTTTTAATCTTCCCGCTACTGTATTTAAACTAAAAGTAGGAAAAATAAAATTGACTAAGGGTATTTTAAATGCACCCATTCAAATCAATTCTCAGGTTTCATTTTTAAAGCTCTTTTCATTGTGATGTAACATGTATAGGAAAAGATGCATAAAACATAAATGTTTTAACAAATTATTATAAAATGAACTCCAGTGTAACAAAACACAAATCAAGAAAAAACACTGCCAGCACCTCAGGAGACACCTGTATATCACTGCCCCATCACAACCTCGCCTTTCCCCCAGAGTCCTCACAACCTTGTCTTTTGGGTTGCCATCTTCTTGCTTTATTTACCACTTATATATCCATCCTAGACAATACAGTTTAATTTTTGCCTGTTAATGAATTTTATATAAATGGAATCATACCGGATATAACTTTTTTGGTCTTGCTTCTTTTGCTGAATATTGTTTGTGACATTTATCCAACTTAAAACAGGTAGCTACAGTTTATGCATTTTCTTTGGGAAACAGTTTAGCAGTATCTACTAAAGCTGAAAGTATGAATACCCTATGACTTAGAAATTCTATTTCTAGAAATTCCTTTCTGATATAACCTTTATAAATGCAGGCACATTTGCACCAGGATGTGTGTGTGTGTGTGTGTGTTCACATTTATATATATGAATGTTCACAGCAGCAATCTTTGCAATAGCCAAAACCATGAAATAATCCAAATGTCATTCAATAATAGAATAAACTCTGAATGATGTTGAATGTTTTGCCTGTGTTCTCTTCTAGGAGTTTTATGGTGTTATGTTTTATATTTAAGTCTTTAAGCCATTTTGAGTTTATTTTTGTGTATGGTGTGAGGGTGTATTCTAACTTCATTGATTTGCATGTGGCTGTCCAACTTTCCCAACACCGCTTGCTGAAGAGACTGTATTTTCCCTATTGTATATTCTTGCTTCCTTTGTCGAGGATTAACTGACCGTAGGCATGTGGGTTTATTTCTGGGCTCTCTATTCTGTCCCATTGATCTGTATGTCTGTTTTTGTGCTAATACCACGCTATTTGGATTACTATAGCTTTGTAGTATTGTCTGAAGCCTGGGAGTGTTATTCCTCCTGCTTTGTTCTTTTTCCTCAGGATTGCTTTGGCAATTCTGGGTCTTTTAATTGTTCTAGTTCTGTGAAAAATGCCATGGGTAATTTGATAGGGATTGCATTAAATCTGTAGATTGCTTTAGGTAGTATGGCCATTTTAATAATGTTAATCCTTCCAATCCAAGAGCACGGGATATCTTTCCATTTCTTTGAATCATCTTCAATTTCCTTTATTAATGGTAAACAACAAAGCTTTAATGTAATATATTACTAGAGAAATTTTCATAACATTGGGGATGGGAAAGAATTCTTAAACAAGACACAAAAATCACTAGCCATGAAGGATATGTTCGAGTAATTTGAACACATTAAAATTCAGAAATTCCTTCCATCAAAAGATACCATGAAGAACATGAACAGGTTAGGCACAGAGTTGTGGAAGATTTTTGTAAATCAAAAGGGCTCTAATACAGAATTTATAATGAACTTACCTATGAAATAGAAACAGACTCACTGATATAGAGAACAGACTTGGCAGTTGCTAAGGGGGAGGGAGCCTGGAAGAGGGATGGATTGGGAGTTTGGGATTAGCAGATGCAAACTATTATATACAGAATGGATAAACAACAAGGTCCTACTGTATAGCACAGGGAATTATATTCAATCTCCTGTGATAAACCATAATGGAAAAGAATATGAAAAAGAATGTATATATATATATGTATATATATATATGTATAAGTGAATCACTTTGCTGTACAGTAGAAATTAACACATTGTAAATCAACTATACTTCAATAAATTTTTTTAAAAAGCTTTGTTGTTTACCTTTCATATTTAATAAAAGACTCTGAAAGAGATGAAGTTAAGAGAAACTCAAAATTAGGGACAGAGTTCCAAAACAAATCAACAATAACAAAAACAGGACCACCCCCCCTCCAAAAAAAAATCTAGACAGAGAAGTAGAAGAATCCACTTAGTGCAATGCCATGGAGCCAAAGGACAAGGGAGTTTCAAACTGAAGAGGGGGACCAGCAGTACTCAAATGTTGCAGAGGTTAAGAATTTGGCTTGAACAAAGTATGATCTTCAAATGAGAAATTTCAGGAGAGTAATTGACTACACAGAAGTGGAAGGTGAGGAAACGGAGGCAGTAAGTAATGAAAGAAATGGGATGGCAGGATCATCCTATTTGAACATGGCAGCCTAAAGTCAGCACTGCCTCCTTTTTCTCCTTTAATCACCTGAAAGTAACAAAAACAAAAGAATGAAAATAGAAACCCCATCTTCAATGAAATTAAGAAAGAGCTGAAAGTGCAAATTACAAAACAGGTGAGAAGGTTTCTAACAGCAACAGAAATTATGGCCACATGTTAAGGAGGTAGAGAGAGTTTGCTCATGTATGCAGATTACAGAGAAAGCCTATAAGAGACTCCTCTGGATGAGAAGCATATCCCACCGAAACACTTCGCACAGTGGGAATGGTGTCCTTGAACTACAAGTGGGAGCTTTCCTGGATTAGATTTGGTCTCAAAAAGCAGTGGAGACCAAGAAATAGAACAGGAAAGCCATAGTTGTAGGAATCAGACTGTTCCTGTGAAAACCCAAAAGTTTAAATTTAAGAGACACGTGAAAGATCTTACCTAGAGACACCACAACTGCTTATCTCCATTGACTGGGGAGAAGTTAAAGGCTAAACAAGTCACACGTAAGACTCTCTGGGTCATAAGGAGCGTAGTCCTGATCCCTCTCCACTATGAACTTTAGGCAAGTAGCTGGTCTAAAAAACACCTCACTTTCTTTAAAGCAGATAATCAAAATAAATTTGACAGAGATTTTATACAAGAGAGTACAAGAAAATATAAGGAAAAACACATGGCAGATGGAGAAATAAAAACCTCATCATTAGAAAAAAACTATCAGATAGCTGAAACAGATATAAAGCTATTTTTTTAAAAAAGCCACAAAACAGATGAAAGCCATAACCCACACATTTTTTAAATGATGCAGTTGCCTCTTTGAAGAGCACAAAGCAGATAGATATACAAATTCATGGAAGAAGTTTCAAGACAACAGAAAAGAGATGATAAAATATTAATTGGCAGATCTTAGGAAAGAAGTGGAAAATTAATACTATTACAGAAATATGGTGAAATCTGAAGGTATACTAGACTAGAGAGAACAGACATTGTTGAAAATATTGTAAGGGTCAGAGAAGACAAATTATAAAATAAAGTAAAATAAAATGCAAACAAATAAAATGGAAAGAAAGACTAAAGAGAAAACAATAGATACCAAAGACAGGCAAAGGAGATCTACATATTCATAACTGGAGCTTCTGAAAGAGAAAACATAGTGGTACAAAAGCAACAGAACAAGTATTTAAAAATACAATTCAGAGAAATATTACAGAAGAGCATTTAAATCTATATATTGAAAAAAACTCCATATTGCTGAAAAAACTGGTATAGAATGGTCCATACTGAGATATATTCTAGTAAAATTACTAGGCCTCAAAGATAAAGAACCCTTTCTACATTCAGCTTCCCCCATTTTCCCCCTCCAAAATCACGTCGCTTATAAGGGCAAACAAATAATCAGGCTGGCTTCACACTTTGCCACATCAACAGTCACATTAGAAAGCAGAAGAGGGGCTTCCCTGGTGGTGCAGTGGTTAAGAATCTGCCTGCCAATTCAGGGGACACGGGTTCAAGCCCTGCTCCGGGAAGATCCCACATGCCACGGAGCAACTAAGCCCATGCGCCACAACTACTGAGCCTGAGCTCTAGAGCCTGTGAGCCACAACTACTGAGCCCACGTGCCACAACTACTGAAGCCTACTGCCTAGAGCCCATGCTCTGCAACAAGACAAGCCACTGCAATGAGAAGCCCGTGCACCACAATGAAGAGTAGCCCCTGCTTGCCACAACTAGAGAAAGCCTGCACACAGCAACGAAGACCCAATGCAGCCAAAAATAAATAAATAAAATAAATAAATAAATAAAAAAGAAAGCAGAAGAGCAGGGCTTCCTTGGTGGCGCAGTGGTTAAGAATCTGCCTGCCAATGCAGGGGACATGGGTTTGAGCCCTGGTCTGGGAAGATCCCACATGCTGTGGAGCAACTAAGCCAGTGTGCCGCAACTACTGAGTCTGCACTCTAGAGCCCATGAGCCACGACTACTGAGCCTGCGTGCCACAACTACTGAAGCCTGCACACCTAGAGCCTGTGCTTCACAACAAGAGAAACCACCGTAATGAGAAGCCCAAGCACCGCAACAGAGAGTAGCCCCTGCTCGCCGCAACTAGAGAAAGCCCACGCACAGCAATGAAGACCCAACGTAGCCAAAAACATAAATAAATTTATATATAAAAACAAAAAGAAAGGAGAAGGGCAATGCCTTCAAAATCCAAAAGGCATTGTGAGCCAAGAATTTTACAGCCAGCCAATCTATCATTCAATATGAAGGACAAAGTTGGACATTAAGAAAGAGAGTACAGTCAACTCAAATTAGGTGAGAGGGGGGTGAAGAAATACACTAATTTTATTATTGCTCATGGAAGTTAACGGGCACTTGTAAAGAAGTAGATTAAGCATATTTTATAAAGTAGCAGTAAGAAATAACCAATAGGACAAAAAACTAACCAAATATTCAGAATTAAAAATACAGAAGAAAGAAAACAGCTACAGTGAAATGCTTTTTAAAGCTACAGAAATAGTAAATATGCTAGTTTTTCTTTTAAATGACAGAAACAAGACCAAACATATCTGTGTTATAAATAAATGTAAATAAGTTAAACTCTTCTTTTAAAAGAAAGACTGTTAGATTAGATTAATGAGAGCTAGGTATCTAGGCATCTGATAAGGAATTTAACAACATGGAAAGAAAGCAGGCTAGAAAAAACCTTCAGGGGTTGGGTTGAAATTGGAAATATCAGTATGAACTCATGGGTTGGTTAAACACACACACAGACACACACACACACAAACACACATACAGAAATGTTTATAGATGTATATGTAGGGGTGTGTATATGTATGTAGGTCTATATAGGTGTGTTTTTATATACATACATATATACATACACAGACCATAACTACACATATACATACACATATATTTTCCAGCTCTGTCCATTAAGAGGTCCTGGAAGCATTGACACCCTAGGAGCAATGATTATACTAAAATCCCAGATTTTGCTTTCTAAATACCACCTGCCGCTATAATCAAGCAGGGATCCTTGAAGAAGTGACTGATTTGAGAACTGGGACAAGTACGTGATGAGCTTGCCAAGAATGCAAGGCCTGAGGTCTGTCATGAGGAAATATTGAACTGAATGAGATTGAGGACATTTTTCATAATAAAAGGCCTGTAGTCTTAAAGACTGTCATGTGTACGAGAGGAAGGGAAAAACTGAGGAACCAACTATTTTGAAGGAGGCTGATGCAAACTAAATGCAATGCATGTTCCTGGAGAGTTTCTTGGACCACAAGAAAATAAGGATTGCTGGAATGGTTGATAAATTTGAATGGGGTCTGCAGACTGCATGGCAGTGTTGCCTCAATGCCGATTTCCTGGTTGGAAGGTTGCATACTAGTAATACAGGAGTGCATCCTCGTGTGGGGAAGTGTACACTGTAGTACTTAAGGATATGAGGCATCATGATAGAAAAAAAAACATAAAAAAAAAGAGAGGGCCTCCCTGGTGGCGCAGTGGTTGAGAGTCCGCCTGCTGATGCAGGGGATACGGGTTCGTGCCCCGGTCTGGGAGGATCCCATATGCCGCAGAGCGGCTGGGCCCGTGAGCCATGGCCGCTGAGCCTGCGCATCCAGAGCTTGTGCTCCGCAACGGGAGAGGCCACAACAGTGAGAGGCCCGCGTACCGCAAAAAAAAAAAAAAAAAAAAAAGAGAGAGAAAGAGAGGTGGGGGGAGAGAGAGGGATGGAAGGAGAGAGAATGGTTAAACAATTTGGGAATCTGGGTAAAAGAGATGTAGTAGTTTTATGCAACTTTTCTGTATGTTTAAAATTATTTTTTTAGTGACAATAAATCAGCCTTAAAACAGTCAATGAAAAATAAAACTTTATAAATTTATTTTTCAAAGAAAAGATAAAGCAAAGTTATTCAAGCCAAACAAAAAGAAAGACAATGTGAATTTAGGTAAAAAATATCATTAAACAAGACCAAAAAGGAGAACTTTTAATAATAAGGTATAATTCTTCATGAAGATAATAAAACCTATATGAATATGCCCCAAATAACATATCATGAGCATTTAATAAGCAAAAATTATGAAGGCAGAAGAGGAAGCAGACAAAAACACTTTAATAGTTGGGAGACTTTAACTCTCTTAGTCCATAAGAGAGCAAGTAGCCAAAAACTTAAAGATGCCAAATATTTGAACACATGCAAAATGGCACACTCATAAGGTTTTTCATTATAGCATTGTTTGTAATATCAAAGATTAAAAACATCCTTTATGTTCATCAATAGGGAGGCTGGTTAAATAAATTATAGTACATACATAAATACGATGTACCTAGAAAAGGAAAATGAGGAACCTTGAAAAAAGCTCCAAGATGTATTGCTAAGTTAAAAAAAAAAAAAAAAAAAGCAAAGAATAGAACAGAAGCAAGGTATATAATATGATACCTTTTGTTTTAAAAAGGAGGGGAAAATAAGAATCTATACTTGTATTCACTTTTATATGCATAAAGAAACTACTAATGTGGTTGAACAAGAAACTGACAACTGTGGTTAGTGAGGTTGGGCAGGACTGGGTGAATGGGAGAAAGGCTTTTCACAGTATAACTCTGTTCATTGGTTTTTAAACCTTGTGATTATATTACTTATTCAAAGAATTACATTAAAAATATTTTTAAAAGCAAAGAGTAAGGCATGAAAGACTAAATAACGTAACTAATAATGTATGTTATCAACCTGTCACAGAAACTAGTAGTTTTATTCTAATATCCAGTCTCCTTTCTGTCTTATAGCAATCCCCTGAATTCTAACTAGGCATAAGACTGTACAGAATAATAGCTACATGTCCCAGCTTCCCCTGCACCTAGGTATAGGCATACGACTAAGTTAAAGCCAATGAATGTGTGCAAGCCAATGAGTGTGTCCAGTGCCCTTGAAGAACAGGGACAGGCCCTAAGCCTCTTTTTCCCTCCATCCTACCAACTGAAACTCAGACATGGCAGTAATCAATCTGACCACATAGATGAGGTCGGTCAATATCTTAAGGAAAACAAGTACCAAGACAGAAGGATTTTGGGTCCCTGACACTGTGAAGGCATCAAATCTGCCCTGGCCTATTTATGCTTTTCCAGTTATGTGAGACAGAAACAAACTTAAGTTTAAGCTATTGTTAATTTAGGTTTCTGTTATAACAGCCAAACTATATCCTCATAAAATACATGAACTCATACAAATATCCATATATCAAACCATTAATAAAACCTTAATAAAGTCTACGAAGTAGAAATAATATAGACATTATCTGATTACTATACAATAAACCTAGAAAACTATTAACCAATACAAAATAAAATAATTCTACTATCTCAGTGCCTAAAAAATTTTCTCTTAAAACAACTTTTGAGACAAAGGAGAAAAAAACCACAATTGCAGAATATTTATAAATTAACAGTGATGAAAACCTACACATAAGAAACAATAAGATAGGGGCTTCCCTGGTGGCGCAGTGGTTGCGAGTCCGCCTGCCGATGCAGGGGACGCGGGTTCGTGCCCCGGTCTGGGAGGATCCCACATGCCGCGGAGCGGCTGGGCCCGTGAGCCATGGCCGCTGAGCCTGCGCGTCTGGAGCCTGTGCTCCGCAACGGGAGAGGCCACAGCAGTGAGAAGCCCGCGTACCGCAAAAACCAAAAACAAAACCAAAAAAAAAAAAAAAAAAAAAAAAAAAAAGAAACAATAAGATACAGCTACAGCAGTGGTCAGAGAAAAAAGTATAGTCTTAAATATTTATGTTAATAAATATAAATATATTAATAGATATAAAAATGAAAATAAGCATCTAACTCAAGAAATTAGAAGAAACTACATGAAAAGAATTTTAAAAGATAAAAAGCAGAAATTAGTAAATCATAAACCAGAAAAATAAATAATATAAGAGTTCATTTTCAAAAAAAAGATAGATAAATCATTTTCTAGTTTAATCAAGACACAAGGGAGAAAACTCAGATAAACAAAATAAGGAAATTATTTTAGAGACACAGAAGAAACCAAAAGAAAACTATTTTAATCATCTGTGTGTAAATAAATCTTAAAACTTGGGTGAGATAAACAATTTTCTAGGAAAATACAATATATCAAAATTGGCTACCACACAGAAAATCAACCATTTACCATGTAAGAAATAGAAAAGACTGTATAAGTTAAGCTTTCCCCAAAGCACCAGGTTTAGATGGTTTCAATGTTGAGTTTATGAAAACTCAGGTACAGGCCTCATTTGAATGTTACTTTTAATATCCCAGAAAATGTAAAAAGAAAGAAAGGTCCCTAGTTTTTTAATGAAATATCCATGATATTGATACCTAAAACTGAGAAAGAAAAAAACACTACAGACCAATCTCACTTTTAAATGCTGAAATCCTAACTAAAATATTAGCAATAAAATTCAGCAGTACATTAAAAGAATCATAAATTCTGATCAAGTGGGGTTTATTCTGTAAATGTGTGGATGGTTCAATATATAAGATATTAATAAAATTTATTTTATTAATAGATAAAGGGAGAAAATATGGTTATTTTCATAGAAACTGAAAAAAGCATTTAGTAAAAACTCAATACCCACAGGAATGGGGATACTTCTTTAATGTTTGAGTATATGCTTCCTTACTCTCTACAATATAGTGAATTATCAAACAGTGTCTTTTTCTGGATGATTTGTGATCATTCTTTATTTGTTAGAATTCTTTACAACTATTTGACATCTGTGTTGAGGATGGTTTTACCAGAACCTATTTTTATGTATTCAAATGTATCAAACTTTCCTTTTATAGCCTCTGGGTTTTGTGCCTTACTAAGAAGGGTCTTCTCCATTCTGAAACTATATAAAAAAAGAATCATCACTTGTGGGTTTTTTATGCATTTAATGTCTGCTGTTCAAGTCTTTAATTCATCTGGAATTTATTTTGGAGGAAGGATTAAGGGAAGATGTTAACTTTGTTTTTCCTACAATGTTGGCCTGTTGTCCCAACACAAGTTATTGAACTTTTGCTCCAATGATCTGAAATACCAGCTTTTTCCTGTTCTAAGTTCCATGATAGAGTGGGGTTTATTTCTGGACAATCCCTGCTGTTCTATTGACTAGTCTACTGAAAAGACAGTATCAAAACTATTTCAATATCTGTAGCTTTATAATATTTAATATATGGTCCAACCAATTTTTATTACATATTAAAATAAAAAATTTTGGGAATTCCCTGGCGGTCCAGTGGTAAGGGCTTGGTGCTTTCACTGCTGAGGGTCCAGGTTTAATCCCTGGTCAGGGAACTAAGATCCCACAAGCTGCACGGCCAAAAAAATAAAAATAAAATAAATAAATAAATAAAATTTTTATATGGGAAAGACTTCTAGAATTATGACAGAATTCAAAGGGAAATTATTTTACCCACTTATAACTTTTTGTGAATGTATAACATAATGAAAAAAATGACAAACATTTACTGGGCACCTACTATGTGCAAAAGCTTTTGTGAGGAATAGAGGTGAAAGACATGACGTTAAGGTTCATCAAGGATCTTCATTCCCGTGAGGAAGTCCGAGCACTTACAGAATCAGTGTTCATTCTCTGTCTCTTTCTCTCACACACGTTGTCTTTACATAATCAGTTTTCATCTTCTTTCTGTCTCTCACACACACTCACATGCACACACTATATTGTAAAACTTACACGTACCTGTTTGATTGCTTTAACAGCCAAAGTAACTGAGAACAAGACTGCCTGACTAATGCTGCTCTGACAGGAAATGTTACAAGCTGGTTTAGTTCATTACATATATATTCCATCTCTTTCACCATTATCCAACTGTAACCTGAAATGAAAAGAAAGATATTTAACTTTTCTAACCAAAGTCCTACAAGTCAATTAAGTAAAAAACTCAATTACATATGAATAGGTAAATTCATAGGTAATTCATAAACATTTCCATTTGGATTCAGAGAAATTAAAATACCACTTAAGGCAAGAAAAAATTTTGAGTGGAAAATGTAGATAAAAAATTAAATCTAAAGTCATGTCACAAGTGACCTAGAGCAATAAACCAAAAATTAAAACATTAGAAAGGAATTTATTAATCTCTCAAGTACAAAAAAGGAAATTCTGACATTATATTTACTTTAAAGATTCTAAGGCTCTGCATCATTAATATTCTCGATAAACTTAGATCTTCTGCTTGTTGTTAAGTTTTCTTTTCTGAGAGAAAGAAAGAGTATTTACTAGCTGTTTAAGTAATAATTAACTTCAATTTTTTGGGGGGGTGGGGGGTCTAGTCCAAATTACTTACACATTTTATCTAAAATAGAAATAGTGTTAAAATTGACTTTTATATATGTGTTTTATGTTTTAAATCATGTTTAGACATTGTGGAAAACATATCTGCCTGTTTATAAACAGCTTCAGAAAAGAATCTATATTTTAAGGGCTTCCCTGGTGGCGCAGTGGTTGAGAGTCCGCCTGCCGATGCAGGGGACACGGATTCGTGCCCCGGTCCGGGAAGATCCCACATGCCGCAGAGCGGCTGGGCCCGTGGGCCATGGCAGCTGAGGCTGCGCGTCCGGGGCCTGTGCTCCACAACGGGAGAGGCCACAACAGTGAGAGGCCAGCGTACCGCAAAAAAAAAAAAAAAAAATCTATATTTTAAAAATAGCCCCTACACTCTATCAAAAGTATCCATAGGTTGTAAAAAGTACTGGTCAGTAAAGGAACAATTTACAAAAAGCCTATGTGAATACATTAGTCTAGCAGCTAAATGCCTCATGAAAGAAGGGAAAGGTCTGCTTTCCTTTAAAATCTGGAAAATTATATCTTTTTTTTTTTTTTCTTTTGCGGTATGCAGGCCTCTCACTGTTGTGGCCTCTTCCATTGCAGAGCACAGGCTCCGGACGCGCAGGCTCAGTGGCCATGGCCCACGGGCCTAGCAGCTCCACGGCATGTGGGATCTTCCCGGACCGGGGCACGAACCCGCGTCCCCTGCATCGGCAGGCGGACTCTCAACCACTGCGCCACCAGGGAAGCCCAATCTTTTTAATTAGAAAAAGGGGTTGCTAACAGAAGCTATACTTACATTACTTAAAAACTTATAAACTCTCTTTTCTAAGTTTTGCAGCAGAAGAAGTAAGGGAGGATAAAACACATGTTGGTACTGAGGCCAGAGGCCAGTGGGGGAAAAGCAGCTTGGAAACATTCAACACCAACATTAACTTAAAGACCCAGATATGGTTTAACTTGGCTCAAGCCTGAGATTAAAGCCAGAGTTAGACTAAACCGTGACTAAAAGATTAGAATCAGTATGGAGGCTATTAAATTGTTTCTAGTTTACCTTCTTTAAACACTCTGAATTATATGCTATATTCTTTATTGAAACTAATAAAAATTAAAATGATTAGAAAATTAAAATGGAACAAATTTAAAGCATATAATTTTTTTCTCAATCATATCACTTGTTGGTCCAGGGGGTTATAACCTAAATGTCACTACTCACCAGATAGCAGTTACTCTAATCTCATGTTAGATTTTAAAACTTTACATCTAAAAACAATAGTAGCAAATAAGTAAAAAGAATGCCCTGAACACAAGATAAAGGCTAACATCTCCACTGGCTCTAAATAACTTCTTGGTTAATTATTTTTACCATGTGTTCAGGTGTCCCAGAGCATCTGTTTGCTTAATGGCTGTTTACTGGAAAATCACTACCTAGGAATGTATGAATAAATAGAAAGATGAATCCAAATAGCATAATAAGTTTCAGCCAGGAAGAAAGAAGCTGAATATCAGGTCCATCTGTAAGAGTACATAAAGGGAAAGAAGAAATCCAGCCTAGAGGAGAGTCTCATGGCCTCACATACCCCCTGTCTAGCCAAAGAGAGCTTAAGGGCACCAAGGTTCCAGCAGCCTACATTTGGAGCTCCTTCTAATGTCTAGGGAACAGAATCTGTGCTGTTCAACTGTACACCCACTGACTTCTGGCCTCACATTACTTGAAAAATTTTAATTACCACTTCTCTATCTTTCATCTGACATGGGGAGTTTGCTCCAAAGTAAAAGGAAAGAAGAAAAGAGTATAGAATGTTCTACAAGTTCAAAGAGACCAATTCAGGATTCGTTTGTGTATGTAAAGAGGCAGCTTTGGTTATTCTAGACCTTGCAAATAAATATTTTCCATGGAAGCTTGGTGAGAGAATGTCACCAATGAATGAGTATCTATCTGAAATAACAGAAAGAAGAGTCATACACACATCTTTAGGGCCAGACCTTTCTCTCCATTAGGCTCTTAGATTTTGTAGAATGTGTTTTTGGTTTTGTATTAAAGGTATTATTTTTATATTTGAGTATACTTTAATTTGACCAAAAAGGAATACATTCAAAAAATTATCACCTTCATTGACTTTCTCAGGATGCCATCCTGTTGTCCAACCTAGGGAAAATGTCACATCTGGAAAGAAGGATGTCACGGTGTCTATAAAAGGTTTTGCATCCACTACTCTGCTATTTCCATTTGGACCAGGAAGAATATCAGCATTAATCCACACTGGACGCTTCAGATGCCTCTTCACATTTTCCAAGAGCATCATGGATGGTTCTACAGCTGCCAGACTAAAAACAATTTGTTGTCAATGAGATATATTCCTAAAGTAAAAGTTAAAAGTTCTTTTAGACTGGTGGCTTTAATGTTGTCAAATTCATAATAAAAGTATAATACCATAATGCCTGAATTAAACAAAATCAAAGAGCAGATAGCACTAGAGGGGAAAGCTAACATGTCCCATATCTTAAAATGTTGATTTATACTTACTATTCATGAAGGTACCTAAAAGGGTCTATAAATGTATGAATAAGGATACTACATGTAGACAGAGGTTTCAAAACTCTGTATTAGGATCACTCAGTATAAAAACAATTTGTGAAAAGACACAAACATTCACTCATCAGAGAATGTATAAATAAGATTTAAAAATTAAATACACGCATAACCTGCAAATTCAAGTTTATGAAAATATCCAAAGTGCACTCAGGCCCCATGTCTCTAATACCGGCTTCTTTTCTTTCATGCATACTTGTGTGAGTCTGGACACATAAACACATTTCTAAAAATGATTGCCAAGTGTAAAATTATAACATTTCCTTAAAGCTTTTATAAACTTCATTTTTTCCTTTATTGTAAACACCTTTCCTGGAAACAAGAGACAACTATATTTTAGTTACTTTTAAACTAAAAAGCAGCTTCAGTCTTTTTACTTCCCTACATCTTTTCTAACGGACACATATATCTTGAAACAATAAGATTTTAATCAGCCTACATAATTTTTACTGATTAAAAATACATACACAAACTTTATTGGAAAGCTACACTACTTATAATTCTGAATGTCTTCTGAACCTTTAAGGCCTATGTTCATTTCTAAGAAAATTAGCTTTTAGTGAATACGGTGATGGGAGGCTAAGAATCTAGGAGACGGATACTGGAAGTGAGAACATTCAGCACCTCTCCTCAAATTTCCATTTTTCTTCGTAATGGATTGGAGTCCTTCTGCCTATGCTTCTACCACTCTTCACCTCACTCCTTTTGGGCCTCCTACTTTAAGAGCAGAAACTGATAACTTCATTATTTATAGGGTCATATTTATTAGTGAGCAAGGATACTATTCGCTAAAACCAGAGGAAACCAGCCTCTCTTTCACTCTGCTCCCATGTAATAAACTGCTTTTTTCTCACTCTTATGCCCCTGAAATGGAGGCCCTAGATTTTAGTGGATTGATAAACTCTAATGCTAGACCTTACAGACTCTAATTTAGATGCTGTCATTTCTCTGTCTCAAATGCTTTCTGCCTTGAATGGTATCAATGCCGTGTTAAAAACCACAATTCTGAGATCTGGCCAGCTGTACTTCCTACAAAATTCCCCCATTTTTAGTAGCAAACAACTTGTATCTATTACTCTAAAGCTTGCTTATCTGCAAGTCCCACAGCAGCAGACAAGTCCTCGTGGGGCTCTGCTCTTCATGGGTGGAGTGGGAGGTAACCTTGAACTAATCCACGCATATCTCCTCTCGTTTTCCAGAAAGGATTCTTATTTCTTAAGAAATCTGGTGTCTGTGGAGGTTGGGTTAAACACTAATTTCCAGTTTACGTTTAGGAGGAAGCTTCTTATGCTTTCTCAATTTAGTAAGCTGACATCAGGCTGTTTAACAATGGTTCGCCATCTGATAATATCTAGTCTCAGCATATTCTCTCCCAAACTGAAATTCCACCAGCATATATTAAGTGTCTACTACATGCAAAACACTGCACAGTTAGACCTACAGAGCTAAGACACAGAACATAATGAAATAAGAATTTAATGTACATATTCTGTTTTATATGTAAATATCTTAATTATCACTAATATAGACTATAGTAATGTCATTTTCTCTTACCAGAAACTTAAATAAGAAAAACAAAACCTATATTAAGAAAAACACAAAACTTTACTAAGAAGAAAACAACTATTTGTTGTAGTTTTAATTTTCTAGAGCTTTACAAAATAATTAATAAAATTCCTCTGGAAGAGTAAATGTGGAGGAAAAGCCATAACATTTTTGGAAAAAAAAAAAAAAAAAAAGACTGAGAATGAACTTTGCCCAAGAGCAAGACACAATGTTTACTACAAAGAATAAAATACTATGTTCCTAGCCTGGAAGACTCAATATTATAAATATTGCAAAATTACACTTCGTTCCCAACTAATCTATAAATTCCATGTAATTCTAATTAAAAATATCAGTGGATAACATTCTCAATCCTTACATGTACTGGTATTAAGTTTCCCATAAAGAACTGACAAAAGGTTTGCCAAAATGATCATTTGAAGAGGAGGGTCCTGATCAGTATACTACCTAAAATTTCTTTTTGGTAGTACTTATTTAGGAAATTCCAGGGAAGAATATAAACTTAACTCTTATAGAATAGATTTTTTTTCTAAAAAGTTACTTGGTAAGTCAAACTTCTCAGTACCTATTTTCCTATTAACTTTGTTTAGAAATTGGGGCTAACAAAATAAAAATCATACTTAAAATGATAATAAACCATTTAAAATTACATTCTAAGGTAAAATTCCAGATAAAAATTTTAAATCATCATACATTACTTAGTTATTACGTGTATACAAACAAAATAACTTAGAGGCACAGAACAAGAACTATTAAAATTTGACTATTAGGTCATTCAGCTACTCTTACAGACGTAGTGCAGAGTTCCGGTTCAGAGTGTGAACTCTTCAGCCAGGCTGGCAGCTCTCCTACTGATTACGTGACCACAAGCAGGCTACTTACCCCTCTCTGCCTCTGTTCCTTCATCTGGAAAATGAGAATAGGAATAACCTACTTCTTAGGATTGTTATGAAGACTAAATGAATTTACACATTTAATGCTCTTAGAACAGTGTCTGACACACAGTAAGTGCTTATATAATTGTTAGTTAAATTCATTCTCCTTTGGGCTTCCCTGGTGGCGCAGTGGTTGAGAGTCCGCCTGCCGATGCAGGGGACACGAGTTCGTGCCCCGGTCCGGGAGGATCCCACATGCTGCGGAGCAGCTGGGCCCATGAGCCATCGCCGCTGGGCCTGTGTGTACGGAGGCTGTGCTCCGCAACGGGAGAGGCCACAGCAGTGAGAGGCCCGCGTACCGCAAAAAAAAAATTCATTCCCCTTCAAATATGTTATGACCAAAACTCTTTTTTTAATGGCACAGCCTTTCAGTGGTAGCTGCTAGCGTTTAGGAATGAAGGAGCTGGTCTGACTGGTGAGGAGCCAAAGAATATATTACAGGGGCTTCCCTGGTGGTGCAGTGGTTGGGAATCCATCTGCCAATGCAGGGGACATGGGTTCGAGCCCTGGTCCAGGAAGATCCCACATGCCACGGAGCAACTAAGCCCATGCACCACAACTATTGAGCCCGCGTGCTGCAACTATTGAAGCCCGTGTACCTAGAGCCAATGATCCGCAACAAGAGAAGCCACCGCAATGAGAAGCCCATGCACTGCAGGGAAGAGTGGCCCCCGCTCGCCACTAGAGAAAGTCTGTGTGCAGCAACGAAGGCCTAACACAGCCAAAAAAAAAAAAAAAAAAAAAGAATATATTACAGAGAGCAAGTCTACGGGCAATAGTAAACATCAAAAAAAAAAAAAAAACTGAGCACATGAAAATGCAAGGAGCTCTAAAATTCAGCTCACCAAGCATTAATGATTAAATGCTTTATTTCACGGTACAGAGAACACTGGACTGGCTCCAGGAAACCTGGGATCTGGTCCTAGCTCAGCTCTCAAGCTTAGCTATTGTCACTTAACCTCTCTAGGACTAAGTTTCTTTGTCAAGAAAATGGAGTTGGACCGTTCACCACTCTAAAAGCGTTAAGATCTTGAAAGAGCTTTCATTCACCAACAGTGTAAAGAGGTTGACTGGTACACTCAGGCTCACAACAACTGATTAGAGTAATCTTAAAAACCCTGTGAGTAAGAGCTCCAAATCCTTATTAATTTCTTGAGATAATTCAATTTTAAAATATTGTTCAAAGATAAGGCAGGATTACCACACATCCTAGATTTTCATAGCAGTTGCCTTCATGGGCCTTATGGTGAGCTTTTATGGTGTCACAATAAATTCCTGGCTTTCCCTATAATTTTTATACTACCAAAATACCACAGAAGTAAAATTTTCCATGATAGCCACAGGGAAGGAAACAACACTTAATCTTGCTCTCTTCATTATCAATGTTTCCAAAATATTATTTTAAAGAAACTCTTCAGTTATTAAAGAATTCTAGATAATTCCCCTTCCACAAATATAGTAACACAAATTAAGTAGGAAATGCATTAACTACCCCAACTACTGCCAAATCTCTCTCTTGAACTACTTTTTAATGAAAGTGGTATTTTAAATTTACCATTCTACTATTACAGTGGTCACTTATGATAACTTCCTTTATAAAAATTAACTTAATTTTAGCCTTAAAGGGTTCCCAAGAAACAATTTTAGCAAACAACTCAGTGTGTCTTTGGTCCATTCCTGAAACATATTAGTTTGCAATTCCATTTTCAGTTTAGATAAAGTATAAAGTTATTTAGTCAGGCACAGATATATGAAGTTACTGATTTTTTTTCCATATTGTTATTCTATAACAACTAGGAGACTGAACATGTTTGTACAAATACCTCTTAAAATCCAGTTTGATGCCTTTATTGCTTTTTATAACTTCAGCCAGCCATTCCTGTAAAGTATTATCACTGTTTGTTTCAGGAGGATGAGCCATGATTGGCTGGCCATGCTCTGATCCATCACTTGGAAAAATGACATCAGCCTCTATCATATGAGCAGTACCTATCCAAATAAAAGAACTTACATTAATGCTAATAAAATAGAGACTGTAGGAGATGGCATATTCAGTATCCTTTTGAGGAAGATAAAAGGAAGGAAAGAAAATAAACTTTACTCAGTAAAGACTAAGTGCCAGGTACTATGTCAAGCCTTACATGTTGCACTTATTTGTTACATGTGAGCAAATA
Organism: Hyperoodon ampullatus; assembly: GCF_949752795.1. Lineage (NCBI taxonomy): Eukaryota > Metazoa > Chordata > Mammalia > Artiodactyla > Ziphiidae > Hyperoodon > Hyperoodon ampullatus. The sequence goes on from NC_136917.1 coordinate 111,989,187, forward strand.
GGCAGTGAGGAGTTCAATACCTTTGCCTAGGTCACACTCAAGCTGTTGTCCTAATATTTAATTTCTTCCCAGTATATGGCAAAGTGAGAATACAAAGGGAGGCTTAATAAGTATTTGTTGACGCTTCTGAGAACAAAAATAGTACTTTTATCTTCTCACTCCTCAAATTAGAAACTACAGATGTTTATTGTTTATGTTTGAAATTGTATGTTATAGATTCAGTTCCTTGACCTAAAGCTTGGCTACTATTTAAAAGCACACATCCCTGGAATGGGTAAAGAGCTTCACCAGTCACTTGAGTGTGCTTAGCAGGCTCTGATAGACTAACTCCAAAGACGGCTGACAACAATTCCTCCCATATGTACGTGCCTCTCTCCTCATCTCTTTCTCCTCTCCTTGAGTCTGGGCTGGTTTTGTAACTTGCTTTGACCAGTGGAAGGTAGTGGAAGTAAAACTCTCAATTCTAAGCCAAGCCCTTAAAAGGCCTGGCAGCTTCTGCTTTCATCCTCTTGAAAGCCGGTTATCATGTAAAGAAGTTAGGTAAGACTACTGAAGACTCAGAAACCACATGGAGAGAGAGAAGCCTCATGGAAGAAAACTAAGACTTCCTGCCCAACAGACAGCATTACGGTCTCTGACACTGAGTGAGGCCATTTTAGAATTTCTAGGCCCAGCTGAGCTCCCAGCCAAATGCAGCAACATGAGTGCTCCCAATCTATACCACATGGAACAGAAGAACCACTAGCTGACCCACAAAACCATGAAAAATGATAAATCAATGTCATTTTAAGCCACAAAGTTTTGGGGGTAGTTTATTACACAGCAACAGAAAACAAACAGAAATAGCTACCTGGAAGTGGGGCCCTGCCATAACAAAAACCTGAAACCTGTGACACTGGTTTCGGGATCCAGCAGATTCTAGAAAGGCACTGTTAAAGCAAGTTAGAAGAGCAGAGAGGAAATTCTTTTCACGTAGTGGTGAAACTTTTGATAACGTTGGCACTTGTAGCAACTGGTGGAAGATAGATAAGCTTATTTTCCAATAAGCGTATGAAGAGATGCTCAACATCATTAACCTCCAGGGAAATGCAAATCTAAACTACAGTGAGATACCAGTTCACAAGTACTAGGAAGACTATAATGAAAAAGACAGTAACAAACGTTGACAAGGACATGGGGAGATTAGAAACCTCATCCACTCTGTTAGTGGGAATGTAAGAAGGTGCAGCTGCTTCAGAAAAGCTTGCAGTTTCTCAAAAAAAGTTAAAGAGTTATATTTGAGATGCAATAGGTCAAGCTTTTGTCTAATTTCATAAAAATTAAGCAAACATGACTTCTCAATAAAGTGGTACTTAGCACAATAAATGTAGGCATTCCAACTTCTCTATCAATGCAGTTGTAAAGGAGCATATAGGCCTTGGAATTCCTTAACAGTAATAGTCCGTGTCTCCATTTATTAACTCCATTCATTTCCCATGAATAGAAAAAAAAATCACTAAATGGCAGTGACAAGGAGTCTCAGGTCCCATGTAAATTATGTTCCTGAAGGTCTCTTTTAAGAATAAGAATGGAAGCTAAGCAGTAGGGGCAAGAGATCACGGTGGCTTGAACTAGGATGATGACAACAGAGATGGACAGATGTAGACTAATTCAAAATATATTTTGGAATAGAATTATAATGTCTGGATAATAGAGCAGATGCAAGAAATAAAGAAAACAAAGAATAGATGATTCCCAGATTTCTGGCTTAAGAATACATGGGGAATTCCCTGGCATTCCAGTGGTTAGAACTTGGCACTTTCACTGCCGTGGGCCCTGGCCAAGGAACTAAGATCCCGCGAGATGCGTTGCATGGTCAAAAACAAACAAACAAACAAACAAAAGAATCTATGTGGATTATGCTGCCATTTACTGAGATAGCAAAGATCATAGGAAGTACAGGTTAGTAGACATAATTAAGAATTTCATTTTGAATAATTTAAATTTGTGATGCATGAGAACTCTCTAAGTGAAAACACCAAATAAGCAGTTGGATAGACTAATACAGAAGAGAGGGAGGCCTGGCCTGGAGACATGTTTGTGAGCTGTCCAGCCTCTCTCCCTATTCTCCCATCCTTGGTCCTTGGGTAGAAGCCTTTTGAAGGTCAGGGAATGCTTCTACTTTGGGAGACTGCCTGGTCACCATATTTCCCAACTCAGGGAGAGTCAGATGAGGAAGTCTGCACATCAAGATTATCACTCCAACCACAGGAGCCCCAGCTTGTGACAAGAGCGAGACAGTAGAAAACAGCTTTGTTTTTTCTGATTTTCTGCACAAGAAAATCCCAAATAGTTGCTACTCACACTCAAAACAAAACTCAAAGAAATATGTTTATAGAAATGAAGTTAAACTTATCTATCTCGCCTATACTGTTTACATGCTCTAATGCAGCAATTTATTATATTTTTTAATACATTTAGTTGATGACTATAGTCACACTTTTCCTAAATATGTTACAAAGCCTTTTTTAAAAAACTACATTTTTTATTCTCAAAAAGACTTGATGATTTCAATTTTTTAACCAGCGTTTCTTTTAATATATATTTTAAAAATCTACATGCAGAAATGTTATGACAAAAAAATTACATTATATATAATAACTTTTTAAAACAATTTTGACTATTCTGAGGTCGGATGTGTTGACAATGCAACATCAAATGACACTCTTACATTGTTCTTCCTGTACTTTGTTTTTTTAAAACATAGACATTGTTGAAAATCCAGTATCACATGTTAATCAAAATAGAAACAGCTTCATTAATAACAGTTGTACTAAATTTAAATATTCTGGGAGAAATAAGATAAACCAATGAAATACATGTTTCCAGGAATCTGTTTTCTTTCCTTTGGACTAGAAAGAAATTGCAAGACTAGCCAGAGCTGAGAAAAGCGACTGGATGAAAAACATCCCCCAAACTATAACACTTGGGGCTCTTGTTGCCTAAGAGAAGGTAAAGAGGATATTATCTGAAAACTAAGTAACCTATAAAAATTTCCCAGATCAACACCAGACTTCCAGCAACTGGAAATGACTTCCATTAGTCATTCTTAAAACTTGGCTAAAAGTAAATGATCCATAGTTAATTAAATTATTTCTAGGTATGAGGCTTCTGCATTTACTATTACAAATTGTAAATTTTTAAGATTTTTTCCAAATTTTTAGTTGTTATATAGAAATAAAATTTATTTTCTGTTCTGATTTTGTACTGTCAAAAAAGACAGATTGTCTAAATTAACCTATGAATTATAATCATTTATCTGTAGAATCTTTTTGATTTACTATATATGCAACCATATTGTCTGTACATAACAGTTGTATTATTCCTATCTTTTTTCCATTAAAAAAATTGATATATAATTCACATACTATAACATCATCCTTTTAAAGTGTACCATTCAGGGCTTCCCTGGTGGCGCAGTGGTTAAGAATCCGCCTGCCAATGCAGCAGACATGGGTTCGAGCCCTGGTCCGGGAAGACCCCACATGCCGTGAAGCAACTAAGCCCATGCGCCACAACTACTGAGCCTGCACTCTAGAGCCCGCAAGCCACAAGTACTGAAGCCCACGTGCTTAGAGCCCGTGATCCGCAACAAGAGAAGCCACCATAATGAGAAAGTTTGCAACTAGAGAAAGCTCATGCGCAGCAATTAAGACCCAATGCAACCAAATAAATAAATAAATAAAGTGTACCATTCAATGGTTTGCAGAATATTCAGAAAGTTGTGCAACCATCACCACCACCACCTAATTCCAGAAAAATTTTGTCACCCCAGAAAGAAACGCTGTACCCATTAGCATTTACTCTCTAGTCCCTATTCCTATCAGCTCCAGGCAGCCACTAATCAACATCTTCCTGAAGCATTGCTTTTGCTAAAATTTATTTATTAAATAATCACTGTTTGGTTACTATGTGCTAGGCACTGTTTTAGGTATTAGGGATATTAGAAGACAAGGTTCTTCCCTTTGAGGAACAAAGAAAAGCAATTTAAAAGAGTATCTTTACAATAAAAGAAATACATATTTAGATACATTATCCAGATACATAACTAAGATGCAAAAAATGTGTAAATTTTTACAATAAAACACAAGGTTACAAGGAATTCTTCCTGTTGGAACAGGGCACTTCAAGCTGTGCCCTACCCCTCTGGTGACATGCTTTCATTCTCCTGAGCTGCTGCAGCCAACAGGGGTACTTCAGAGCAAAAGGCTAACTAAACTGCTTTAGTTGTCATCTGATTACAGATGGAGTTAGTAAACCAAAAGGCTTGGTTTCTAGCCTAGGCATAGATATTGCCCAAGGCATTATAAATTAGTATTCAATGACTTCATTCAACAACTATTTATTGAGCTTCTCCTTAGTACACTGTGAAAGACACAAAAATATGTATGTACGACATACAACCTGATCTTAAAAATTTTACCTAAATCACTACAATATATAAGCAAATGTAATAACATATGAGAGTTTTAAATAAGGCATAGAAACGGTAAATCACTTCTGGAAAATGAGAAAATTCTTCCATTATGGAAACTTGTTCATTTTGTAAATAAAATGAGATCTTTTACAAAAATGTTTATGTTAGCCAAGAATTTACACTTGAATCATCTAAGTCTCTGGCACCTGCAAATATGACCAGATTTTTTTTTTAAAAAGAGTTGACTTCATCTATAATCTAATGTAAATACAAGTAACTAATGACTTACTTCTCAGTGCCTCATTCACTTGCACCTTGTGGTTAGCCGCATGATACCAGATGATCTGGGCGCCATCTTCTGTTGTGATCTGGTTATTTCTGAGAAAATATTCCAGTATGTTTTCACTCCAAGATCCTAAAATAACAGCATTTATATTAAAAAGAAGTTTTTATAGGGTAAATTTTTTTAATAAAAAAAGGGCACAGCATATATTGATAGAGAAAAATAAAGTAATAAAACTAGGAAAATATAAGATTTTTAAAAATTAAGAACAAGTATTAAGATGTGGCAAGTATAAAAATATATATTTATATATAAATATGCTATTTATGATGTAAGTAATAATTAGTAAACATATAGGATAGTCTGAACCTCAGAACTGTGAGGAAATATGTAGGAAGAAAAAAAAAAAACTGGTAAGAAGCAGATATTTTAAAGCAGGAATTTTCACATGGTATCTTCTTCAATCCTGGCCCCATAAATAAGTAAAATGTATATAAAGCCAATGCTACGTTAAACAACTTCTAAATTTTGTAGAACTTAATTGCCTTCTCCACCTGAGGCTCCATTCTATATTTATATTAACCATTTAGAATCTTAAATTACACATTTAAGCATATTCACCTTCAAATTATAAATGTCAACAACACTTACATGAGTAACTAAGTAAATCCTGAGTTAGTATTTATAGATTTATCTATCATGTACAAATATACGTAATTCCTATAACTATCAACTAGTTTTTGGCAGACCAGATTTTTTTCTTAATTAGGCATTAAAATGTGTTAGTTAACCAAGACTAAAATACTTGAATCAGTTCTACTCCATATCATGCCATATCGCAATATAAGAAGGATAAAAGACTGAAAAACAGTGAAAGAGGTATCTATAATCTTACCTCGCCAATTCTTGTTCATTGGTTTAAACATTTAAGTGGCTACCAAATGGCTGCAAATTCCCTATGCATGAGATTATGTCTTCTGTTTAATTATTTGTTTATTAATTCCACCTAACAACAGTTAAAAACCTAAAAATGGCCATCATAAACTGATGATAAGACATTGAGAGAAAGTAAAATTTGATAAGAGAATGGAGGGGCATATAAAAATAACTTCTAAGTAACATGCATGGAACTCAGTAACCACTCTGCATATTGGGCTACAGAATAAAGAAACTAAACAGTTAGCTGTAGCATCCACTATCCAAGCAGTCTCCTATACAAAACACATGCCCCTTTTTAGCATAGGCAAGAGAGTCACAGACCTTTCAGATTCAGATGAAAATACATGGGTATCATTTTTTTAAATGTTTAACTTAGGCATCTTAAAAAGGTACAGTAACTACTGGCTAAAACAGAAATGTCCAACAATGGGAAAAATTAAATCACAGTATATCCTCATGATAAAATATGTAATTGATGTGGCTGTTAAAAATGAAGTTTTTGAGATATGCCAAAACTCTCACAGAAATGGTAATCATGCATGTTACCATAAAAAAACTAAATGTTAGTTAATAGTGCATGCTAGATGTATCCTTGACACCTTCCAACTAAACACACTGAATTCAAAATTTTTATAAGGGTAACTTGCAGATTAATAATAAAATACCATGATTCCAGAAATTAAAAACATTTGAAGCAAAAAGTTCTCCTTGCCCAGTTAATGGGTGAAACTGTACCCTACACTTAGCCACAACTGTATATATCTTTCCATATACACAGAATTTCAGACTCTACTTACCTATAATCTAGGGTATTATCACTATTTTAAGTAAACTGTTATTCTGAAAATAGGGCCAGGAGAAAGGCAAAATTACTTGTAATTTTTAAAAATTAAGACTTTTAGCGGGAGCAGTTTCAGGTTTATAGAAAAAACTGAGCAAAAAGTAGAGAGTTCCTATATGTGACCTCCCCTAATTTTTACATCTTTCTGTGGTGATGAAATTGCTCTGAAATTGATTGTGGTGATGGTTACACAACTCTGAATATACTAAAAACCAATGAATTCTATGCCTTAAATGAGTGAATTATACGGTATACAAATTATATCTTGATAAAGATTTTTTTTTAAGTTTTAAAAAAAGAAAATGTAAAAAAAAAAAGAAAAAAAGGAAAAATACATCTACCCTTTGACCCAGAAATTCCACTTTCATAAACTTATCCCATTGACAGATATGCTTGTAATATGTAGGAAATGACACATTTGATATAAGGATATTTATTGCAGCATTGTTTGTAACAGCAAAAGGGTGAAAATAACCTAAATATTCAGCAACAGTGAATTCACTAAATAAATTATGGTATATCCATGCAATGGAACACAATGCAGCCATTAGTAAGAATGAGGCAGATCCATATGTGTAATATAGAATAATCTCAAAGATATGTTAAGTGAGAAAAAAGCAAGGTGGAGAACAATATGTATAGGTACTGCAGTAGGAAGAATAATGATCCCCCCCACCCCACCCCCACCCCCCGCTCCACGATGTCTATATCCTAATCTGTGAACTGTGAATAGGTTGTTACACAGCAAGGGCGAATTAAAGTTACATGTGCAATTAAAGTTGCTAATCAGTTGACTCTGAGCTTGGATTATCCAGGTGAGCCTAATTTAATCACATTAAGCGTCTTATAAGATCCTTGTAAGTGAAAGGGAAGGCAGGAGAGTTAGTGTTGGTGTGATGCAATGTGAGAAAGACTTGACCAGCAACTGCTGGCTTTGAAAATGGAGGATGAGACCATGAGCCAAGGAATTCAAGCAGTCTCTAGAGGATAGTAAAAGGCAAGGACACTGATTCTCCCCTAGAGCCTCTAGAAGGAATGCAGCCATGCTGACACTGATTTTTAGCTGAGACCCATTTCAGACTTCTGGCCGCCTGAATTATAAGATAATAAATTTGTGTTGTGCTAAGCCACTAAAAACTAATGCTCTAAAAAACTAGTTTGTATGTTTAAAAAAAAAGTGGGAGAAGAACAAAAATGAGAACACAGTATATGGTAGCATGTATACTACAATCTTAACTATATGTATCCTTTTTTGGCCATGTCACACGGCTTATGGGATCTTAGTTCCCCCACCAGGGATCAAACCCAGGCTTCCTGCAGGGGAAGTGCAGAGTCCTAATCATTGGACCACCAGGGAATTCCCTATATTTTCTTAAAAGTCAGGATTTTCAGAAAATATACCAAAAAGTTAACTAATGGTTAACTATCTCTGAATATGGGCACTATGTAAATTGTTTTCCTATTTCAATATACTTTACTGTATAAATGTTCTATAATGAGCATGTATTATGTTTACAATCAGGAAAAATTTTAAACTGAAAAAAGAATGTATTACCAAAACTGTCTGATGTGACTACTTATGTTTATGTAAAAGATACTGTAACCTTCTGGAGTAGAACTGCCTGGCTTAAAACACCTCTAACTGTTTTGCACAGCAAAGGAAACCATAAAAAAAAGTGAAAAGACAACCCACGGAATGGGAGAAAATACTTGCAAATGATGCGACTAACAAGGGGTTAATATCCAAAATATACAAAAAGCTCATACAACTCAACAACAAAAAATGAACAACCCAATCAAAAAATGGGCAGAAGACCTTAATAGACATTTCTCCAAAGAAGACATACAGATTGCCAATACTCACATGAAAAGATGCTCAATGTTACTAATTATTAGAGAAATGCAAATCAAAACTACAATGAGGTACCATCTCACACCAGTCAGAATGGCCATCATTAAAAGTCTACAAATAACAAGTGCTGGAGAGGGTATAGAGAAAAGGGAACCCTCTTACACTGTTGGTGGGAATATAAGTTGGTGCAGCAGTATGGAGGTTCCTCAGAAAACTAAGAACAGAATTACTATATGATCCTGCAATCCCACTCCTGGGCATATACCCAGACAAAACTATAACTCAAAAAGATACATGCACCCCTATGTTCACAGCAGCACTATTTACAATAGCCAAGACATGGAAACAACCTAAATGTCCATTGACAGATGAATGGATAAAGAAGATGTGGTACATGTATACAACGGAATACTACTCAGCCATAAAAAAAGAATGAAATAGGGCTTCCCTGGTGGCGCAGTGGTTAAGAATCTGCCTGCCAATGCACGGGACATGGGTTCGAGCCCTGGTCCGGGAAGATCCCACATGCCGTGGAGCAACTAAGCCCGTGTTCCACAACTACTGAGCCTGTGCTCTAGAGACAGTGAGCCACAACTACTGAGCCCTTGTACCACAGCTACTGAAGCCTGTGCGCCTGGAGCCCGTGCTCCGCAGCAGGAGAACCCACTGCACTGAGAAGCCCGTGCACCGCAACAAAGAGTGGCCCCTGCTGGCCGCAACTAGAGAAAGCCTGTGTGCAGCAGCAAAGACCAACGCAGCCAAAAATAAAATAAAATTAAAAATAAATAAATAAATTTATTTTTTTAAAAAGAATGAAATAATGCCGTTTGCAGCAACATGGATGCAACTAGAGATTATCACACTAAATGAAGTAAGTCAGAAAGAGAAAGGCAAATACCATATGACATCACTTATACATGGAATCTAAAATATAGCACAAATGAACCTATCTACAAAACAGAAACAGACTCAGACATAGAGATCAGACTTGTGGTTGCCAAGGGGGAGGGGGGAGGGAGAGGGATGGACTGGGAGTTTGGGGTTGGTAGATGCAAACTATTACATTTAGAATGGATAAACAAGGTCCTACTGTATAGCACAGGGAACTATATGCAATCTCCTGGGATAAACCATAATGGAAAAGAATATAAAAAAAGAATGTATATATGTGTATAAATGAGTCACCTTGCTGTACAGCAAAGATTGGCACAACACTGTAATCAACTATACTTCAATTTTTAAAAAGTGAAAAAAAAGAAACCCACCTCTAACTCTGGGGTCAAACAACAGAGACACACTAATTACCAGCTTCTAAAGGCTACATAAAAAAAAGCTGGAATAATGCTTGGACACATCACTTTGTCTACATTTCCTATCCTCACCCAATTGCCAAAGAAGAATAGGACTGCTCAAACTATTCCTCATTTCATCTGCTGAAATTATGGGTCAGGTAAATGTCACATTCCTTTCATTTCAACCAAGATCTCAAAAAGTAATACTCCTCCCTCCTCGCCACTCCTTTTCAACATTATACTGGAAGTACCAGCTAATGCACTAAGACAACAAAAAGAAATAAAAGGTGTACATACTGGGAAGAAGAAATGAAACTGCTTTGTTCACAAAGATATGGTTGTCTATGCAGAGGATCCAAAAGAATCAACACAAAAACTCCTGGAATTGGGCTTCCCTGGTGGTGCAGTGGTTGAGAGTCTGCCTGCCGATGCAGGGGACACGGGTTCGTTCCCTGGTCCGGGAAGATCCCACATGCCGCGGAGCGGCTAGGCCCGTGAGCCATGGCCGCTGAGCCTGTGCATCCGGAGCCTGTGCTCAGCAACAGGAGAGGCCACGACAGTAAGAGGCCGGTGTACTGCAAAAAAAAAAAAAAAAAAAAAACCTCCTGGAATTAACAAGTGATTATAGCAAGGTTGAAGGATTCAAGTTTAATACACAAGAGTCAATTGCTTTCCTATTTACCAGCAATGAACGTGGAATTTGAAATGAAAACACAATACCATTTACATTAAACCCACAAAACCAAAATACTTAGGTATAAACCTAACAAAATATGTACAAGATCAACATGAGGACAACTACTCTGATGAATGAAATCAAAGAAGAACTAAATAAATGGAGAGATAGTCCATATTCATGGATAGGAAGACTCAATATTGTCAAGATGTTAGTTCTTCCCAGCTTGATCTATAGATTCAAGCAATTCCAATCAAAATTCCACCAAGTTAATTTGTGGATATCGACTAACTGATTCTAAAGTGTATGTGGAGGGCAAAAAACCCAGAATAGTCAACATAATATTGAAGGAGAAGAATGAAGTGATGACTCTATCCAACATCAAAACTTACTATAAAGCTACAGTAATTAAGATAGTGTGGTTTTGGTGAAAGAATAGACAAATAGATCAATGGAACAGAACAGAGAGTCCCAAAATAGACCCACATAAATACAGTTAACTGATCTTTGATGAAGGAACAAAGGCAATACAATGGAACAAAGACAGCTTTTTCAACAAATGGTGCTGGAACAACTGAACGTTCACATGCAGAAAAGGAATCTAGACATAGACATCATACCTTCACAAAAATTAACTCAATATGGATCATAAACCTAAGTGTAAAATACAAAACGATAAAACTCCTAGAAGATAATATAGGAGAAAATCTACATGACCTTCGTAGACTTTTGTATCTACGGTCACGTCACAGCAATGACCTTTTAGATACAACACCAAAGGCACCATCCATGAAAGAAATAATGGATAAGCTGGACTTCATTAAAATGAAAAACTTCTGCTCTGCAAAAGGTAACATCAAGAGAATGAAAAGACAAGCCACAGACTGGGAGAAAATATTTGCAAAAGACACATATGATAAAGGACTATTATCCTAAGTATATAAAGAACTCTTAAAACTCAACAATAAGAAAACAACCCCATTAAAAAACGGACCAAAGACCTTAACAGACACCTTACCAAAGAAGATAGACGGATGGCAAGTATATGAAAAGGTGCTCCACATCCATGTCATCAGAGAAACACATTAAAACAACAGGGTATAACTACACACCTATTAAAATGGCCAAAATCCGGAACAGTGATATATCAAATGCTGGTGAGGATGTGGAGTAACAGGAATTCTCATTCATTGTGGGTGGGAATGCAAAATGGTACAGCCACTTTAAAAGAGAGCTTGGCAGTTCCTTACAAAATCAAACATACTCCTACCATACAATCCGGCAATCATACACCTTGATATTTACTCAAAGGAGTTGAAAACTTATGTCCATACAAAAACCTGCACACTTATGTTTACAGCAGCTTTATTTATAATTGTTGAAACTTGTAAGCAACCAAGATATCCTTCAGTAGGTGAATGGATAAACCGTGGTACAGCAAGACAACAGAATATTATTGCTCTCTAAAAAGGAATGAGCTCTCAAGCCATGAAAAGACCCGTGTCTTTCCCCGGAAAGCTTAAACGCATATTACTAAGTGAAAAAAAGCCAATGTGAAAAGGCTACATACTGTATAATTCCAACTACATGACATTCTGGAAAAGACAAAACTATGGAGACAGTAAAAAGATCAGTGGTTGTCAGGGGTTGGGGGGAGGAGGATAAGTCGGTACAGCACAAAGGATTTTTAGGATGGTGGAACTATTTTGTATGATACCCTACCATGGAACGTGTAATTCATTATACATTTGTTTAAGCCCACAGACCGTACACCACCAAGAGTGAACCCTAATGTAAAGTGTGGACTTTGGGTAATTACGATGCATCAGTGTAGGCTCACAATTGTAACAAAAGTACCACTCTGGTGGCGGAGGCTGATGTGGGGAAGTTATGCGTATGTCAGGTAGGGGTATATGGAGAATCACCGTGTCTTCCGCTCAATATTCCCAGGAACCTAAAACTGATCTTAAAACAAACAAACAAACAAACAAACAAAGCTCCTTTACAAAATGTCAGAATATTCTTGCCATTCTTTGCCACCCCAAAAGCTTTTCTTTACCGCCCACGCCGGGAACCAAGGCTCTCGGCCGCTTGATTCTGGGAGAACGTAGAGAACGCGGACCACGAGATCCAGAAAAGGAAGGAGTGCCGCCAGAGGAGTCTCTCAAAGGGCCCCCAACCACGGCAGCGGGCCGGAGAAAACGTCCACTGCAAGCCCACTGTGTGGAGCACCTTCCCAGACCCGGAGACTCGGGAGCCCCGCTTACCAGGGGCCCCGGCGGTCGCTGTCATGGTGACCGTGGTCCTCAGTCTGCGCAGGCGCTGAGCGGTGGGTGCCGCCGAAGACCCACCACAGATGGCGAGAAAACCCGACTCTACAGAGAAGAGACCTTGCCGTGGCCTCCGACGGCCGCCTAGGAGGAGCTTCCGAAGCGGAGGCGGAAGGGGCCGAGGAGCGGTGCGCACGCGCAGAGGCGGCGGCTCGAGTTTCGCCAGCCCGAGGTCTTCCCGGATGGTTTTCGCGTCCTAGTGTCGCGCGCGTTGCTCCTTTGAAAGGTAGTCAGGAAATGAGTAGTAATGAAGAACGCGGCGTCAGGGAAGACAGAAGCTGGGTTGAGACGCCAAGTTGCTGCTGTGGGGTACGAATTTCCAAATTGGATATATTTTCTCTTTTTAATTTTAGTAGCATCCTAAAAAATGACATGAAATCCTATCTCCATAAAAATGAGCGTTTCTGCATAAGGAGACTGAAGTGATAAGTTGGAAGTTTTCTGTTCCCTTCTTGACTTCTCTACCGGTTTTCACTCAGAAACACTCCTAGCAGCTGGATTCTCCCACCCACTGCCTTCTTTGCCCTCCTTAACTCCTTTCCACAGCCAAGCTGGGACTGGAAAAAGCGCCAGTGGAGTCAGACTGACGTGAATTAGCAATGCAGCACTGCCATATTCTGGTTCTGTAACTCTAATACCACTCAATCCGTCAGTTGTAAAATTAGGATAACAATACATCACCTCACACACAGCACAAATAGTAGCCCTTCTCGCCCAACTCTTCATATTTTAATATACGTAAGTCTTTCCAGACGAGTTGTAATTATTTCAATATGTCTTCAATAAGGCTTCCGTATGCTCTGGATTTTCTCAAGCTCAATCGAAAAGATTTCTTGAGTTTCAGAAAACACTAAATTTTAATGACTTCATTGACCTTAAAAAAAATCTTTCTTGAGATATACAATTGATTGGCTTGAATTTGATCTGCATTTCCTAATGATACAAAATGTTATACATTTAAAGGGTACAATTCAGTGTAGTCACAGAATTGTGCAACCAGCACATCATCAATTTTAGAACATTTTCATCATCCAAAGCAGTCACTCCCCTTTCTCCCCAACCGTAAGGAACCACTAATCCACTTTCTGTCTCTATGGATTTGCCCGTTCTCGACATTTCATTTAAATGGGATCATACAGTATACAGTGTTTTATGACTGGCTTCTTTCACTTAGCATAACGTTTGCAAGGTTCATATTGTAGCATGTATCAGTACTTTGTTAAATTTTTTTGTGGCCAAATTTCCATTATTTTCATATACATTTATTTGTCTATTCATCAATTAATGGATGGACTGTTGCATTGTTTCCATTTTTTGGCAACCAATGAATTTTGGCTGCTATAAACATTCTTGTACAAATTCTGTGTGGAATTATGCAGATGCATTTCTCTTGGGTATATACATAGGAGTGGAATTGCTGGTTCATATGGTAACTCTATGTTTAACTTTTTGAGGAAGTGCCAGTTTTGCAAAGCAGCTACATACAACATTTTACATTCCCACCAGCAGTGTATGAGGGTTCCAATTTCTCCACATCCTCACCAATACTTGTTATTATCTGTTTGTTTATAGTCATCCAAATGGATACGAAGCAACATCTCATTGTGGTCGTTATTTGTATATCGCTAGTGACTAATAATGTTGAACATATTTTCAAGTGCTTATTGGCTTTTTATATATTTTCTTTGGAGAGTGTCTATTCAAATTATTTGCACATTTTTAAAATTAGGTTATTTGTGGAGGTTTTGTTGAATTGTAAAAATTCTTTATAAAGTCTGACTACAAGTCCCTTAATAGATATATGATTTACAAATATTTTCTTACATTTTGCAGGTTGTCTTTTCACATTCTAGATTGTATCAGTTGCAGTACAAAAGTTTTTATGGCCTATTGATAACCGTATTAGGTCAATATTTTCATAGATTTTACAGTAACTGGCTCAATTAAAATTACTCTTCACTGTCCATTTTTTAGAACTACATAGTGGAATATGTGGCATGAGATAATGATGTCTAAGATTTGCTTCAAAGTACTCCAGCAAAGAAATAAAGAGATAGATGAAGCAAAAGTGGAAAATCTTGATAATTGTTGAATCTGAGGATTGTTATAGGTAGGGTATATGGAGTTTCATCATACCATTTTCTCTACTTTTGAGTGTTTGGAAAATTTTATAGCAAATATATGTCTAATTACTTTTAATCTTTTTGCACAAAGGAAGGGTTTCATGTGTTAAGGGTATATGGTACACTGAAGAAAGAAGATGTACAGAGCCTTATGAAGATCAGAATGTGAAAAATGGGCATTGACCTGATAGTTTGGAGCTGCTTTTTTTTTTTTTTTTTTTTTTTTTTTTTTGCGGTACGCGGGCCTCTCACTGTTGTGGCCTCTCCCGTTGCGGAGCACAGGCTCCGGACGCGCACGCTCAGCAGCCATGGCTCACGGGCCCAGCCGCTCCGCGGCATGTGGGATCTTCCCGGATTGGGGCACGAACCCGTGTCCCCTGCATCGGCAGGCGGACTCTCAACCACTGCGCCACCAGGGAAGCCCTGGAGCTGCTTTTGATGACATATTTAAAGAGGAATTAATGGTATAATATTAGTTCTGATTAACCCAATCTGGGTAGAGGTGGTGAGATTATGTGTATTAGAGGAGTGGAATAAGATGAGGTCATCTGTGGGTGACCTTTGATTCAGTACATACAATTCACTCTTGAATAAGAGTGTAGCTAGCCTTAGAATTTACTTTCCACTTAGCACTTATATATATTAAATGTATATATTTTATAGTTTTCTGACTTCTGTTTTGTTATTGACAAGTTTTCTGCTAGCCCAGTTGCAAATTCTCGTAACTATAAAGCAGTCAATTTTTACTCTCTGGTTGCCTCAAATTTCTTTTTAAATATGCCTACATTGATAGCTTCTACTTACTTTGATTCCTCTCCTGGATTTATTCTGCAGTTCAGCAGACAAAATATGTTTAAATGTCATCTGCCAAATTGGGAGTCTCTGCACTGGATTCCTACTTCCACATAATTTAATGATAAAACCAGGGATCCTACTAACTCCCTAAATTGTGATTAAAAACAAACAAAAAACTAATTTAATTCAATGAATTTTTTTTTTTTTTTTTGCGGTACGCGGGCCTCTCACTGTTGTGGCCTCTCCCGTTGCGGAGCACAGGCTCCGGACGCGCAGGCTCCGGACGCGCAGGCTCAGTGCCCAGCCGCTCTGCGGCATGTGGGATCTTCCCGGACCGGGGCACGAGCCCGTGTCCCCTGCATCGGCAGGCGGACTCTCAACCACTGCGCCACCAGGGAAGCCCCTAATTCAATGAATTTTAAATGGCCCTCAGGCTTGAAGTTAAAGGGTTTTTGAGGATTGAGAATTTAATTACTTTATATCTTGGTTCCTTTAGCTGCTTAAATATTTTCTTTTTTAAGTTAACAAATCTGTCAGGCATTATTGCCACTCATCCAATTAGCTGTGTTTACTTACAGGGTTGAGTGAATCATGAAAACCCAGACTCATGGGATTTTGGAAGTTTTCAGCTAGCTCCTATGACACAAATATTAGACTTTTTAATATTGTCCCATATGTCCTCGAAGCTCTTCATTTTTTTCCACTTTTTTTTTTCATTGTTATTCAGACTGGATAGTTTCTACTCATGTATCTTCAAATTCACTAACTCTTCCATCCATCATCTCCAGTAATTTTTTTATTGTATTCTTCAGTTCTAAAATTTCCATTTGGTTCTTTTTATAGCTTTGATTTCTTTGGTGAAGACTTCTATCTTTCCATTCATTTCAATAATGTTTACCTTTGCTTTGTAGAACCTCATTAGAATAATTTTTTGTCTTTTTCTGATAATTCCAACACTTGGGTTACCTCAGAATTGGTTTTTGTTCATTGTCTTTCCCCTTGAGAGTTACTTAGATTTCCCTAGTGTTTTGCATCTTGAATAATTTTCGATTATTTCCTGGATATTTTGAATATTATGAAATTCTCAGTCCTGTTTAAATCTTCAGAAGAGTGTTTTTGTTTTGTCTTGTTTTAGCTGGCAGTCAATCCAGTTAGTTCACACCACACATCCTGGCCTGCTTTCTGTGGGCTATTGTTCCAAAAATTTAGTTCTCAGTGACTTTGCACTACCATTCTAATCTGCCCAAATTGTGCACCACCCAGTGGCTAGTCTGAAACCTGGATAGTGAGCTATACTGTAGATCAGTTTTCAAAACCTTTGATTGGCTGCTTCTGGTCAATTTCACACATGCACAGTGTGGAGGTGATCTCAGGATTTTATATACAAATTTAGAGTTTCCCTTTTTTCAATTCCCTCCTATCAATGATCTTCCCCACACTCTCTGGTTCTAAGATCACCCCTTCTTGGTGTTCTGGCTAGAAGGCAGAGCTTTAGCTTCCCCACAACATTGCTAGTGTTCTGCCCTGCACTGACTGCCACCATTGCACAGTGGGTAGAGGCGGGGGGGGGGTGCTGCCTTTTTGCTGTCTCTAGATTAGGTAGGGCAGGAAAAGTCCACATTGCCCCATAGGGTTTACACATGGTAGGGAGGGAGGGGTGCTGCTGTTTTTCTGCAGCTCTCCTGGAATAAAGTAAGTAAATTCAAAAGGATTCTGTCTCATAGTCCCCCAACCCCCTTCTCTGTCCTCTGACTAGAGAGAGCAGACTGTTCCTTGGACTCTGTGCCAGCTGGCAGTTCCTATTTTAAAGTGCCTATGTGTAGATTCCTTTTTATTTATTCTGTTTGGAATTTGTTTAACTTCTTGAATCTGTAGAGTCATGTATTTCATCAATTTTTAAAAGTCTACATGATATCTAAAAATATTTGTTCTGTTCTACCCTCCCCTCTCCTTCTGCAGCTAATTAAGCAGATGTTGGGAATTCTCACTGTATCCTCTATATGTCTCCTGTTTTTTCCATCTTTCCATCTTTTTGTTTCTCCATGCTGCATTCTGGATAATTTCTCCTGATTTATATTCCAGTTTATAAATCCTTCCAATTGGTTATATTCTGTTCTGCCTTTAAACCTAATTACTGAGTTTTAAAGTTCAGTTTTTATATATTCTTGCAACATTTGTATTTAGTTACTTCCCAAATTAGTTCCATCACTTTTTAGTTTCCAACTCTCTGCAGGTATTTGACACTTGACTTTATTTCTTTAAACACAGAAAGCATAAATGTAATACCTAAGACTATATGAATTTAACTGTTTCTACTAATTCTTGCCTCTGGAATCTAGTTTCCTTATGTGCCTGTTCTTTTTGTTTGTTTTGGTTTGTGTGTGTGGGGGGACCACCTTAAAGCAAGTTAAATGCTTAAGAGTCTTTGGGTGATGTAGGCAATTCTAAACTTGGCTACAATTTTACATAATTTATATTTCTGATTCATCCTCATCTAAAGGCCAAAACCCTTTGAGGGAGTCTCAGCCTACTGTGGGGAAGTTCTTCTGTTAGATTCACAATTCCTGTTAGATTCACCATCTTGTGTGGGCCTTGAACTTTGATATCTGTCCTCCTTATCCCATTAGGCTGTCATATTAGGGCCCCATGCTCACTTCTCTTTTTCTCTTTACTTTTGGACTGGGTGTTCCATACTGTCTTAAAAATCTCTTTGATGTTTTAAGATGCTTTTTGTATTTTAATCAGCTTTGGTTGTTTTTATCAATGGCATAGCTCTAAATATCCTAACATGCAATTTCCAGAAACAGGAAGTTTCCCACAAGTGCATCTTTGTTCCTACATGGCCAAACCCTACTCTTTCTCTTGGTATTCTCTGCATTTAGCACATACTACTTGTGGAATGGAATCCATAAATGTTGATAAGAACTATGCTTAATTTTTTCAGAGCAATTAATCTTTTTTTTTTTTTTAGAAATTTGTACTTATAGCTGCTCTAAGATATAGGTATCTTGTTTTAGTTAGCTAATATTAGTTGCTTCATGTAATAAACCACCAGAAAATTTAGCAGCTTAAAACAACAGATATTTATATCTGAGATTCAGAAATCTGAGAAAGGCTTAGTTGGGTGATTCTCATGAGGCTACAGTCAAACTGTGGCTGGGGCTGCAGTCTGAAGGCTTGACTGGGTTGGAGGATCCCCTTCCACTTGCCTGGCAGCTGGCTTCCCCAAGAATGAGTGACTCAATAGAAAGAGAAGGAGAAAGAGAAAGAGACAGACAGACAGGGAGGGAGAGGTGGGGAGAGAGGGATGAAATGAAGACAGTGAGTGGGGAGAAATACACCAAAGATGGCAGCCATAGAACCTTTTATAACATAATATTGGAAATGACATCCCATCCCTTCTTCCATATTCTGTTGGTCACAAAGACCAACAGTGGTACAGTGTGGGAGGTGACTACACAAGGGTGTGAATAACCAAGAGGCAGGGATCATTGTGGGCTATCTTGGAAGCTGGTGAGCACCTTATTTTACCAAAAGAACAAAAAAAGAAAGAAAAAAAAACTTTACTATATTTGGAGGTTCATAATAAAGCTCTTGAATTAGTCCTATTTCTTCATTTGTAAAAAGCATGAAAATATGGCTGTAATTTTATCAATGCAAATACAGAAAATGTTTCCCAAAAGGTGTTAAATATTAAATTGTGTATCATTCCAAGCTAAATCCAAAACACAGAATATAAAGAGAAGATTTAAAACTACTAAAAATCTGATGTAAAAAAAAAACAAAAAGAACACCAATGTCAATTAAGTGGTAAAAGATAAATTTAGATGGTGAGGTTTAGTGTTGGGTAGGAAAAAAAATAAAGGTTTTAAATATAGCTCAAATAAAAAATAACATTGCAAGTATTTTCATAAAAATTTGTTATAAGAAAAACAGTCCTCCTATGGAAACATATGGTCATAATTCGAGTAATAGATTTTCTTCTTGCTTTTCTGCAATTAAGATTGCTTTTATCAATTACACAGTGGGTGGAGAAGCAGTGAAAACTTTAAGATTCTAAATAGAAGCCACATAAATCAAAGTAATTGAGATGACATTGTGTTCTTCAGTGTAAACAGCGCACTATATTTTGTATAAAAAATGAGGGGAGATAATAAAAATATATTTGCTGCTACTGCACCTAAACCTTGGAAAGATACACAATAATAAAAATCACTTCTTATTGAGATTGGAGAGTGAGAAGAACAAGGTAGATGCATACAAGGTGGGTAGTAAGGCTTATATTAAGTTTTTAACATTTCTTTCTGATTTTTGAATGTTTATATATTACACATATGAAGCATTTTTTTTAATCACAAAGAAAAAAATTAAAACCTAGGACTGTTTAGAGGTTTCCGGTTTATTTCAAGATATTTTCTTTTAAAATTTGAGTCAAGTTATCAAAGTTATATTACTATTAAAAAAAGAAGAGTTGTATTCTTTACTTATAAAACAATATTTAAATCTAGGCTGTTATAAACTTAGGCAATTGAGACACCATAGTCAGGCTACTACTTTTATGATTAAATTATGATTTTTATGATTATGACTTTTATGATTAAATAAGGTAAGATATTCACACAACACAGAAGACTCTTTAAAGTAAATTGCCTTAAAAGGGAAAGTTGAATGTTTTGACATATTACTGACTCTTCAGATTTTCAGCTCTTGCCTAGACAAGTTTAACGCCCACACCTTCTCATTACTGGTATGGCTATCCTCCTGGATTGTTTTCCAACCAGCTACTCAGAAGTCATATCTCTATTTTAGAAACTACTTTTACTTTGTTAATTATCTGCTTCACACATTCATCTCCAAGAGGGAAAGAACTATTTTATTCATCTTTCAATCAATGAAGCCTACTAAAGTGCTCTGCGTATAGCAAGCATATATGCATATACTAAGTCTGCTGGATTGCTGCAAAAGCAAATGGGCTAAATTTTACTTAATATTTCAAAATTCTGGAAAGACAGTATTCTTAAAAGGCATAGACCAAAAATAGATCATTGCAGACTGAGTACAAAGAACCATTCTGTTTCTTCACCTTTAAAAAAATTAAAATTTTAAATTATCAATGGGAAGAACATGACCAAATGCATTCAGAAACATATTGTACATCTACAAAGAATACTTTAAAACGTGCCTCCAAAGGCACAGTAACTCCAATTTTTATTAAATGTAGAGACTTTAGGGAAACAAATCCAAAACTATCCCATCATGGGAAGAGTCCTCTACCTTCTGGTTATTTTAAAGTAACTTCAGTATTCATAGATTGTGCCCTTAACTTATACTGCAAAATAAACAAAAATATAAAGAAAACAAGTTGAGTTAGATATGCAATTGCTTATGATGTCAACAAATTTCACAAGTTATTACATGTTGCTTAATTTTATTTAATGTCTGCAACACTTTACATTATTTATGAAGTAGTTACTTCCAAAAGACTGATATTTTCCTCCATGCTGTGTCTTTGGCTAGTACCACAGATGTGATTCAGTAGGAATCATATGACCAAACTGATTCAAATTCTCAGTTTTTTCCTAGCCTGAGACCTAAGAACCTGAGTTATAACCCTGACTTCATCTTCAGGTTGAGATGCTTCATAAATACTTTCTTAAAACAGGGCTATTTAGTGTAGTTTCTTTTTCTTGAGACACAGGAGTGTTTTTGATACAAAAACATATATATTACACATTAGAATAAAAAAAGCATTAAAATAATGATTATTATTTTAAATAAGTTAGTTGACAGGATTAACTAAAATATGACCATTACTTTTTTTAACACAACGTACTTTAAAAATTTCTTTCTATTTGAAGTAAAGAAGAAAGTTCTGTAACAGTTTCAAATACATAGAATTTAACTAATGTTAATATCCTGTTATAAAAAATAACTACCATATAAAGAATTTAAAATATGCAAAAGTAAGTAGTTCATTAAAATTTATATTTAATACATTGGTGTCAATGAAAATATGTAGGCTTGCCAAGAAACTTTTAAGGTTTAAAGAAGTTAAAAAAACACCTGTTTCAGGCTTCATTTATTGCTACATAATGACTACTTCAAGGGTCATCTGGCCTGTCGTCAGTCACTCTTAGAAGTGGTATATACAGTGGTATACTTTGGAAGGAAAGGAGGAAAAATAATGCACTGCAATACAAAAATATTACCTATTTATAAATTATTAAAGATTTATAAAACACATACCAAATCACATGTTCTTGCTATAAAAACAATATACTTAATTATAGAAGCACAAAATCCTGAAGCACCCACAATTACTTTAAGAATACCCATTTAATAAAGAGAAAACCATATAGGTATATATAAAATAATAATTTGAAAAGAAAAAAGGCAAAATTCAAAATTTTAATGCAAACAATCAGTTTATCTAATCATGGAGGTAGGTCTCCACTCCAATTATACAAATAAGTTATCTGCCTTATTCAAAGAATTACCATATAAGTCTAAGATCTGGAAACTGGTCTGTGCCATTGAAATACATTTTTAACAGACTTTAGAAACCAGTAATTTAACTGGCATATAAACAAAAAAGGTAGTTCCTTCATAAGCTTACATCTGAAAAGAGCCTTCATTAAAATCATTCTTGGCATAAAGAGGTATACCTAAGTGCAGATACTTTGGCTTAGCATTTAAATAACACAGTTAAATGCTACAAATTTTTTAAAGACAGAAGAAATCCTTGTCTTCTTCAGTACTTGTAAAGTGTAAAGCTTCAAAAACTGTGCATCTCTTAAGCTTTTGGATATTTAATATTGTGCTAATGATTTTTAAAAGATCATTCCTGCCTAAAAAGCAAAGCTTAACATGTTTCAAATATCAAACATATTTACTTTTAGTGTTTGTGGCATTTCAGCTTTAGTGCTGGAGTTAGTTTTAACAAATCAGTTTGCAATATAATACGACTCACGTACTTTCACTAAAAAAGATTTTCAATAATAAAAAATACTAATTCTATTTCTAATGGTAAACTAGTAGAGTTGGAGGTCCCACCGTGGATCACAGGGATTAGAGCACTATCAAGATCATTTAGATAATGCTGAGGAAGAAGTTGGCCTTCAGATCCTGCCTGAAATTCAACCTGGAAAAAAAAAATCTTGATGAGTCAACCCTAGAAAGTGAGCGATCTTGTTTAGTTCAGCAGATGAATATAAAATAAACTATTTAAGAATATCATTCAATTTAAGCACGTTAAGAAAATACTTGATATTTTGTTCATAAAATAATGTTTTACATTCCCCTTTATTTCTTCTATCTACTACATAAATTATAATTGTCCCGTCCATAGATACTATGAAAATAAAATTGCCACTACTTCATACTTCAGGTTTCTTCTCAATGAACATGTAAACACATTGGCGGACCAAGGTTTTGAATAATTGTCAACATGACTTAAATAAAAACCCCTTGGTATTTAAAAAAAGATCTACTTAAAAATATTTTGAATTTATCATAAAATAATATTTGAATTTAATTTTGCTGGTGAAAATTACATTTTAATACATATGACTAAAAAAATTAACAATGCTTACTCAAATAATTATCAGGTGCTTCCTTGAAAAAGGAACTTTTAATAGTGAGATAAAAATGTAAGTTCTTTTTTCCAATAAGAACTGTAACACATCCTGCCCGAAGAAGAGCAAACCTTCAACATATGAAATTGTTCATGTTAAGATTGACCATTCTGGGACTTCCCCAGTGGTCCAGAGGTTAAGACTCCACGCTTCCATTGCAGGGGGAGTGAGTTCGATCCCTGGTCGGGGAACTAAGATCCCACAAGCGGCGTGGTGCCGCCAAAAAAAAAAAAAAAAAAAAAAGATTGACCATTCTAATGAACAACCTGGACTGAAATCTATTATACTGGATGTCAAAAACAGTTAAAAAGGCACATTAAAATACTACTGGATTGGGACTTCCCTGGTGGTGCAGTGGTTAACACTCCATGTTCCCAAGGCAGGGGGCCCAGGTTTGAACCCTGGTCAGGGAACTAGATCCCACATGCCGCAACTGAGTTCACATGCCAAAACTAAGGCGCCCATGTGCCACAACTAAGGAGCATGCCTGCCGCAACTAAGGAGCTCATGGGCTGCAACTAAGACCTGGCACAACCAAATAAATAAATATTAAAAAAAAATACTACTGGAGTACCACTTTTCACCTATCAAATTGGCAAAGTTCAAAAGTTTGATTATATACTGCTTTGATAAGGATGTGAGAGAAAGAACACTCTCATAAATTGTGGTAGAAATATAAATTGTCATAACCTCTATTTGAGACAATATGGTAATATCTATTGAGTACATACTTGGACCTGGCAATTCTACTTCTAGGAATGTTTCTTATATACTCACACTTATGCAAAAGCAAAATATTGTGGATACCTTAAATATCAACCAGGACATACCAAACATGCATAAACACTAAATAAGTTATGGTACATTTATATAATCAACTACTACTGTGCAACTTTAAAAAGAATATGTAGTTAATATGAAATATCTCTAAGATACATTAAGTTAAAGAAGCACTGTTAAAAAAAAAAGTGAAAAGAGAACAAAAAGGACGTACAAACTTAATTGCTCATACATGCAAAAAATTACAAAGAATACATAGAAATGGATAACATTTGACCGCCTGACCAAGAAGGGAGGATGAGGGGGAGTATGCAAGTGGACTGAAGGGTTAGGAGTCAAGGGTAGGAAGGAGATCTTTCCAGGGCTATTACCTGATGCAACTCTACTGGGAACCATTTACATTGTAGCCTGGAGTTAATATCTCCAGAGGTCACCAATTAAATAGAGTACTGTGTGAATGCTGCTCTCTAGCATGTTTAATGAGGTGGTCCCAATATATACACATCTGTGAGATAATAGAAAATATATATTGGTCTCTGACCCGAATTCCTGGCATAAAGCTCCTAAAACCCTTGTCATTTCCTAAGTGATAAGAATACCAGTAACATCTCTTATTCTAATATTTATCTTTGATCCCATCCCTGACACAGGGCTTCTAAAAAAATTGTAAATTCCTAAGTGATAAGAGAGGGAGGAGCATCTTTTGTTCTTCTGAGTCAACTCTGGATGGGCTCCTAGATAGGGGCTGTTCACCAGAAAGACCAAGCCCATGATTAGAAGTTTTAAATTTCCAGCCCTACCCCTCATTCTCCAGAGAGGGGAGAGGGGCTAAAAACTGAGTTAATAATTGATCATGCCTACATGAGGAAACCTCCATAAAATCTCAGTAGAAGTGGGTTGAGAGAGCTTTCAGGCTGGTGAATACATCCACACTGGGAGGGTGATGCACCCCTACTCCGCGGAGACAGAAACTCCTGCTCAGGACTCTACCAGACCTTGCCCTATGTATATCTTCATCTGGCTGTTCATCTGTATAGCCTTTAGTGAACTGACAGACATAAGCAAATGTTCCCCTGAGTTCTGTGAGCCGCTCAAGCAAGTTAATTGAACCCAAGGAGGAGGGGGGTCATTGGAAGCTCTGATCTATAAATGGTTGGTCAGAAGCACAGGTGATAACTGACTGGCATATGAAGTGGGGGAGGAGGCAGTCTTGTAAGAGCTGTAGGATCTGATGCTATCTCCAGGTAGATCAAGTCAGAATTGAGTTGAATTCTTGGACACCCTGCTTGTGTCTGAGAATTGCTTGCTGGGGTAGGGGAAAGCCTCCACACATCTGGTGAGCAGAAGTGTTTTCCGTGAGTAGTGAAAGAGACACACAGGAAAGACATAGGAGGGAAGAAATAGGTTTTTCCCTACATGGGAGGAAAAAACTGAAAATTTTCCTTTTTTAACATTTTTAGACTTTTGTAATTTTAAGTCACATGAATATAGAATTTAGTCAGCATAATTAAAAAACCTACTTATCAAGCAGGAATGTTGTGGAGCAGGGGGTCAGCAAACTATGGCCTGTGGGCCAATGTGGCCCACCAACTGTTTTTGTAAACAAAGTTTCACTGGAACACAGCTAAGCTGTTTAGTTTACATACTGTCTACAGCTGCTTTCACACTATAATGGCACAGTTAAGTAGTTGTGAAAGAAATCTGACAGACCGCAATGCCTAAATTATTTACTGTCTGACCCAAAAATAGTTTGCTGGCCCCTGCTGTGGACAGTAAAGGAGATAATGTACACAAGTGTGTACCGAACATTAATGTTCAACAAACTTTAGTTCTCTTCAGTGATCTCATAGTAAAAGGTTAAAGAAAAACTTTTGATTATTTTAATATAAGATATATTCATTTCAAAAATACATCACAAAAACATGCCTCACCATATCAGTGTCAATGGAAACTCTGAGGCCAATTTTATTTATCCCATTACTCTTTAGAGTTTTCAGGTGAGGGCACAGTGCAGCACTACAAGCCATGGCTATTTCTTTTGCAAACTGATAAGGAGTTGCCGAAATAGATAAATCCTGGTCCTTTAGAAAGTAGAACACCTGAAATGTATTTAATTAGGAAACAAGTCATGATTAAGATTAAAAGTAGCTTTAAAAATGCAACAATTGCTACCTTCAACTTTATAAAGTTCCAATGTTAGTGCCATGAAATTCACTAGTTAGGAACATTACATATATATATACATATATATATATATATATATATATATATATATATATATATATATATATATATATATATATATATATACTATATATAGCCTGATCTATAGTATAAGTAAAAACTTAAAACCAAAGATTAGGGAATATGGGAATGACTTAGCTATTTTTGCCTAAAGTTAACTTGTAGCAACAAAAGCTTTGTTAACTCAGTTTAAAGAAGGGTACTAATGAGCCCACCCTATAAGATCACCATCCCATAAGGACATAATAATGAAGTTAAGATCAAACAAAGAAATAATGTTCTATAATTTCTATACCCTCTATAGTTTCTATCTTCTACATGTGTAAAATCACAAAGAATACCTAAGAAATCAGTAACATTGATTGTCTGACCCAGGAGGTAGAGTGAGGGGGAGAATGGAGGTAGACTAAGGGGCTGTGAGGCTACAGTTTCATATTCTCTTATTTTTAAAAAACTGGAACATGCAAAACTAACTTTCATATGTGAGTGCTGATTAACTGATATCTATAAAATATTTTATTTTTTGTAAAATAAGAGAAAAATGAAAACACCATGGTCAAATAACATGTTATTGTACAAAGATGGCAATCCTGTGAAAACTTAACTGAGCTGACAGGCAGTACCACTATACAATAACCTGAAATGATCCTATGGAAATGCAAATCTGGTGTATATAAGGCAGTCTGGGGTGGAGATATGTGTGTCTCAAGGTGTAATGAAAGTGTAATACGCTGCACTTAAACATTCAGAGGTTGAGTACTGCGAAATCTCCAAATTAACAAAAACATATCCAAACACAGCAGGTAAATGGAAGGAAACGTCTTTCTAAGTTACCTCAGTACACTTTACAATCTTCTCATCAGTTTCAAAATCTGCTTCCAGTTTTATTTTTTCACTTGGAAATCCTTGTAATGATATTCCATCCACTGAACTAATAACACTGCAGAATAAAATATAATAGAACAGATTTATTTAATACCAAAGTACTTTCTATGAAGTAAATTATTAGACTTGAACAAATGGAATAAGGATAAAAATTATGAAAGCTATAAATTTAAAGCAGCAGTAAGGCATCTCAATTATACAAAAAAATAATTAAAACTTAGCTCATATTCATTTACCAAGATTTCTTGATTGTGTAGCAAATTATATCTACTTTTTCATATGCCCAATTCAGACCTGAGGTTTAAAATACCTTAGTCTCCTAACAGAAAAGCTGTCTCATGAATTTCAAAACTCTATTTTGGAATCCTTCAGCATTAGCCCTCCTCTTCCTTTTTTGCTCCAGATCCCTTAGCCAGTCTCCAAAAAAGAAAGAAAATGGGTAACTAAAGAGAGGAGGGAATGGCAGCAATATTCTGTAAGGCCTCTAATGTACATATTATTGAATTCAGTTGTTTGCATTTACAGTGCATCAGTATAATACAGAATAAACACCCAAAGGGAATCCATTACTTATTTGATAAAAATAATTCCATGAAAATACATATCTGGTATATAAAAGGCAGTCTGGGGGGGGAAATATGTGTGTGCCTCAATGTACCATACAACAGACAAAGTATCTTGTCTTTCTCAGACCTGGCATCAAGCCTACACTGCTACACAATGCACATTTTATCATTTGCCCCCTCCCAAACTGACCACCCTTTAATAATTTACAACATCCTGACTAAGAAAACATACACGGTGCTGGTTAGGTACATTTTTGAAAAAACCAGACTGCATTTATTAATTGGAGTATACGCATTTAAATTAATGGTATAATTCTATATTTATTTATAAAATATTTAATTTTGTTAACAGGATGTTTTTATCCTTTCTCCTCCATCAAATCAATTACATTTTGGTAACAAAAAGTTCCTACCCTTTGTTTCCTTTTTCTTCAGAATCTACCCAGCAGATGTCCACATATTCTCTCATGTCTACAGCATCAACTTTCCCACATGTAATTTTAAAGTCTTTTTGTTCTCGTAGAGCTAGCCGCAAGCCATCCATGGTCTCTGGAGTTATTTGTACCATTAAGCCATCTAAAAATGAGAGTTATGTTTCACATTTCTTTTACTGAATATAAATTTATATGTCTAAGCCATAAATTTTGCTATCAAAATATGTTCCGTGCAAGTTTTAGACCATCTGTTAAATCATCTTGATGGTTGTTTTCTGTTAGGGAATATGAAAAATATTTCACAATGTTAAGGATTCTTTTATTTTTTAATGGTTAAACAAACAAAGGTGAGAATTTCCACCTCTGGCTATGATGAAATAATGATGCCAAACTGCCCTTTCATTATGGTAACCAACCATAAAACTAGACAAAATGTATGAGGCAATTGTTTTCAGGTTCTGGACAACAGGAAGTACAATACATGGTCCCTATAGGAAAACTCAATAGGTGAGCCCATAACTGCCCAGGCTCTCTGCTTGGGGACAATTTCTGCATGGTGACCAGTAAGCCTACAATTGCTCTACTGGGCTGAGAAGTCAGAGATAAGAGTTTAGGGAAACCTGAAATCTGCGGTCAAGACACTAAAAAGGGGAGCATCAGGAGACTGTGTTCAAGGACTTTTTGAGTCCTTGGACCAGAACTGAGAACACATTAATAGAGTGACCCTAGATGAGGCATAACAGAAAATGGCTATTATATGGTTGGGAACAGAATAGAGATAATAGAAGTCAAGCAATGTTGGGGGATATTGGTAGTCTAGACCAACCAAAATAGACATTAGCACCTCATTAACCTGAACTGTGCAATGCCAAATCAAAGATCTTACAAAATCTACAGGCAAAACAGATTTGGAGGATGAGTCCTGCCAGACTGTAAACACCTTAGGATATCCATAGATCCATCTCTTAAAAAAATAAAAAATAAAGACTACACAAGCTCAGGGTAAGCAGACATAAAATACCTGCTTAAACATAAATAAGCCTTACTTCAGCAAAAAAATCCCTTTAAAAAAAGCTAAAAGAATCTAAAGTCTCTAAAGCATATCAATAATGACAGTACATAATAAAAAATTACCAAAGACAGGAAAATGTGAGCCCCTATGAAACTAAAACTAACCATGAGATGGCCAAGACATTGGATTAAACACAAAACACTTTAAAATATCTATTCTAAAATATAATCAAGGACCTAAAGGGAAACACATTTAAAGAATGAAAAGCAAATACTGGCTAAATGTATAAACAGATTTTTAAAAATCTGAACAGAGAAATAGAAACTGGAAAACCCTCCCCCCAAATTCTATAACTGAAAAGTATAATCCAACTAAAATAGAAACCTTAATGGATAGGCTTAATAGTAGATTGAAGATGGCAAAAGAATCAGAGAACATAAAGAAAGGTCAACAAAAGTGATCAAATCTGAAGAATCCAGAGAAAAAAGAATGAAGAAATATAAAAAGAGCATCAAAGACCCATGGGATGGTATAAAACAGTCTAATACAGATATGGATTACATATACATAGATAGACTATCTCCCAGAAGGAGAAGAAAGATCAGGACATTTAAAAAAATGGTAAGAAATTCCCCAAATTTGATGAAAAATATTGACACACACACCCAAGGAGTTCAATAAATGCCAAATAGGATAAATACAAAGAAAACAACATTGAGGCCCACCACAGTAAAACTGGTGAAAACCAAAAATAAAGAGGCTATCTTGAAAGCAGACTGAGGAAAAGGGCACATTAAATACAAGGAAACAAATATAAAAACTATTACTGATTCTTCACTAGAAATAATGAGGGCCAAAAGACAATGAAATGACATCTTTAAAGAAAATAAAGACTTTCAAAGCAGAATTTTATATCTAGCAAAAATACCCATAAAAAATGAAAATGAAATAAAGACAGCTGCAGAAAAATGAAAAGCAAGGCAACATTTTAGATAAATGAAAGCCAGCCAACTTGTATTACAAAAAATACTAATGACTTCTTGGTGTCTGCTCCATGTAAAGAGCTTGGAACATGTCACTTCCATCCTCACAACAAGAAAAACGCTGAACAATAAAATACCTAGGAATAAACCTAACTTCTATTCAACATAGTACTGGAAGTCCTAGCCACAGCAATTGTACAAGAAAAAGAAAAAAAGGTATCAAAATTGGAAGGAAAGAGGTAAAATTGTCATTATATGCAGATGACATGATACTCTATATAGAAAACTCTAAAGACTCCACACAAAAACTATGAGAGCTGATAAACGAATTCAGCAAGGTAGCAGGCTACAGTATTTACAGAAATATTTTGCATTACTTTAAACAAAGAAATATCAGAAAGTAAAAAAAAAAAAAACCCTTTAAAAATTGTATTAAAAAAATACCTAGGAATAAACCTGACCAAGGAAGTGAAAGACTTACATGCTGAGAACTATAAAACATTGATAAAGGAAACTGAAGATGATTCAAAGAAATGGAAAGATATCCCATGCTCTTGGATTGGAAGAATTAATATTGTTAAAATGGCCATACTATCCAAGGCAATCTACAGATTTAATATGATCCCTATCAAATTACCCATCACATTTTTCACAGAACTAGAACAAATAATCCTAAAATTTATATGGAACCACAGAAGACCCAGAATTGCCAAAGCAATCCTCACAAAAGAACAAAGCTGGAGACATAAGCCTCCAAGACTTAAGATAATACTACAAAGCTACAATAATCAAAATAGCATGGTATTGGCATAGAAACAGACATATGGATCAATGGAACAAAAGACAGAGCCCAGAAATAAACACACACACCAATAGTCAATTAATCTTTGACAAAGGAGGCAAGAATGTACAATGGAGAAAAGACAGTCTCTTCAACAAGTGGTGTTGGGAAAGCTAGACAATCTCATGTAAATCAATGAAATTAGAACACTTCCTCACACCATGTAAAAAGATAAGCTCAAAGTGGTTTGAAGATCTAAATATAAGACATGACACCATAAAACTCCTAGGAGAGAACATAGGCAAAACATTCTTAGCTGTAAATCACAGCAATATTTTCTTAGGTCAGTCTGCCAAGGCAAAAGAAACAAAAGCAAAAATAAACAAATGGGACCTAATCAAACTCAAAAGCTTTTGCACAGCAGGGAAGCCATAAACAAAATGAAAAGACAACCTACAGAAGGGGTGAAAATATTTGCAAATGATGCAACGAAGGGTTAATTTCAGAAATATCCAAACAGTTCATACACCTCAATATCAAACAAACAACCCAATCAAAAAATGGGCAGAAGCGTTTTTCCAAAGACATACAGATGGCCAACAGTCACATGAAAAGATGCTCAGTATCACTAATTATTAGAGAAATGCAAATCAAAACTACAATGAGATCAGCTCACACCAGTCAGAATGGCTATCATCAAAAAGTTTACAAATAATAAATGCTGGAGAGAGTATGAAGAAAAGGGAACCCTCCTAAACTGTTGGAAGGCATGTAAATTGGTACAGCCACTATGGAAAACAGTCTGGAGGTTCCTTAAAAAACTAAAAGTAGAGCTACCATATGATCCAGCAATCCCACTCCTGGGCATATATCCAGAAAAGATGAAAACTCTAATTCAAAAAGATATATGTACCCCAATGTCCATAACAGCACTGTTTATAATAGCCAAGACATGGAAGCAATCTAAGTATCCATCAACAGATGAATGGGTAAAGAAGATGTGGTGTGTGTGTGTGTGTGTGTGTGTGTGTGTGTGTGTGTACACACACACACAATGGAATATTACTCAGCCAAAAAAAGAATGCAATATTGCCATTTGCAGCAACATGGATGGACCTAGAGATTATCACACTAAGTGAAGTCAGACAGAGACAAATATATGATATCACTTATATGCAGAATCTAAAAAATAGTACAAATGAATTTATTTACAAAACAGAAACAGACTCACAGACATAGAAAATAAACTTATGGTTACCAAAAGGGAAAGGGAGAAGAGGGATAAATTAGGAGTATGGAATTAACAGATACACACTAATATAAATAAAATAGATAAAATAACATGGATTTACTGTATAACACAGGGAAATATATTCAATATCTTTTAATAACCTATAATGAAAAAGAATCTGTAAAAAAATATATATATACATATGAAAAACTGAATCACTTTGCTGTACACCTGAAACGAATACATTATTGTAAATCAACTATACTTCAGTAAAATTTTTTAAAATAAATTTAAAAAAATTAAAAAGTTGAACAAACATAAAATGAACAACTCTTAGATATATCAAAGAATTGATGTTCCAGGGCAAACCGCTGCCCTGAAAAAAGGAGCAAAATCAAAACCTACCACAAACAACCCAACAAAAATAAAACATATTTCTTCTTACTTCTTATCACATGTAATGTGATATAAGAAATATAATTGAATATATCACATTCCATCATCAGAAGACAGATATGGCACACAAAATGGAATCATAAAGCTCACTTACTTTTAAAAGGTATTACTGAAAAACATGGATCTAGACAAGAACACTTACAATCACTGCTTCCACTGGAAGTACTAGCCAATAAACAAGAAAAATAAATTAAAAAGCCATAATGGCTGTAAAGAAAGAAGCAAAACTATCATTATTAATAAACTATCATAATTTGTAGTTATAAAAAAACTCTAAAAGAGTCTATAGATAAATTATTTTAAATAATGTAAGCTTGGCAATATAGCTGGTTATAAGATAAAAATAGAGAAATCAATTAATTTCTATTTTCCAGCAACAAAAGATAAAATTTTTAATTTAAAAAGATATCCAAGAATACTTTAAAAGGATCATATACCATGACTAAGGGGGATTTGTCTCAGGGATGCAAGGATTTTTCGGTATCTGCAAATCAATCAATGAAACACACAACATTAACAAACTGAAGAATAAAAACCATATGATCATCTCAACAGAGGCAGAAAAAGCTTCTCACAAAATTCAAGATCCATCTATGATAAAAACTCTTCAGAATGTGGGCATAGAGGAAACATACCTCAACATAACAAAGATGCCACCAAAAAACTACTAGAGCTCATGAATGAATTTGATAAAGTTGCAGGATACAAAATTAATGTACAAAAATCTCTTACATTTCTATGCACTAACAACAAACTATCAGAAAGAGAAATTAAGGAAATAATCCCATTTACAACTGCATCAGAAAGAATAAAATACCTAGGAATAAACCTACCTAAGAAAGTAAAAGACCTGTACTTGGAAAACTGTAAGACACTGATAAAAGAAATTGAAGACAACACAAACAGATGGAACACAGATATACTGTGTTCATGGACTGGAAGAATTAATATTGTTAAAATGAACATACAACCCAAAGCAATCTACAGATTCAATGTAATCCCTATCAAAATACCAAGGGCATTTTTCACAGAACTAGAACAAATAATTTTTTAATTTGTCTGGAAACACGAACCCAAAGAGCCAAAACTATTTTGAGAAAGAAAAACAGAAATGGACGAATCATGTTCCCTGACTTCAGACTATATTACAAACCTACAGTAATCAAAACAGTATGGTTCTGGCACAAAAACAAAACCATAGATCAATGGAATAGAATAGAGCTCAGAAATAAACCCATGCACTTATGATCAATTAATCTACAACAAAGGAGGCAAGAATATTCAGTGGAGCAAAGATGCTCTGTTCAATAAATGGTGCTAGGAAAGAATGAAATTTGAACATTCTCTCACACCATGTACAAAAAAATAAAAAACTCGAAATGGATTAATGACCTAAATGTAAGATCAGAAACCATAAAACTCCTAGAAGAAAACACAGGGTGAACACTCTTTGACATAAACTGCAGCAATATTTTTTTGGGTCTGTCTCCTAAAGCAAAGGAAATATAAGCAAAAATAAACAAACAGGAACTCATCAAACTTAAAAGCTTCTGCACAGGGCTTCCCTGGTGGCGCAGTGGTTGAGAGTCCGCCTGCCGATGCAGGGGACATGGGTTCATGCCCCGGTCCGGGAAGATCACACATGCCGTGGAACGGCTGGGCCCGTGAGCCATGGCCGCTGAGCCTGCGCGTCCGGAGCCTGAGCTCCGCAACGGGAGAGGCCACAACAGTGAGAGGCCCGCATACCGCAAAAAACAAAACAAAACAAAAAACAAAAAAAAAAGCTTCTGCACAGTAAAGAAAACCATCAGTACAACAAAAAACTTACCAAATGGGAGAAAACATTTGCAAATGATATGACCAATAACAAGATAATATCCAAATATATAAACAGCTCATACAACTCAACATCAAAAAAAAAAAAAAAAACCTGATTAAAAAATGGGCAGAAGGGCTTCCCTGGTGGCGCAGTGGTTGAGAACCTGCCTGCTAATGCAGGGGACACAGGTTCGAGCCCTGGTCTGGGAGGATCCCACATGCCGTGGAGCAACTAGGCCCGTGAGCCACAACTACTGAGCCTGTGGGTCTGGAGCCTGTGCTCCCCAACAAGAGAGGCCACGACAATGAGAGGCCCGTGCAACGCGATGAAGAGTGGACCCCGCTTGCCACAACTAGAGAAAGCCCTCACACAGAAACGAAGACCCAACACAGCAAAAATAAACAAATTAATTAATAAACTCCTACCCCCAACATCTTCTTAAAAAAAAAAAAAATGGACAGAAGACCTGAATAGATGTTTTCCAAAGAAGACACAGGATGGCCAAAAGGCATGTGAAAAGATACTCAACATTGTTAATCAGAGAAATGGAAATTAAATCCAGAATGAGATATCACCTGACACCTGTCAGAATGGCTATCATCGAAAAGAACAGAAATAACAAATGCTGGAAAGGATGTGGAGAAAAGGAAACCCTCCTACAATGTTGGTGGGAATGTAAATTGGTGCAGCCACTGTGGAAAACAAAATTGGGATTTCTCAAAAAACTAAAAACAGAACTACTATATGACCTAGCAATTTCACTCCTGCGTATTTATCCAGAAAAAAACAAAACCACTAATTCAGAAAGATACATGCACCCCAATGTTCATAGCAGCATTATTTACAGTTTCCAAGCAACCTAAGTATCCAACAACAGATGAATGGATAAAGAAAATGTGGTATATATACAATGAAATACTGCTTACCCATAAAAAAGAATGATTTTGCGATTTGCAACAACATGAATGGACTTGGAGGGTATCATGCCAAGTGAAATAAGTCAGACAGAGAAAGACAAATACTGTATCATATCACTTGTATGTGGAATCTAAGAAATAAAACTAGTGAATATAACAAAAAATAAACTGACTCACAGATATAGAGAACAAACTAGGGGTTACCAGTGGGGAGAGGTAAGCAGGGAGGGGCAATATAGGGGTAGGGGATTAAAAAGTGCAACCTAAATACACACACACACACACACACACACACACAAAAAAAAAAAGTACAACCTAGTATGTAAAATGTGAGTAAGATACAAGGATATAGTGTACAGCACAGGGAATATAGCCAATATTTTATAATAACTATAAATGAATATAACATTTAAAACTTGTGAATCACTTTGTTGTACACCTGAAGTTTACATAATATTTTATATCAACTATACCTCGATAAAAAATAAATTTAAAAAATTATAATGGCATTTACATTACACTAAAATTGTAATAAGTAAATAAATAGATACCATTTACATTAGCAATAAAATCTATGAGGTACAGGAATAAATAAGAAATGATATTGAAAACCTATACAAAAACTATAAAATTTTATTGGAAATGAATATTATTAAGTATTATGTAAATAAATTGAAGGTAGCCAATGTACATGGATAGAAACAATGAAAACAGAAAATATGCCAATTTTCTCAAAATTATGCCAATTTTCTCAAAATTAAACTAGCAATATAATGCAATTCCAATGAAAAGTCCAGTGGACCTTTTAGAACCTGACAAGTTGATCCTAAAATTAACATGATAAAACAAAGGGCTTAGACTGGCCAGAACACTACTAAAATGAGGAATAAGGCATGTGTGTGGCATCAGAGATGGGAGGACTTCCTATAAAGCTATGTAACTGAGATAGTATGGAGGATGATATTAGTGAAAATGAAGACTAAGAACTTCCGAAAATACTCCATAAAAACAACAAGGAAACCGATAAAATGTCAGAAGAAACTTTTTCGAAACTCTTGAAATTAACCAAAGGCTTGCAGCAATCTGGGGAGTATTTATTAAAAAAAAAAAAAAAAAAAAGCAGGAGAGAAGCAAGGAGAATTACAATCCTGCAGTCTGTGGAACAAAAACCACATTCACAGAAACATAGACAAGATGAAAAGGGAGAGGGCTATGTACCAGATGAAGGAACAAGATAAAACCCCAGAAAAACAACTAAATGAAGTGGAGATAGGCAACCTTCCAGAAAAAGAATTCAGGATAATGATAGTGAAGATGATCCAGGACCTTGGAAAAAGAATGGAGGCAAAGATCGAGAAGAGGCAAGAAATGTTTAACAAAGACCTAGAAGAATTAAATAACAAATACCTAGAGGAATTAAAGAACAAATAAACAGAGATGAACAATACAATAACTGAAATGAAAAATACACTAGAAGGAATCAATAGCAGAATAACTGAGGCAGAAGAACAGATAGTGACCTGAAGACAGAATGGTGGAATTCACTGCCACGAAACAGAATAAAGAAAGAGGAATGAAAAGAAATGAAGACAGCCTAAGAGCCCTCTGGGACAACATTAAACGCAACAGCATTAGCATTACAGGGGCCCCAGAAGGAGAAGAGAGAGAGAAAGGACCCGAGAAAATATTTGAAGAGATTATCGTCAAAAATTTCCCTAACATGGGAAAGGAAATAGCCACCCAAGTCCAGGAAGCGCAGAGAGTCCCAGGCAGGATAAACCCAAGGAGAAACATGCCCAGACACATAGTAATCAAACTGACAAAAATTAAAGGAAAAGAAAAATTATTGAAAGCAACAAGGGAAAAATGACAACATACAAGGGAACCCCCATAAGGTTAACAGCTGATTTCTCAGCAGAAACTCTACAAGCCAGAAGGGAGTGGCATGATATATTTAAAGTGATGAAAGGGAAGAACCTACAACCGAGATTACTCTACCGGGCAAGGATCTCATTCAGATTCGATGGAGAAATCAAAAGCTTTACAGACAAGCAAAAGCTAAGAGAATTCAGCATCACCAAACCAGCTCTACAACAAATGCTAAAGGAACTTCTCTAAGTGGGAAATCAAGAGAAGAAAAGGACCTCCAAAAACAAACCCAAAACAATTAAGAAAATGGTCATAGGAACATACATTATCAATAATTACCTTAAACGTGAACGGATTAAATGCTCCAACCAAAAGACACAGGCTCGCTGAATGGATACAAAAACAAAACCCATCTATATGCTGTCTACAAGAGACCCACTTCAGACCTAGGGACACATACAGACTGAAAGTGAGGGGATGGAAAAAGATATTCCATGCAAATGGAAATCAAAAGAGAGCTGGAGCAGCAATACTCATATCAGATAAAATAGACTTTAAAATAAAGAATGTTACAAGAGACAAGGGAGGACACTACATAATGATCAGGGAATCAATCCAAGAAAAAGATATAACAATTATAAATATATATGCACCCAACATAGGAGCACCTCAATACATAAGGCAACTTGCTAACAGCTATAAAAGAGGAAATCGACAGTAACACAGGAATAGTGGGGGACTTTAACACCTCACTTACAACAATGGACAGATCATCCAAACAGAAAATTAATAAGGAAACACAAGCTTTATATGACACAATGGACCAGCCAGATTTAATTGATATTTATAGGACATTCCATCCAAAAACAGCAGATTACACTTCCTTCTCAAGTGCACACGGAACATTCTCCAGGATAGATGACATCTTGGGTCACAAAACAAGCCTCAGTAAATTTAAGAAAATTGAAATCATATCAAGCATCTTTTCTGACCACAATGCTATGAGATTAGAAATCAATTACAGGGAAAAAAACGTAAAAAACACAAACACATGGAGGGTAAACAATACGTTATTAAATAACCAAGAGGTCACTGAAGAAATCAAAGAGGAAATAAAAAAATACCTAGAGACAAATTACAACGAAAACACGACTATCCAAAACCTATGGGATGCAGCAAAAGCAGTTGTAAGAGGGAAGTTTATAGCAATACAAGCCTACCTCAAGAAACAACAAAAGTCTCAAATAAACAATCTAACCTTACACCTAAAGGAACTAGAGAAAGAAGAGCAAACAAAACCCAAAGTTAGAAGAAGGAAAGAAATCATAAAGATCAGAGCAGAAGTAAATGAAATAGAAACAAAGAAAACAATAGCAAAGATCAATAAAACTAAAAGGTGGTTCTTTTAAAAAAAACAAAAAAACCCAGCAGGAACTTGATTGAAAACAGCAAGTTTTGTGTCATTTTTTTTTTTTTTTTTTTTTTTTTTGCGGTAGGCGGGCCTCTCACTGTTGTGGCCTCTCCCCTTGCGGAGCACAGGCTCCGGAGCACAGGCTCAGTGGCCATGGCTCACGGGCCTAGCCGCTCTGCGGCATGTGGGATCTTCCCAGACCGGGGCACGAACCCGTGTCCCCTGCATCGGCAGGCGGACTCTCAACCACTGCGCCACCAGGGAAGCCCAGTTTTGTGTCATTTTAACTTTCCTATTCCCATCCCCTCCTCTCCAGCATAGCAGAAGCCTAAAAACCAACAGCCTGAAATCATAGTAAAAACCATCATCTTGGTATCCACTGGAGAAGGTAAATGGGGCTGGATCTCCTTCAAAACCTCATTACTGGAGAACTGTCATTTTTTGACTTGTCAGATGGTTCCTGGGAAGACTCCACGTACAATGTCTTTATTTGACCAGACTCTAAGCTTACCCAGTGAAAAAAGTCTTTTCTCAGGGAGCATTTGTGAAAAACAACTAGAGGCTAGTGATCAACATCATAGCTGCCTGTGGCAGCAGATACTAGTAGAGACAAACAATAGGCCAACCAAACACTTAAAGGAAAAGCTGGGGAATAAGATGTCCATAAGGGCTTTGAAAGGCATTAACATATATCTGGGAATTTAGAAGCCCCCATGCATGTACAATACTGTGTGCATACCCAGGATGTGTGCATGCTAAGGAAAGACCTGAGAAGACCCTAAGCTCTCACCTCAGACTAACCTTTAGGCTATGCACAAGCAGGAAATGCAGGCTAAGGCAGAGTTGTCAAGCTTGAGGTAGGCCCAAATGTTAGTCATGTTCTAGTTCTTGGCTGAGTGATGATTTCACATAAGTTTGTTGTACTATGCTTTGTAACTTACATATATTGTTTTGTTAAGTATCGAATACATTTTTAAAAGGAGACGGAAAACATCTTTACATTAAACCAATCTTAAAGATGAAACTCATACCTTCAACTATGCTGGACTTAGCAAGAAATCCTGAAGATGCTTTTAGAGCTCCATTGAATACCACAAAACTTGCACCTGTCACTAATTAAAAAATACAATAATTAT
This sequence comes from Hyperoodon ampullatus, assembly GCF_949752795.1. Classification (NCBI taxonomy): domain Eukaryota; kingdom Metazoa; phylum Chordata; class Mammalia; order Artiodactyla; family Ziphiidae; genus Hyperoodon; species Hyperoodon ampullatus. Next base: position 112,028,932 of record NC_136917.1, read on the forward strand.
GTTTTAAACTGCTCTTTGTATGCTTAATGATATTTGTTAAATGCATAATGTGGACCATAGCATATTTTAAGTACCTGATAAACGCCATGCCCATACCACTTATATTAGAATAACAAAAAATACCAAACAAAATAAAGTTACGATAAAATATTTCATAAAGGTTATTTAATGTTTGTATCTAATAATTGATGGCTGTTGTACTATTTACAGTGTTTGTATCAAGTGAGGGTGTGAAAAATCAAATATCCACTACTGTTGAGAGCATAAATCAGACCAATCTCTATGGAGGACAACTTGATAAATTGCTATTAAAATTAGAAACACATGTATGCTTTGACATACAAATTCCATTTCTAGGAATTAATGGCACATATACAAGGTTATTCATAGTACATTTTTATAAACAGCCAAGGATTGGTAGCAACTGTCCATTAATAAGGGACAATTAAATGATGTTCACATATAAAGTGGAAAGTTATGTGCAATGTAAAAGTTCTTTATATACTAACAAAGAATAATCTCCAAAAGAAAAAACAAGGTGCAGAATGGAACAAATGTTACGACTTGTTTAAAAAAGTGGAAGAAAGGTGTATGTGTGTGTATGTGTGTGGTGGGGTGGTGTTTGCTTATATATACATACAAGCAAGAAATCCCTGAAAGGATATACCAGAAACTGATAACACTGGTTTGGTTGCCTGTGGGGAGGGGAAGAGGGTAGTTTGAGGGTCTAAGGAGGAAAGGAGATTTTGCAGTGTGACTATTTATACCTTTTGAATTTTATACTACATAAATATTCATAAAATAAATATTAAATGGCTGTAAAATTTTAATGACAAAAATGTCAATAGCATGTTAAGTTAAAAAAGCACAATATAAAAGTAAATATCCAGTATAAAATCATCTATTTAACATATATATCACTATAAGAAGGAAATATATTAAAATGTCAACAAAGGCCATATTTTGGCACTTTTTTTCCTTTTACTACTTCTTGAAACATATTTTCCAAGCTTAGTACAAATGAGTATACATACTTTTATAATCAGAGGAAAATTTTTTATTAGCAGCCAGAATGTCTGACTATTTTAAATGTGTTATTTTACAATAATGTATTAATTTTTTGGAATACTTACTTCTACTTAACTTTCAATTTGTTAGGTTCTCTACTGCAAGGATTTGGTAATCACAGCAGTCACTGAGGCCATTCAGCCGAGTAATGTCATTCACATCACCATCTTTATCATTTTTATATTCCCAGCCACTTAACAGTTTTATAAATCATTCTTCATCCTTATTTACCCTGTGCTCCCCGCTAAGAGGAGTTGGAGCAGACAGCAAACAAAGGCAAAAAATACCTCACTCCAGATGCACCCACCATATGGGACACACTAAACCTGAAGACATCAAAATAAACACTGTATTCCAAGATAAACACAAATATTAGAAGCAATTTTTTTGTTTGTATAGCTAAAAGTTTAAAGCATACTGTTTTATCACCATCAATTCAGCAAATAAGTAAGGTATCTACATATAGGTATATTCCTCTTTGAAAGGAATTCTACTTTTTGAGATGGTTTTATGGATTGAGACTAGGAACCAATACTCACCTTTTCTAGGATGGCCAGTAGCACTGTTGGCCTGTGTTTGATAAACTCCATCATTCTGTATACAGACTAGATGAGAATCTGCTTCTGTACTAAAACTAGCTCCAATGCTAATGACATGCTCATTAGAAGAATTTATTACTTTCATTACCTGGAGAAAAACAATACGCATTTAGAGACATTTTTAACATTTTGTGCCTTTATTAGTGACAATAATTCAAAGAGTCACATTTCTGACCACCTTTATCAAGCTTTAGTCTGGACAACTCCCTGAGAATGTGATAGAAACAAATGTTTTACAATAAAATCACCTCAATTAAAAGACAGATAAAACAGTAAGAAAAAAAATGAAAAAATAGGATTAAACAAATCCTCTATTAGGAAACAAATCTAAAATTTCAAAAATAAGTTTTTTTTGTCATTATATATTAGTCGAATTCAAAACAAATTTAACACACTTCTAAAGAAATCTAATGTTCAATAATTATCTCAAAACTTGAATAAAGCAATTATACTTACATCATTGTATTTTTTCCGAGGTATTTTTATGCAGCTTTTCCCCATTTCCATATGAATCAGTAGCTGATCTATATTATGCAAGGTATACTGGTAATTTCGAAGGTCCTACATAAAATAATGATAGTTCCATAAACCTTAAACTACTATCCATGAACATTTACCCAATCATTAAATCCTTTTTTAAGAGTATCCATCATTTTAAAACTTGTGATACATAACTATCAAAACACCATCCAGAAAGCAATAGCAACTTCAAAAACCAGCTAATTCTTCCAGCTACTCCACAATAATCATAAAAATTATCATTCTCAGGAAGAATTCTGTTGTATTTGAGGGTGATCTCTTTCTAGTTACAGATCTTCCAAAACAATAGATTTTCAAACGGAACATGGATAAATAAAAAGCAAGTTGGGCTTCCCTGGTGGCGCAGTGGTTGAGAATCTGCCTGCCAATAGAGGGGACACGGGTTCGAGCCCTGGTCTGGGAAGATCCCACACGCCGCGGAGCAACTAAGCCCATGTGCCACAACTACTGAGCCTGCTCTCTAGAGCCTGCGAGCCACAACTACTGAGCCCACATGCTGCAACTACTGAAGCCTGCATGCCTAGAGCCCATGCTCCGCAACAGGAGAAGCCACCGCAATGAGAAGCCCGTGCACCGCAACAGAGTAGCCCCCGCTTGCCGCAACTAGAGAAAGCCCACATGCAGCAACGAAGACTCAATGCAGCCAAAAATAAAATTAATTAATTAAAAAAAAAAGCAAGTCCACTGAAATGCATTTCTATAATAAAAGGTAAACACAAAATTACAGAAATTAGAGGTGGAAGGGAACCTGAGATCATCTAATCCAATACTTCCTATTAAAAATGAGGTGACTTGGGCCACAGTTTGCTCAAAATCATCAAATTGATTGACTTTACTAACTCTTTTACTAAGGCTTCAACAACTGTGTGGATCTCACATTACCTAAATGTGTAAGCATTGCAGCAGAATGAATCAAAAGGCAATTTGAATCAGGTATACATAAATTAGGACGTGTTCTAAAAAGCACTTCATCAAAAACAGAGGCCATTTATGTTAAATGAATTAGGATTTATTATAAATGAACTTTCATTATACCAAATATGTCAAATTAAAATAGAAAAATATAAGTATGTAAAATTTGCTTAATGAATTGTTAAAGTAACAATATAAGAACACTTAATAAAACAGTTCAATTACTCACAACAAGTAAGTTCATAATAGTGTGTCCTATTTCTCCAAAAAGAGGTTTTCGGCCTCTGATACTTGTTAAAGGAGCAGGATATGCTATACACAAGAATAGAAAACTGGTTACCATCGACAAAAAACAAAAAAAGTCTTAAATTTATTACCTTTAATTTTCATTTTTCAAACATTACGGATAAATACCAATCAGTTCTCTGGGGAAAGTAAGAAATGACATTAACCCATACCATGTATCTATCAGATGCTACATTGAACTCGGACCTTTACATACATTATCCTAATTAAACCCTATAACAACCCAATGAGGCAAGTATGTCTATCCCTACTTTACAAATGGGGAAGTAGAGACACAGATTAATAACCCTGCCTATGGTTTCTAAGTTAATAACTGGTGAGGGGCTTCCCTGGTGGCGCAGTGGTTGAGAGTCCGCCTGCCGATGCAGGGGACGTGGGTTCGTGCCCCGGTCCGGGAGGATCCCCCATGCCGCAGAGAGGCTGGGCCCGTGAGCCATGGCTGCTGAGCCTACGCGTCAGGAGCCTGTGCTCCGTAACGGGAAAGGCCACAACAGTGAGAGGCCTGCGTACCGCAAAAAACAAAACAAAAAACAAACAAATAACTGGTGAAAGATATGAAACTAGGCTTGGCCTGATTCCAGAGCATTTAATCTTTCATCATACATGTTGTTTCCAAACATTATGATGGCTAGAAAATTACCATAACTGACTAGACCTACATAAAGTTCTCATAATTTAAAAAGAAATATTCTGATAATTTAAAGCAAAATATGAAGAATTCAAGATTTGTAAGGCATTTGTAATGTTCAATTGTGTGAATTTATGGGTGATAGTAAACTTTTATAGTTCTTGGGTCAGCATGATAAAAGGAACACACAGAATCAGAGAAGTCAATGCAGAGAAGACGTGATATGGAGTCTGTCACCTAACTACTTTTCTGTTTCTTTAGGACACTATAAATATTGCGCACCAAAAAGGAAAAGTACCTTGGTGGCAATGCAGCAGGAATTCTGGAAGAAAAGGAAAGTGAAAAAAGGAAGGTAAGACTATTTCTATGATGATAAAAATCGGACACATTTTTAACCCAAGAATTAACCTGAGAATTTCAGTTCTCAGGTTAGGTTAAGCAAACAAACCTCTCTAATACATATTATACAAATATACCTCCTTAAAAGTCTAAGAAAACACACATGACACTATCTATTTTAAAAAAATAAGTCAGGGCAACTCACATCTTTGCTATTACAAGCATATATTTTAGTTTTAAAAGGGACAACTAAGTTATCTGGATGACAGAGAGTACTAAAAGGAACATAAATTAGTGGTAAAACACATTAAAATGATAAACAATATGAATAAGGTAAATGCTGACTTTTTACTTCATCTTTTATGAATAAGAGAGCGTCCTTTGCAACTTGATAGAGGTAATTTTATCTAAAACAGTAATTTTCAAAAGGTTATGGCTTAGAATGACATTCTGTCAGAGTTACAAACGGACCTCATAAATCATCTAATCCAACATGTAATGGTGTTCCAAATAGTCTCAACATAAAAGCATAGGTAATCCCCATTTGATTAAGATTAGCTAAGTATTTTGATCTAACCTTCCATAAAAGTAGCATTCAAATATTAGTATCAGAGACAAAACGTTAGGCTGAATGGATGAAACACTTGGCTCAGAATGAAGTCTCTTAAGCTCTTTGGTTCACACAGTACAAAACCTGAGATGAAAGTTAATTTTTACTTCTTGCACCACAGTTTAATAGTATCCCATATTTAAATCTTAAATGGTAAAGACCAACCCCTCAGAACAGAGAGTTTAATAAATTTGCCAAATAGATTTAAATGAGTATATCTTTCACTGAATTTGTCCATTTTGAAATAGTAATGGTCACTTTTATAACTTCTCTACATTTAATTTTCCTCCAAGAAAATACCTATTAAATTATACATGAATCAAATGCCTAAATTTTCCTTAGATGTGATGTACTTCACATGCAACAAATAAATTATTCTTTAAAAAAGTGAGGGATAAAGAAAGGGTACAAATTCAAAGACAGTTGAACACAGAAATGATTTCAACTCAGAAATAACCATACACATAATCCTGGACCACTATTTCACAAACATTTATGTTTGGCTTTATGGTGTACACAAATGGGGCAGGGGGGCAATAATTTACCTTCTTAATATGTAGGCAACATAACAAAATGAACTCCCTATAGCACATACTTTTAAGAAAACTTTTCAAGGTTTTCTATGTTTTTTTTCTGAAATTCAAAAAAAATTTTAAGGTAAGTTAATATAATAATTATGAATATCTAGAAACTCAGGACATAGCAAGGTTGTCTAGACTAATTTGGTAGTAGAGGAGAGCTGTTTTAGAATTTTAAAAGTACATCAAAAAAAAAGTAGTCCCATTAATCCATTAAAAATTTATTTTAATGATATCTGAAATTCTTATTTACATTCAGTAGATTTGAACCTATGTAATTTAGCTTATTATTCTAAAACTTACCTTTATATTCTGCACCCAATCTCAACATTAAACGCATAGGAAAAACCTTTGCCCAGGGAATCTCTAGCTTCTGGATAAGAATTCCACAAAGAAAAGGATTACTTGGTAACAGGAGATCATCAAGTTTCTGAAAAGTAGGTGTAATAAATAGAAATCCTCCATGATCCTTGCTGCTGAGAAAACTCTCAGTAAAGGTAATACTGTCCAAGTTTTCTATGTATTTTCCTAGAAATAAAATCATATATAAAAAGATTTTAAGTTGTTTTGAAGCAGCATTATGAGTTTGAATGTCCCAGTATAAACTTTCTTAAATAAAAGCAATGTAAAATATTTTTTCTTTATTTCCACTCTTGAAGAAGCACTGAATACCTTGTGTGCACAAAGTTCGGTTATTCCTGAAGATTGGGAATTGTGAACAAAAATTTGAGAATGTTTCTAACCATTAAGTGTTTTAAAATTTTTCTCCTTACTTCATGGTCAAGTGAAAAGTCATCATCATGTCCCCCAAATCTTATACATACAGAAAAGTATACGGTGGTCCCCCCTTATCCACAGTTTTGCTTTCCATGGTTTTAGATACCCCTGGTCAACTGTAGTTCAAAAATATTAAATGGAAAATTCAATAAACAGCAAATTTTAAATCTCTCGCTATCCTGCTCTGCCCCATTGGGATGTGAGCCACACTGTGAATCACTTGTCCAGCATATCCAAGCTGTATATGCTACCATCCATTAGTCACTCAGTAGCAGTCTCAGTAATGATCGACTGTTGCAGTATCACTGTGCTTGTGTTCATGTAACCCTTATTTTTCTTAATAATGGCCCCAAGGTACAAGAGAAGTGTTGTTGACAATTCGGATGTTCTCGTACTGTGTCTAATTTATAAATTAAGCTTTATCACAGGTATGTATGTATAGAAAAAACTGTACATAGGGTTCAGTACCATTAGTGGTTTCAGGCAGCTAGTGGGGTCTTGGAACTTATCCCCTGCAGATAAGGGGGGATTATTGTGTAGACACATAAACAGACCAGGAAGGTAAATATATTTTCACTTTTAAAATTAAAAAAACTATAAAGACACTAATTTCATAAAATGCTAAATTTAAGGAGACTGAACAATGACAGAGCTCTTTTAAGTAATCAGCAATCTCTTCACAAAATAAATCTTTAGTAGAGTTAGCATAGCCAAAAGCAAAAATGCCCTTAATTTATCCATTCCCTGGTCTGAACAGTTCAAAATAAAATGGTATACCTTTCAGAGCGTCCTTATAAATGGTGATAAAGAGTCTGAAGATGTCCTTAGGAATAGTATCTTCACTTGGCAAACGTAACAATAGAATAATAATTTCTGCCTGTCCCAAGCCGTGCAATCCATTGGTTGAGAAGTACCAATATTTGTCTGAGGAATCTTAAGTGACAAAAGTGTACAACTATAAATGTCAACTTCTATTAACCAAAAAAATTAAATATAATTGTCCTTTGCATGAAGCACAACTTTTTAAACTCCTTAGTTTCCCAACATTCTCCTGACAAAAACTTTAAATTGAATTGTTTGAGATTAATATAAAAAAGAGAAAGGATGAAAAATTATCTGATGGAGTCAATTAATAAACAACAATAAAATAAAAGATGCACTAACAAGCTGAAATGTAGTGGGTGAGAATCAGGTTAGTTTCAAAGAGAATGAAAAGCTAAGAGATGCATTATTGAGTATTGAGGACTATTTATTACTAAGAAATATTTACTTCCTTACTTTTAACTAAGTCTAGTGTCATTTACTTTAAAACTGTCTTTATTGTTGCTAAATCAGGATTCTTGCTTATCTCAATTAGCAAATTTCAATTTACCTAAAAGCTATATGAAATATGGTCAGCTGGGGAGATTGGGATTGACATATATATACTAATATGTATAAAATGGATAACTAATAAGAACCTGCTGTACAAAAAAATTAATTAAATTCCAAAATTCAAAAAAAAAAATATATATATGGTCAGCTGTATCATGAGCATCAAAATACAGCTTGTTATAAGCCCATGGCCTTAACCTAGGACTGAATGAAGGACACTAGTAAAAATCTTTAAGCTATTACTTCAAGTCCCACTGCATATAAAACTGCAAAATTTATTTATATTAATGTTTGGCTACGAAAACCAATATCCAATACTGCTTATTTTTCACCATTGCCAGTCTGAATTTAACCTGACAATGTAATTAATTATTCAGAAATCCTGCTTACCAATTAGGCAAAGAAAGATGAATCATTACTTACAAAATGCTAACTTGACATTCACAAGTAGATTAGCATTTAGGACAAATGTAACAGGACAAAAACCTTCGCCTTCAAGAAGCAAGATGATCTGCTCGTGAGATGGGTGTTCTTCTATTACAGGCACTAAAACATGAAAATAATATATTAATTAGAATATACATGTCTTCCTGTTAAATATGGCTATAATGAAAAAAACAGATTTATAAATCCACCAATGGCTTAATCACATTTAAAAGCAAAAGCAAACACGTTTTATAAAATCAGTCAACACCTGGACAACTGTTAATATACTAATTTTTACTTTTCAATTTATGTAAACATATTAATATTACAATACATATAAATCCTGGTCAATTATATTATATATAGTCTATGCACAAATATGTTGATTAAATAGCATATTGATACAATTTTAGCACCTTTAAAGTTTTAAAACAAACCGTTTTATAAAGTGGACTCCTATCTGCCAGCCACTCCAATTATAAATTCCGAAATTTACAGCTGTGAAATTAGTCTAGACCCAAGTTGTACATGCTGCTTGCTACCATATGCCTTATGTCAGTGACAAGTGGTGAAAAAAGAACTTGACAACCAACAGGAAAATATACATGGCATGCAAAGAACAGGGCTTAAGGTATTTTTGCCACTATCAATAGGATCATGAAATGGTTCCTACTTTCAGAACAGAGATCCTAGGCTTCATTCCCCTACATTATCATGCACAGAACATAATCATTTCATGTAAGATTCAGCATAATGCCTGGGGTAACAAGGATATATCCCTAGGGAACTACTCCAAGGTGGGAGATAGCCACAGAATCTCCAGATAAGAAAGGACCTTAAAGACCACCTAAGTTCTCTTCTTTTACAAAGGAAACTGAGGCCCAAGAGATTAAATTGCATGCTTCAAGTCATATGTGTATTAAGTAGCAGATGAGGAACTAAAATTCCTAGCTTTGTCATCCAATCAAATATTCTTTTCTTTAGGCACTATGTTCCTTAAAAAAAAAATGATATGGAGTCAAAACTAATATAGGACTAAAAGTCTATGAATTTCCCTGTTGTGTTGGACTTTTGCCTTATTTTAAATTAGGGACCCAGATGAGATAAGTGAATCTCATTCAAATCAACTCACAAGGTCAGATCTTTTTAGAATTTGTTTTTATACAGTAAGATTTTTGTAAACTAGAGTTCCATGCCATCGTACATATTTCAACCACACTTTCTAAATTAAAAAAAATACATTTTATATATCACAGACAAAATTCATCAATATATTCTTCTTTTTAAAAAAAACCTCCTTTTTAAATTTAAATAACTGCTATCCTACCTGATCCCTTTTCTCCAGATGCAACCAGAAGAGGAGGCAAGCTGTCCTCATCATCAGGTAGAAGACTAATCTTATTGCAAACATTCTTGTCAATACCACACAATAACCTATAATCTGAAATACTAGCAACAGGTAAATTACTGTTAACCAAGACACCAGTAGGACTTGATAGGTCCTCAGTTTCTGCAAAAACATCATCATCTAGTGTAAAAGAGCCAGAAGTAGGCAACCCCTCAGTTCCTGTGTTTGTAGGCAGTTTTTCCACAGATGGAACCTGAGAAATAGGACTTTGAATTATCTCATTTCTTATATCGCCTGTCTCACTGTTTGGTTTTTCCACTGTAGTAGAATGGGCATGATCCACCGTGTTTATCATCTGTAAAATATGGAAAACAAAAACCCAAATCAGTTCATAGTTTCTTTCTTCAGAAGCCAAATTTCCCAAGAAATAGTACCATTTTGGTTCTTTAAATTCAAGAGCACAGGTTTAGCTTTACTCTCTGCTCAGGTAGGTATTTATGACTAATTTTATAGACTGGAAAAAGGAGGCAAGGAGAACTTCAGGATCCTACACCATACCACAAAGTGAGCACACTTAGTTCAACTCAAGGCACTCCTCCTAATAGACAAAAAAGCCTGGCTGAGGTGTGGCAAGGGAGAGGAAAAAGGGAGAAGGCAGGGAGGGGAGTGGTTAGGAAGCAAAATGGTAGACATGCTCCACAACAGTAACCACCTAGAATAAACTACACCTCAAGTCTGCTTCAAGTAAGCCCCTTTCTTTTTAGACAGGCCAAACCTAAGTCAATAGAGAATTGCTTATGAACTCAAGTAATACTAGCCTCTACAGAAATTCCATTTTGTTAAAATATTGATTGAGGGTAGGTGCTAGCTAAGAAACATACTTCTGGTAATTAGAGCTACTTGTAAAACCTAGCTCGTGAACTCTTACTGACAAACAACATAAGTTTATATGATACATGAACTTGAAGAGAGCAGGATACATATCCATCTTGTCTGATGTATCTTTACCCAAGATAAACCAGGTAACTGGCTCAGAGGAGATGCTCAATATATATTTGTTTAATGAATAAAAAAGCATTCCGACTTCATGTGTTAATACTTACTTTTATGAGTATTTTGCTACTTTACAATGAGAGTTATTAGTGGGCTGGGATTCTATATTATGTATCTTCTATTTAACACCTAGCACATTTGTATAAACATAAACATAAATACTACCATCAGGTACTTTACTGAATATTTGAAAATCATTAAACAAATTAGTCTAAATTAACTTACTAAATCTCAGTTCTATTTCCCCATACCAGTGGTTCTCAAAATGTGGTTCAGGGATCTCTGGGGTCCCCAAGACCCTTTCAGGAAGTCAGTGAGGTCCTAGGATTTTCTTCATATAATTTAACTAAAACATATCACAACAGACTGACTTTAGAAGTAGATGTGAGAATCTATCTTCTATTAAGCCAGACATTAAAGAAATTCACAAAAATGTAAAACAATGTTATTCCTCTCACTAAACTTTTGTTTCAAAAACTTTTCATTAAAAATATTTCTATTAATTTAATGAGCTTATTTTAAATTAATTTTTAAATGTTTATCAATTTCATATCAGTAATTATCAATAAACATAACCCACATAACCTGTAGTTCTTTGGGGTTCTCAATAACTTTTAAGAGCATAAAGGGTCCTTAGATCAAAAAGTTTAAGAATCACTGCCTTAAAATGACATTAAAAAAAGGTAAAATCTAAAATATATTCATACATCATATGTTTCTCATTTTATGAAGCTCAAAGCATTTAAAAAAAAAAGTACTCTAAAAAATCACACAAGGAATTACTTACAAAATAAAATTTTATTAAATTAACAAGTCATTCTTTAGATTCCTTACCAGTGGCACATCAGGTAAGAGAGGACTAAAGTCTTCAGAACATCTTTTACTTCCAGAAGATAATTTTGTTGTATCTGCAACTTCGCCATTGGGCAATATACCATCTGCAAACCATACTCTCTTCTGTTCTTTGGAGCATAATCCTAGAATCAGTTTAAAAAGTAAAGCATTTTAATTTGATAACATTGCAATGATTTAACACTAAATGGGTCAGGAAACATTTTCAAAAGCTTTTTGCTAGCCATTGGCAAGCCCTGCATTCTCAGGGTTTCAAGGCCTAGAGAAATGGCCTTTTGTGATTCATCTACCCAGAGTAGTTTTTTTCTAATTCATACAAAGGCAGGGCTGGCCCTAGGAATCCCGTACTCAGAAAAAGAGTGGACAGGAGAGGTTATACCTTAAAGACATTGAAGGCAGATTTAAAGCCTATATTATTAAGGCTAACTTTGTGAGTGTGGAATAAAATTTAGGGACTAAGGCACAGGGAGGAAAAATGGAATAGACCAGAGCATGGTAGACAAGCAAAGGGAAAAAAGTATGAAGAACAGAAGAAAGAAGCATAAAAAGTCTAAAGAAAGAAACAGGATCATTTGTGCATCAGAGGTCATTTCCTACTTTTAACTTACTTAACAAGAGAAGCATAACATGCTTTGTTCTTATAATGTTGATATTGAAATTTATTAATATTTATTAATATTTTCCTTTCAAACGTGGAGGAAATAACTAGATGTCAGCATAAATATTTGTTCTCTTTTATTAAAAAGCATCCACGGAGGAAGGTTATGAAAATTCCTGCCAGATGATTTTAGAACATATAAACATCAAAAGGACCAACATCTACCTTCCATATCATAATCCAGATAACACTGAAAAAATTGGAATCATATATGTATAATTTTTGCAACATGGGTGGACATATTAAATAAGGTATCTTTCTTGTATTTGCAATACTTTATAATTTAATAATTTTAAAAGTCAATATAAGAGAATAAATTTTTTTTTTTTTTTTTTTTTTTTTTTTTTTTTTTTTTTGCATTACATGGGCTTCTCACTGTTGTGGCCTCTCCCGTTGCGGAGCACAGGCTCCGGACGCGCAGGCTCAACGGCCATGGCTCACGGGCCCAGCCGCTCTGCGGTATGTGGGATCTTCCCAGACCGGGGCACGAACCTGTGTCCCCTGCATCGGCAGGCGGACTCTCAACCACTGCGCCACCAGGGAAGCCCGAGAATAAATATTTTTAAAAGCAGATTCATTCATCTTTAGAGCTATAATATACAACCATATATGCTAAAACTCATTATTTAAGTCATAATGATAAACAGAAAATAGCTATTAAGTGAGAAATAAGTGAAATCCAAAATAGTTGACAGAAATACTTGAATTTGTCTCTAACTGACAATTACAGTTATTTTCTAGCATGTTACAGACTAATAGTTTATTTTTAAGAGTGTACACAGGCTTACTGAATAGCACAGGGAACTATACTCTATATTTTGTAATAACCTATAAGGGAAAAGAATCTGAAAAAGAATAGATATATATATGTATATGTATAACTGAATCACTGAGCTGTACACCTGAAACTAACACAACATTGTAAATCAACTATACTTCAATTTTAAAAATTAAAAAAAAAAAAAGTCTACACAGGCTTTACTCAAGATCCTAAACTACAATAGGCTATAAAAAAACAGAGAGCCCAAAGATTTTTTAAATCTTTAGAAGTTTGTTAAAGGATTTAAGAAACATTTTTTATTGTGGTAAAATACACATTTAAAAATAGATTTTTAAGGAAAGGGAGACATGCCAATTATTTACCTATTGTCTCTCAAACCCAAGCCCACCCTTCCACATGGTGCTCTTTGATGCCAGGCTGGAAGTCTGGAAAGTGCAACTCCCAGACCCCCTTGCTAGTTGGTTCTGGTCACATTCCAGCAGTGACAGGCACTGGTTGGAGACTGGAAGGTGGGAAGAGAAGGAATTCTTTCTGTTTCTAGTCCCTGCCAGGACTTATGCAGCAGCGGCACCACCAGATACACCCACATGTCCTGTGATCTTCAGTACTCCTTACATCAAGCCTGGGACCCTCCTTCTGTCATCTGAACACCAACCCTGTTAGGCTCCTTGATGGTCCCAGCATTTGCCACTTGGTGTTCCTCTAGAAGTCACAGTACTAGTCATGTGACGTGGTACCCTAATCCCTGAATACTAGGTCTGAGAACCAAGCATCTCTTGGTGTTCCTGCACGGGGTTCTAGTAATACTGCCTCTCCCTTTGCATTCTCCCAACCCTAGGGATGGTGGTTGCTTCCTGTACTTACTAATCCCTGAGTCACTTGAGCATGCCCTTTTTGTTCTTCTACCCTTCTAACTTACATGTATAACCAGTTCCCTGTATTAAATTCCTTCTAGTAGCTAGTCTGGTTTCTCTTTTCTCACTAGATCCTGTCAATACGAGAAAACTTCTACTTTGATCACTTATCTTTAATATTAGACACAACATTTTCTTCAAGTTACCTTCAACACTTGGTTGTTTAAGTGCTGAGATTGGTAAAGTTGTAGGTGAAGATATACTGGATGTTTGAGTCTCCTGAAGAGGCTGGATGGTGGCACATTCATCAGAATGATTAGATGTAAGATTAGAACCAGTTGGACTCATCATCCTTTCAAATGCCTGAGCTATAAAGGGAAAAAAAACTTGATCTCAGGTTTTTGAACTTCAAAGTAAATCATGATAAATATTCTATTTTTCAAGTTGTAAGAAGAAAGAAATTAATGGCTAACTAAGAAGTGACACTTGGCAAAGATGATATCCTTACTTTAGTTGGCAGCACTCCACTTCAGTATAAGCTACCAATTAGTTATTTCAATATAATTTTGGCATATATTTGATATCTACTAAAGAAAATCATTGTTATTTAATATGACCATCTGATTTTGCCCTTGTACTCCTATAGTCTATTTCCAATATAGCTCCTAGTGATTCTTTTAAGACATAAATCATATCATATCATTCTTCTGTTTAAAATCCTTTAATGGCTTCCCAACTAGAATGAAAATTTAAGTTGTTACAATGGCCCACAAGACCCTACATAGTCTGCATTTCTACCTCCTCTGCTTTCCCAGTTAGCTGTCTGACATAATTTCTCACTAAAATCCTACTTGCTCATTAGAATCCAGCCACTGAGGCCTCCTTGTTCTTCAACAAGGGAAGCAAGCACTGTTCTAGCTTAGGGTCTTTGCTCTTACTATTCTTTCTGCCTGGAAAGTTCTTCCACATGGCTTTATTCTCTCACTTCCTTCAGGTCTCTGCTTACACATCATACTATCATAAACCCTTATTCTGACCACCACTTAAAATTACTACCTCTTGCCACCAGTCTGTTACTATCTTTTATTTTCATTTAGAATATTATCACCATCTGATATTCTCTTTGCTTTCTGTCCACATCTCCTCACATTCATAAGGTCCATGAGATCAAAAGTGCCATAAGAACAGGGAATATATTTTGTTCTCAGCTGGAGCTCCAAAGCACAGAACAGTGCCTGAATACTGCTGAATGATTTTTTCATCCAAATAACACGGAACAGCACTGGTACCTCTCCCTTCAGCACTTCTCCAAACTGATCTGCTATAAATGCTGCCACTACTACAGTAACTTTCCTCAAGTGCCAATGAATTAGCACGCTCATGCAATGGCTTCCGCTAACCAAGTAAAATCCAAACATAGTACTTTGAGTTTCAAAGTAATTTCCAACTTCCTCTAAGTTTATGTAATGGCACTCACATGCATGCTTCTTTAAAACTTATACAGTCTCAGCACAACTTCCTCATTATCCACAATCTCTAATGAAACTATCTTTTCTTCTTTGTGGAATTCGTCTTATAACCCTTGAGCCATCTTTCTCCTCTTATTAGTAACATTATTTTAAATGATCATGTCTACTGTTTTCAACCCTAAAGTTGGAGTTAAGATAACTTTTATTTACGTTTTCCTGTGGTGTATAAATTAATGATAAACAGAGCCATAAATGAAGTTACATGCTATAAGATATCAAAACAGAATAAATAAAACAGGTAACTAACTAAATAAATCCATTCCAAATATTTTCTTTGATAAACCAATGCTTGATCTCACTATCCTACTAAGTCTCTTCAGTGACTAAATCTTCTCCTCTCCTGGATCCTTATGGTCAATATGTTTTAATGTTCACCTAAAAATCTGACCTGTCAACTCAAATAATGTTTCAAAGCTTCATGGCTGTTTTATTTTTTAAGTGGGGAGAGATAATTATGTGGGAGCTTGCTCTAAGATTTCTTAACTCTAGCAGGTTGCTTGGCTAACAGCACCAGGGGTAGTCTTAAAGGCTACTGAAACAGCATAAGCAAAAAACAAAACAAGTACAAGCACTTAAACTAAATTCTTCATCAACACTGGTGGTAATATGGAAATATAAGAAGATTTACACTCTATTATCTTCCGGAGCAGAGGTCAACAGCAGGGAGTAAAGCAGCTTACCTCAGGCTAACAGACTCACATCAGAGCTTTTTGAAGAATTGCTGAAAAAATTTATCTTCATTCAAAAGAGAAAAACAAATTATTATCAGGTATTTATTCTCCTGGCTAACAGGAAGCAGCACCTGGGCTAGCGCACAGGCCTGGTCTTAAAAGTCCCAAGTAATATTTGCTGGGAATTAAACTGTCAACAAATCTTTGAAAATGCCAAGAAGTACTCAAAAGAACAAACGTGTATTTGAAGAAAAACACACACACACACACACACAAAACTGTGAGAACTCAAGTAAGATTACTGCTGATAACAGTAAGCTAGCTAGGGAGCCAGAGAAACAATGGGAAACACAAACAAAATTCTAAAATTGAGAAGGGAAAAAAATATATAAAAGACAAAAATGTGCAAATAGTGTGACAGTCCTATGACTTTATATAAAAATTATAAATATTATACCTTAACTTTTATTCCCACTTTACGTTGTAATTTTCTATAAGCTGGGAACTATTATCTTGCCTTATGCTATAAATATGTAAGACTGTATACTGTTTATTGGTAGGTATTCTATAAATGTTTAGATTAAGATGATGAGGATGACAATGATGGTGACAAAAACAAATAGGCAGATGAAATGCAGCATTTAGGGACTTGGTACCTGTTAAAAGTTAATGAACTGCCACTCCAGAAACTGAACGCTTCCTTTCCACACTGGTAGTAATAATTGTGAGAGTAGAATAAAAAGAAGAGAAACCAAGCCTTGGGATGTCCCACCTAAGCCAGATAAGTCAACACTAGGTCCCTGCCTTAAGAAAATAAAGAAGTTTATCTTTGTCACAATCCAGTTGTTTTTAAGATATATTCAATTACTGGAAGAAGATATGTCAGGGTAATACTCACCTTTACTAATAGTCTCATAGCAGACTACACATACTCTTGCTTCCTTTTCTAGATACTGCAATTTACACTTCCTATTACAACAGACACCGCAAAATACCTATAAAGGACAAAATATCAAATTTGATTTTGTTTCAAGCACGTTTTACCAACTGGAGGCAGGGAGAGGAGAGACCCGAACTCTAACCAAAATCCATTTTTCTGATTACATAAACAAGTTTTCTAATCACCATAATCATAGGTAATTATTAAATGATTCTTTTTATTATTTTACTTAAATGAGGTTTCTGTAATTTAAAATTGTATCTCTGATGAGAATTCCTTTAAATCAATTATGTTAATTGGAAGGGAACAAAAACTTTCTTAATGAATACGTTCATAACTTAAAAAGCTTTCTGTGGTCCTTTACAACTTTTTTTTTTTTTTTAACTTTTTGGCCGCGCTACGCTGCATGCGGGATCTTATTAGTTCCCCGACCAGGGATCGAACCTGTGCCCCCTGCAGTGGAAGCACAAAGTCTTAACCACTGGACCGCCAGGGAAGTCCCCCTCCTTTACAACTTTTAAAAGGAGAATGTTATTCAAAAAAGAAACAGACTCACAGATATAGAGAACAAACTAGTGGTTACCATCAGTAGGAGGAAAGTGGGTAAGGGCAAGATAGGGGTAGGGGATTAAAAGGTACAAACTACTAAATATAAAATAAATAAGCTACAAGGATATATCGTACAGCACAGGGAATATAGCAAGTATTTTATAAGAACTACAAATGGAGTATAATCTTTAAAAAGTGTGAATCACTATGTTCGATACCTGAAACTTTCATAATATTGTAAATCAACTATACTCAATTAAAAAAAAAAGAAAAACACGTAGAATGTTATTTTTCTAAAAGAGAGTAGGGTTGATCTGAGACTAACATATTACTGGAAAATGCTGAAAAAAATGCAATGTTATTTCTAGAGGCAACTCTTAGAGTCCATAGACTATTAAGATAGTCAGAACACAAATGAGGTCACAGCTTCAGTGTTCTGAACCTTGTGCAAGCCAATCTGCTTTTTTCTCAGTGTTTACCTCAAGTATCGAGCATAACACTAGCTGCAGAGTAGTCTTGAAATTAAGTATTCAAGGATAAACTGGAAGCTGACTGAATTCCGTACATCTGACGTGTTCATGTTAGAGAGAGAATGAAACGTATTCTTAGATTTCACAAAAATTAGTGTTCCTCATTTCCCAGTATGTAATACCCATGACAATGTGACATTTATTCAAACCTCAAGCAATCTGTAAAATGACAGTGCTTTATACACTTCCACGTAGGTGAAAAAAGATGATTTTAAACTAACTGAATCTTGTAATCATCTCTTTATCAGCTTTTTTGTCACATTAAATTTCATTTAAAATGTCTCAAAAGAATAAAAGACAAAGGTTTTTATAGCTTACTTTTCCACATGCTCGGCAGTGATGTCGCCGTTTCGTAAAAGTAAATTTGACTTGGCAGTTCATACAATTTGGAGCTTCTGAATCAGGAACCCAAGTAGGTTGTTTCCGGCCCAAAACAAGGCCTTCTTTGCAAGTGTTTGCAGGCACAGATTCTTCATTTGCAGTTACAAAACTGGATCCACCTTCAAAATTACTTTCTATATCAATGTAATTAGAATTGAAGCTAACCTGAGGATCAGTCACAGAATCTGTAGCACAGGTGGTTGGAACAATGGTATTTGCTATTCTGGGTTCACTTTCAGGCATATTTGGAACATCCAGCTTATTTGGTTCCTTTGAACTCCTTGTTCTTGATGGAACACTAAACAGTTGCTTAGGTCTGGCACCTCCAACATGAACAGATTGACTGTTACTAACAGAGACTGATAATTCATTTGTAATCTCAGACTTACTGCTAGATAACACTTGTTCAACTGGAATTGTACTTTTTTCCCCTAAAGAAAGGCTACCATTTTCTGTTGTATTCTGTTTATCAACCATTTCACAAATCATATTAATACCAGGACTTTCCCCAGTAGCTTCTGCTTCAGCATTGAAATATATATTATCGACATTTCCATCATCTGGGCCTTTCATATCTATCTGATTCATCTGAGATTTTGAGTCATTTACATTTTCTTCAAATGATTTTATGTTACTAGGCTGAAGATACTGTTCAGTTAGAAAGGCATCAAGTTCAGCATCACTAACTGGTGCACCACTTTTCATGCCTTCATCAATATTAAAGTAATCCAAATCTTGTCCATTGATATCATTGCTTGAAAAAGTGAAACCTTCACAACGATTAGGAGATTCTGGGGCATTCGCACCAGAAAGCTCTATTTGAGATTCTGCAGCTGTAGAAGAACTGGTGTTATTAGGGTAATCCAAAGACTCAACTCTAACTACCATCTGGTTAGAATCTGCCTTTCTATCTCCCATCTTTTCAATTAATGGCTGATGAGGTATGTTTTCACATTTTTCCTGTTTCAAAAGATCAGTCTCCTTCAAAGGTTCCCCACCTGAAGTTATATTCTTCTGTATTTCTTCATGCACAGTCACTGCATCTTTTATATTATTTTTATATTCATTCTGGGGTAAACAATCACCATGAGCTTTATTTTCAATTAATGATCCACACAAAGACCCAGGTACTGGAAGACAGGACAATGAGGAATATGTATTTTCACTTGAAACATGTAAAGTTGAAGCAGAATCTTGGATTTCATCTTTATTATCTTTAAGTTCTAAATTTCTTGAGTCTTCTTTTGCAGATTGTTTTATAAATATATCAGTCCTATCTTCCTGAAAGGAAAAGTCAGGTAACTTGAAATTTTCATCTCTTAAATTTGAATCATTTAAGCATAAACCTCCATTTTTTGCAAGACTGCAAGACAAAGGACTTGTGCTGCCTCCTTCTTTTAAACATTCTGGGGCAGCTATGACTGGCACATCTACCTCCTCTTTTACCAAACAGCCATCAGCTTTTACTAATTCACATGGCTGGTTCTTGTACTGTAGGTGGTCTTTGGCATCAAACATTTTGGAACTTTGTTGAGTCAAAGCAGATGGCATGTTAAAATCAACAACTGGTTCTAACTGATTAGAGATCTTTTTATCCTCTAAATTTTCTTCTCCTCTGTGATTACACGAATCTGAAAGTGTTGTATCTACTTTTACACCAAATTCTTTAGTTCCACTGATTTCTCTGTTTTGCAATTCAGAACTAACATCATTCTGTTCCTCTCTGCTGACTGTATTATTACCATGGTCTGTTGAAGAAACACAGAAAGTTTCTGACACTGAAGATAAATCCAGTCCAATCAAGGAATCTGCACTAGACTTAAAATCATCTGGCAATAATTTTTTAATATCTTCTTCACTATTAGTTACATGAACTAAGTTACCCATGTCACTTATCAGATCACAGACAGGTTTACTACATCGTCCCATATATAGAGGCTGGATTTCATCTGAAGTGCCACCATCCACAGAAGAAAGGAGATCAAGTCCTGTTACATTTTTTTCATTTTGTATAGAAGTTTGTCCCTCAAGTGTTTTTTCATTCAGGGCAATTTGATTTGTTTCATAGCCTGTTTCTGATGAGGCACAACAATTAATGCATTGTTGATCCTTTGGTAGCAGTGAAGTTAGCTGTGAGGAAGCCAACTCTGAAGAGACTGAATAGTGGTTAGAATCATATGAATTTTGTGCATCTTGGAGATAATCTTGTTCATCTAATTAAAATAGAAATATAATGTTAGTCAGGAGACCCAAATCAAAATTATTACAAAGATGTATGGTTTCTACGACTTCTAAACTTTTTTTTAGACCAGAAATATATTACTCTCCTGCAAAATAGTAATAACCTCCAAAATTATTTTCACTTGGATTTAAACTACTTGGGGTTTTTACTTTTTAATGTAGATGTCATAATATGATAGAAATTCTACTCAAAATAACTCAGTTGCACTATAAAAACCAGACTAAGGAAGAGCTGAAAAACAATCTAACTTCCTTGTTCTGCCCTCCAGTTTCCTAGTCTTCATCCTAAGATGAGGAAAATACTATCTTTCATAGTAATGAAATACCAATTAATATAGAACTTTCAGGTTGCTTTCAGCTGGTTCGTATGTTGTGTTTTTTGTTTTTTTTTTTTTGGCGGTACGTGGGCCTCTCACTGTTGTGGCCTCTCCCAACGTGGAGCACAGGCTCCAGATGCACAGGCTCAGCGGCCATGGCTCACGGGCCCAGCCGCTCCACGGCATGTGGGATCCTCCCGGACCGGGGCACGAACCCGCGTCCCCTGCATCAGCAGGCAGACTCTCAACCACTGCGCCACCAGGGAAGCCCTTGTATGTTGTTTTTAAAGGTCTTTCTTTTACCTAAACATGTATCTGGAGAGAAACTTCTACCTTTCTTACTTCTATTTCTGGCTATTGGTTCTATTCAGTATAAGAATACACTAATTCATTACAATAAGTGAATGTTTTACAGAAGATAACCATGTGACCAAAACTGAAACCAAGTTTTGCTAAGAGTACTAATTACGGACATTTTAAAATTACATTAATGGTAAAAATGAAAAATGGACAAACCTGGATTCTGTTCAAAATCATCGAGGAGTTTGTCCAAGTCACTGACTGCTGCTTTAAAATAACTGTCCATCCTACTTGTAGACTTACTCAGAATTTAATTCTTGTGTGCCTAGAAAATATGAAGTATGATAATTCATTTAATTCTCTGACATATAAATATTATACCATGTACTGCATGCCAAGAAACACAGCCAGGGAATAGACACAAATAAAATTTAAGAGTATTGCTTTGAAGATTCTGTAATTTAGTTGGGGAAATTCCTCTATATATACAAAAATGACATGAAAACAAACTCTAACAACATAACATGCATACATAAACTATTTAAAATTTAAAACACTTATCTAAATAACTCATGGGTCAAAGAATGCATAGTTGAAAGCTATAAATAGTTGTTAAGTACCACGTATCAAATAATATAAAATATACTATACACAAATAAAAATACTGCATGTAAAAACTTGCAAGATTCTGCAAAAGAGAATACTTAAAGACAAATACCTAGAGACTTAGATGCTTATACTAGAAAACAAAGAATGAAAACAAATAAGCTAACAGCAGAAATTAAAGAAATAGAAAACAAGCATATGAGAGAGGTACAAGAAAACTAAAAGTTAGTTTTATGAATAAAGTAGGTGAACCTCTGATCTGTGGCAGGAGCTCCATCAAATAAGCCTGAGAGACCTTGAAGGAATCTATCAATGACTAATGGAACAATATAAAAAGGACACAGGAGCTAAGTATCACTGGCTTAAATGGGACAAATGAACCTCAAATAAATGAAGACTACAAAGGACTGACCACAAATCAAATGGATTAAAAAAAACCAACAAACCAAGAGATCATAATGATACTAAAAACAAAAACCACCACTCATTAGAGAGTTGCTAGGGAAGTAACCCTTTACTCTGAAAATTGATATACTAAGAGAAAAGAACTAAGAATTTATCCTTTCCTTTATTTACAAAATGTACTTTAGGATAAGAAAACAGTTGCTGAGGAAGAATTCTTTAGATAAGAATTCCAGTTGATAAATGCAGAAAGATATTAAAAATTTTTAAATCATTTCTTCATAGTCCCTAAAGCAATAAATGGACTACGCAATGGCTATCAATGGATGTTAAAACTGTTAGATGAAAGGTTGAGGGGAACTTTATAATGGTGGGATCAGGTCAACACATCTAAATCCAGTGACCAATTTCACCATCAATTAATGTGGAAGACATAGAATCACATACAAAATATTCCTGCCCAAAAAAACAAACAAAAAAACCCACAAAAAAAACCTGAATCCAAATCTAATCAAGTTTTTAGCACTAACTGCATATTTACAGGAAATTCAAGGATAGAGGGACAAGTTAAATGATATCAAAAGAAAGCAACTGGCTAAATTCAGAAGGGGGAACACTTTTCAGCAATGTTCCTTAAACAGTTGATAGTGAATGACTTTTTTTTTTAAACTTCCAGTCTGTTACAAACTGCTACTTTTGTAAAACACAATAAAATAATACAAATTTTGCAATAATATACAAACAAAAAGATATAGATTATTAAACACATTTGAATGGTGCCCTGAGTAAGGAATAGGAGTGGGAAATGAAGGATAAAAGACAATAAACTACTGAGAGGGCTTTACTAGAGCCACTTATGATGGTCACCATGAACTGAGGACACACGAGGCTCAGAAAAAATGAGAGATACTTTAAAGATGGGTTAAAAAAGATTAGACAGAGCTTAAGAGAACTGAACAAACAGGAAGACCTATCTGAAGAAATAACCTAAAATGTAGCCCAGAGAGATGAGGAAGAAGAAATATGAAAAAAGAAGTTAAAAAACATGGATGACAGAATGAGAATGGAGCCCCATAAGAAGAACAGAGCATGGAACAAGTATGCTTGAAAAGATAATGCCAGGAATTCCAGAACTGATGAAAAACACAACAGATATAGGTAACCCATTACCAAGCAATATAAATACAGTTGACCCTTGAACTACATGGCTTTGAACTGCACAGCTCACTTATTTGCAGAATTTTTTTCAATAGTAAATACTGCAATACTCCAGAGTTGGCTGAATCATGGATATGGAGGAACCATGGATACGGAGGGCTGACTATAGGTTATATGTGAATTTTTGACTTGCAGAGAATCGGCACCCCAACACTCACATGGTTCAATGGTCGACTGTAAAGAAAAATCAGCAGTTAAATACTCTATAGTGAAACTTTTGAACTCCAAGATAGAACAGCCAGAGAGAAAATCTCATCTTCAAAGAAACAATAATTACGCTAGCACAAGGTAAACTTCAGAACAATTCTCATTGACAATGGTATGCCATCCTATTCATTAAAGCATATTATTCTTTTATTTCCATTTTTAAATTTTATTTATACCATACATATACAAAAGTACATGAAAACACATAGGCACCAAAACAAATAAAAGGAACCTGGAGGAAGAGACAATATAGGAAGAAGAAAACTTCAAAAAAACTAATATTCTCAGGAAAAAAAAGCAATGCAACTATGAAACAGCAACAGGAAGCCATACGTAAAGAATATGTGAGAAAAAAGATCATGAAAATTGATAACACAAATCTTAAAATTCAAGTGAGGCTTACAGAATGTAGTAAAAGCAGTGCTTAAAGGGGCACTTATAGCATTAAGTGCATATATTAAAAAAAGAAAGATCTAAGAATCCATAATCTAAGCTTTCACCTTGGGAAACTAGAAAAAGAACAACTTAAGCCCAAAGTATGTAGAAGGAAAGGTAACAAAGATCAGAGCAGAAATCAATGAAATTAAAAACAGGAAAATAGAGAAATGGAGAAAAACCACTGAAACCAAAAACTCTTTCTTTGAAAAAAGTAAAATTGATAAACTAGGCTAATTAAAAAAAAAGAGAGATACAAATAACCAATATCAGAAGTGAAAGAGGGGTCATAACTACTGATACCATGGACACTTAAAGGAAAATAAAGCAATATTATGAAAATTCTATGCCCCCAAACTTGATCATTTTGATGAAATGGACCAATTCCTTGAAAAACACAAACTATCAAAATTCACACAAGGAAAAACAGACAACCTGAACAGTCCTATATATATTAACGAAACTGAATCAATAATTAATAATCTTCCACAAAAAAAGTCATCAGGTCTAGATAGGTTCACTGGTGAATTTTACCAAATATTTAATGAAGAAATGATCCAAATCTTCCACAGTCTCCTCCAGAGAAAAGAAGCACAGGGAACACTTCCTAACTCATTCTATAAGACCAGCATTACTCTAATACCAAAAACAGATAAAGACATTACAAGAAAGAAAAACTACAGACCAATATAACTTATGAACACAGAAGTAAAAACCCAAAACAAAATATTAGCAAATTGAATTCAGCGATGTATAAACAAAATTATACACAACAACCAAGTGGGATTTATTCAGGTATGCAAGGCGGGTTCAACATTTGAAGATTAATCAATGTAATATACCACATCAACAGACTAAAGAAAAATTATCATATAATCATATGAACTGATGCAAAAGAAAAAGCATTTGACAAGACCCAATACTTACTCATGATAAAAGCTCTCAGCAAATTATGAGTAGAGGGGAACTTCTTCAGTTTGATGAAGAATATCCACAAAATACCTACAGCTACCATTACACAATATACTTAGTGATGAGAAACTAGATGCCCTACCCCCAAAGACTGGGATCAAGGAAAGGATGTCTTCTCTCACCACTCCTATTGCACATAGTACGGAAACCCTCACTAGTGTAATAAGAAAAGGAAATAAAAGGTACACTGTTTGGAAAGGAAGAAATAAAAATGTCTTTATTTGTGATGACATGATTTTCAATGTAGAAAATCTCCCCAAACTGATCCTCCAGTATGGAAAAGTGAGTGTAATAGCAAGGATGCAGGATACAAGGTTAATATACAAAAGTCAAATGCTTCCTATATGAGCAAGGAACAGTTGGAATTTGAAATTTTAAAAAACAGCTTTTACAATATACCTCAAAAATTAAATGCTTAGATATAAGTATAAAATACATACAGGACCTATATGTGGAAAACTACAAAATGCTGACAAAAAATCAAAGAAGATCTAAATAAATGGAGATATAGTCCGTGTTCATGGACAAGGAGACAATACTGTTAAGATGTTAGTTCTTCCAACCTGATCTGTAGATTCAGTGCAATCCTAATCAAAATCCCAGTAAGCTATTTTGTAGAACTCAGGAAACTGATTCTAAAGTGTATATGGAGAGGCAAAGGACCTATAACAGTCAACACAATACAGGGATACCTTGAAGATATTGTAGATTTGGTTCCAGACCAGTGAATATCACAATAAAGTGAGTTGCACAAATTTCTTGGTTTCCCAGTGCACATAAAAGTTATATGGTATTTGTCCAAATGATTTAAAGATTTACACTATACTATAGTTTATTGTGTGCAATACTATTATGTATAAGAAAACCAATGTACACACCTCAATTAAAAAATTCTTTATGCTAAAAATGCTAACCGTCATCTAGGCCTTCATCAAGTTATAGTAGTAACATCAAAGATCACTGATCCCAGATCACCATAACAAATATAATAATAATGAAAAGTATGAAATACTGCAAGAATTACACCTTACATAAGAATGTATTTTAAATGGATAATAGAGGGGGAGTGGCTAAGACAGAGGAATAGGAAGACCGTGAGCTCACCTCCTCCTGTGGGCACACCAAAATTACTACTTAAAGAGCAACTACTGAGGAGAACTAGCAGAAAAGCTCTTCCACAACTTAATATAAAGAAGGAACCCCAACAAGATGGGTAGGAGAGGTGGAGACATGGTACAGTCAAGACACATACCCTTGGGTGGGTGATCCATAAGGAGCAGGATAATTACAACTTCAGAGGTTCTCCCCAAGGAACAAGGGGCCTAAGCTCCATATCAGGTTCCCCAGCCTGGGGGTCCTACACCAGGAGAATGAGCCTCCTAAAACATTAGGCTTTGGGCTTACATTCAGGATAGCCAGAGGGCTGGGGGAAATAGAGCCTTCACTCTTAAAAGTGTGCACACCAAATCACACATGCTCTGAGATCCAGGGCAGAAGCAGTAATTTGGAAGGAGATTTGGTCAGACCCACTTGCTGATCTTAGAGAGACTCCTGGAGAGGCAGGAGGCAACTGGGACTTACCCTGGGGACATAGATGCTGGCAGCAGTCATTTTGGGGAGCTCATTCTACCATAAGGACACTGGTGATGACAAGAACCATTTTGGAATCCTCCCTCTGGCTTATCAGCCATGGGATCTGGACCTAACCAACAGCAGGCCAGCATCAGCTCCAGGACATCCCAGACCTCACAGCCAACCATGTCAGGAACCAGCCCTGGACCTGGCTCCGCCCACTAATGGCCAGCACTAGTCCTGGCCCAAGCACCTCATGACCCAGCCCTTCCCACAAGCAGTCTAGCATCAGGACTGGGACACCACAGGCCATGCAGCCAGCCATGTCAGGACCTGGCCCTGCCACCAGCAGCCAGCAGTCTTCACACTACTCAGGGCCTGGCAACCAAACCAGACAAGGGGTCAGCCACACCTACCAGGATGCCCACAGCAGTCACCTCAACAAAACAGAAGGGCCCATGCAGTCCACCTAGAGGGCACTCCCTAGAGCAGATAGGTCTGGGGATGAGAGGGGAGTATGCTGCTGGGCATCATAGGACATCTTCTACATAAGGTCATTTCTCCAAGATCAGGAAGCATACCCAACCTACCAAATACACAGAAATAAAAACAGAGAATTAGGCAAATGAGGAAACAGAGGAATATGTTCCAAATGAAGAAACGAGATAAAACCCCAGAAGAAGAACTAAGTGGAGATAAGCAATCCACTTGATAAAGAGTTCAAGGTAATGATCATAAAAATGCTCAAAGAACTCAGGAAAAGAATGGATGAACACAGTGAGAAGTTGGATGTTTCCAACAAAGAATTAGAAAATATAAAGAACCAAATGGAGTTGAAGAATACAATAACTGAAAGAAAAAAAAATACTCCAGAAGGAATCAGCAGTAGACTAGATGATAGAGAGGAACAGATCAGTGAACTAGAAGACAGAGTAGTAGAAATCACTCAAGCTGAACAGGAAAAGAAAAAAAGAATTAAAAAAAAAATAAAGAGGACAGCTTAAGAGACCTCTAAGACAACATCAAGTGTACTAACTTTGCATTATAGGAGTTCCAGAAGGAGAAGAGAGAGAGAAAGGGGCAGAGAACATATTTGAAGACATAATAGCTGAAAACGTCCCTAACCTGGGAAAGGAAACAGACATTCAGAACCCACAGAATCAAGGAATCACAGAGAGTCCCAAACAAGATCAACCCAAAGAGAACAAAGACATATGGAAATAAAATGGCAAAACTGCCATCTGTAACAACATGGATGGACCTAGAGGGTATTATGCTAAGTGAAATAAGTCAAACAGAGAAAGACAATTACTATATGATTTCACTTATATGTACAATCTAAAAAACAAATGAACAAACTCAACAAAAGAGAAAGAGTCATATATATAAAGAACAAACCCCCCTTGCCAGAGGCAAGGGTGATGGGGGGAGGAGAGAACTAGATGAGGGAGACTAAGAGGTACAAACTTCCAGTTACAAAATAAGTGGGTCATGGGTATGAAATGTACAGTGTGGGGAATACAGTCAATAATTATTTAATATCTTTGTATGGTGACAGATGGTAACTAGAGTTACTGTGGTGATCATTTTGAAATGTACAGAAATATCAAATCACTATGTTGTGTACCAGGAACTAAAATAGTATTGTAGATCATTTATACTTCAAAAGCAAACAAACAAACTCAGAAAAAAAGATCAGATTTGTGGTTACCAGAGGCAGGGGGTGGAGGGAGGGGGAACTGGATGCAGGTAGCAAAAGGTACAAACATCAGTTATAGGATAAATAAGTACTAGCGATGTAATGTACAACATGATAAATATAATTAACATTGCTGTATGTTATATATGAAAGTTGTTGACAGTAAGCCCTTAGAGTTCTCATAACAAGGAGAAAAAATTTTTCTATTTCTTTAATTTTGTATCTATATGAGATAAAGGATGTTCATGAAACTTACTCTGGTAATCATTTCATGATGTATGTAAGTCAAATCATTATGCTGTACACCTTAAACTTATATAGTGCTGTATGTCAGTTTTATCTCAATGAAACTGGAAGAAGAAATAAATTAAAAATAAAATGGATGAGACTAAATATAAAATGCAATATTCTAAAAACTTCCTGAAAAAGCATAAGAGGAAATCTATATAACCTTGGGTTGGTGATGAATTTTTAAATATAACACCAATGGCATGAGACATGAAAGAAAAAAATTGGTAAGTTGGACATTACTGAAGTTAAAAAAAACATCTGCTCTGAAAAAGACACTGTTAAGAAAATGAGAAGACAAGCCACAGAGTGGGAGATAATATTTGCAAAACACATAACTGATAAAGGACTTGTGTCCAAAGTCCTCAAAAAACTCTTAAAATTCAATAATTAGACAACAAACAATCCAGTTAAAAAATGGGCAAAAGTTCTGAACAGATACCTCTCCAAAGAAGATATAAAGTTTGCCCAACAAGGATCTACTGTATAGCATAGGGAACTCTGCTCAATACTCTATAATAACCTAAATGGGAAAAGAATTTTAAAAAGAATGGA
Organism: Hyperoodon ampullatus; assembly: GCF_949752795.1. Classification (NCBI taxonomy): domain Eukaryota; kingdom Metazoa; phylum Chordata; class Mammalia; order Artiodactyla; family Ziphiidae; genus Hyperoodon; species Hyperoodon ampullatus. The sequence continues at coordinate 112,058,047 of NC_136917.1, forward strand.
TACATGTATATGTATAACTGAATCACTCTGCTGTATACCTGAAACTAACACAACACTGGTAATCAACTATACTCTAATATAAAATAAAAATTTAAAAAGATATAAAATTTGCAAATAAGCATATGATAAAATGCTCAATATCATTTATCTTTAGAGAACTACAGATTAAAATAATGAGATGCCACTACATATCTATTACAATGGCTGAAATCCAAAAAACTGACAATACCAAATGCCCAAGGATGCCAAACAGCAGGAACTCTCATTTATTGCTGATATGAATGCAACATGGTACAGCCACTTTGGAAAACACCTTGGCAGTCTCTCACAAAACTAAACATAGTCTTACCATAAGAACCAGCAATCATAATACTGGGTATTTACCCAACTGATTTAAAGATTTATGTCCACACAAGAACTGAGATGTGAATGTTTATAGCAGCTTTATTCATAATTGCCAAAATGTGGAAGCATCCAAGATGTCCTTCAGTAAGTGAATGGCTAAATAAACTCTGGTACATCCATGCAATGGAATATTATTCAGTGATATAAAGAAATGTACCATCAAGCCACAAAAAGATGGATGAATCTTAAATGGATATTGCTAAGTGAAAGAAAGCAGTCTAAAAAATCTCTATACTATACAATTCTAATTTTATGACATTCTGGAATGGGTAAAACTAGAGTGACAGTACACACATCAGTGATTGCCAGTGCTTTGGAGTAGGGGAGGACTGAACAGGTAAAGCAAAGTGGATCTTGTGGTGAAACTATTCTGTATAATACTATAATGGTGAATACAAGACATCAAGCATTTGTTAGTACCCATACAACTTTATAACACAAAGAATAACCTCAATGTACGCAAATTTTTAAAAATGTTTAGAAGGTTGGGGGACTCAGATGGAATGCAGAATGTGAAAAAAAAAGTCTAAATGCATTACGAATGTATAAAACAACCGTGCTGAAGGGGGTGGACAAATAAAGTTCTACCTTTGGAAATAAGTGGAGTCTAAAGGCAACACAAGCAGTGTACTCTAGTTGATAAAGTTGTTTCTCCTGGGGGTATGGGTTAATTCTGAAACCATCATACACATATGCTAGAAATGAAATTAAATAAATGGATGGCTGATGGTGGGAGGGAGGTTTCCACTTTTGGAGGGGAAGGTTATATATAAGCAAGGGGAGGAAGCTAGAATGATCCATGTGGTAATGAATTTGAGTTGGAGACATCAGTATAAATTCATGTTTAGCTTAATATGGACACAGATGGTTACACATTTGTAATAATTTTTTATTTGAAATATTTATAGATATTAGCATAAACCATATCTCTTGCTCCATCAGCTGAAAGGGCCTAAAAGCAAGACATCTTAGTGGCAACAAGCACACTAGTGCCCAGATCTTGGTTTCTCCAACAAAAGGAACCAAGGCTCCTTGGGGAAATTGCTGATTGTTAAGACTGGGACAGGAAACATACAAGATGAGCATGGAGTATCTTATAATGCTGGAAAGTAAGGAAATGCATGTGCACATACATGCACACACATAATGAAGGAGGTATGTCAAAATTTGCCTCCCATTCAGTCTTTCTCAGGAAACTACTAGAAGATGTACATTGCCAACATGAAGGCGACACCAAGAAAGAAAAAAGACCTGACATCCTGGAAACAGGTTATCCCACACAGGGGAGAGAAAAATGAAATTCACAGATGAGCATAAAAGGACACTTCAGGAAGATAGCTGTACAACAGGCCTAGAGAGCAACCCATCAAGATGGAGGCAGGGTGACAGACAATTACAGGAAAGATGTTGCAAAATAAACAAACAGATTATCTGATGTGTGTGAATCTACCAACAGAAGATTTACACATCTTGCCTGAAAGGTTGTTAATAGAGTAAATAAAAGATATGAAAAGATATATTAAAAAACCAACATGATTATTAACTCTAGGAAAAACACAGAATTATATAAGGAAGTATCATCACAATATACTACCTGGCTCAGCTGTACACAATATTTACATAAATGATGCAAACACTAAATAATAATTTCACTAAAAATTAATATATAACTAATTTGCACATGTAAAGGAGGAGAGAAGTACAGTATTTAAACGTGGAGGCTGGTGTAACAAACATAAATTTCCATCTTCTATAATGGGAAATTGGTAAATAACGTCTAAAACTATGGTAGGATGGGGGTAGGCAGGAGAAATAGCTGTATATGAGAGCAGGTTATTTAAAAACCTAGAGGTGAAAGAGTTGAATAGTTGCTGACTGTGGGGCAGCCTTTCTCAGTAAGGGTTCTGTGAGAGAATTAAGCCTTAATGCCCCTAAGGCATCCACTTTACGTAATGAATTAACATTTCTCCTATGCATCTGAAGTGTTACGGCAGTTGACCCTTGAACAATGGGGTGCTGACTCTTCACGAAGTCCTATATAACTTACAGTCAGCCCTCTGTATCCACAGTTCCTCAGTATGTGAGATTCCTGTCTGTATCCATGGATTCAACCAAGCAGGATGGTGTAGTACTGTAGTATTTATTTACTACTGGAAAAAATCTGCGTATAAGTGGACCTGCAGTTCAAACTCGTGTTGTACAAGGGTCTACTGTAGTTATAAATCACCCTTGGGGGAACTGAGAAAATAGTTACTCAAGTTATTTTCTGTGTTTGTGATTCCAATGAGGAACACTTCGAAAACCTGCTTCTGTAGAGTGGGATTCAGGGAGAGAAGGATGAGGGCAGAGGGCTATTGTTTTTCACTGTAAGTCTTGCAGGATTATTTGACTCTTTAAATTATGTACAGGTATCCCTTTGATAAACATAAACATTACCTTAAAATAAATAGCAAAAAGTAATAAAGGAACTATGAATACAAAATGTATTTTAGAAAAATAAAGCACAGAACTCAAAGGTGTAGAAACAGTTCTTATTAGAAAAAGCCCAATAATTTTTCTTAAAAATTATAGAATTTATTAAATAATATCTACTTAAGCAGTATTTCTATCTAAATAGCAATGTACTACTAAGTATTATGTTCTTTGAGTCACCTAAAAGATACAAAACAAGGTAGGATAATTAAATAATAATATAATCTAACAATTTGTAAAAGGTATGACATTGAAATCTTTTGACATGAAATCTTATTAAACTGCACATACTTCCCATTTCAATCAAGATTTACTTATTGTGCCAGTAATCTACCCTTGTACAGAAGACACAAAAGAAATGCAAGATATACTCCCTATTCTAAGGAAGTTTATTTATGTGTGCATATGATAACTTGTTTCAGGTAGTATCTTTACTCACTTGGCCATTTATGTATTCATAATTTTATAAACAAATATTTACAATATTTACTCTGCAAAAATGATTTTTAAAAATCTCTTCATGAGTAAAACCAAATTGGCAACAACATGGAAGATTTGTCAGAAAACAACAAAACCAATAGTAAGGATACTCCTAAAATGGTTAAGGTGAGAGATGATGAGGGCCTGAACTGAGACAGGGCAGATGGAAAGGAAACATATAAAAGCGGCTAAAGAATGGGAACTTTTGGGGAGTGAAAGCAAGGGAGAAAGCTAGGATTACTGCCAGGTTGCCATCGCAAGTGACTGGGTAGACGGAGGTAGCACTGACCATAACAGGAAATACAAAGAGGAGCAGGACTGAGGGAAAACACGAGTTCACGTTTGGACTGGTGTTTGAAGTACCTTGAGAACATCCTGGGGGAGATGTCCGATAGGCAGTTGAATGTAAGGATCTGGAATGCAGGAGAGAAGTCTGAGATAGAAAAAAATTTGGGAATTGGCAGCACATAGCTGTTAATAGATGAAATCACCTAGGAAGAGAATATAGAAGAGGACAGGAGCCTGACATCAGATAACTAAAGGTCACAATTGGTGCTCCTAAAGCCACTCTCAAAAAACTTTGCCCATAGTTCTATGTACTTCCATGAGAAAGTATCCAATATATAATGCTAAAAGACAAAAAAATCAAATTGTAAAACTTCATGCATAGTACAAATCCATTTTTACAGATAAGTTGTAAAAAAAAATTATAGTATTAGCAAAGTCACAAGAAAAAGAAATACAGAGGAGCAAACACCAAACTATTCATAATGGTGTCTGAGATTATGTAAGCATAACATCTATATTACATGTTCTTATAGTATTTTTTAACAAAAATATACTACTTCTATAAACAGGAAAAAAGATAATTTTGTTCCTTTCCTTCAAAAAAATGATAGCATGTATCCTTATAATGTAAAAAGATAATACAAATCTGTTAGAAAAACACTTGGACACTGGACCATAAATGGGCAAACAATATGAACAGATAACTAGTAAGATTATGAAAAAACATTCAGTGTACAACCTGCATTACTGAAGTAACACAAATCAGAATACATACCATTCACTGCCTACTAGATCAAACTATGATCTTTTTAATAATAAAAGTACTCAATGTTGGTAAGTGCTTGATAAAAAGAGCATCTCAGACACGGCTGATAGGAAATAAACTGGTATACTCACTCAGGGGAACAATGTGATAATATGCATCAATCGATTCAAAAAGATTCCTAACATTTGATCTAACGATTCTCATTTCATAAATTCAAGACAATAATCCAAAACAACTGAAAATATGCAAAGATATTTTGCCAAATCATTAATTGAAACAATCTAAACTCCGATATTAGGACAGAAAATTATGTAGGCATCATAAGTGATGTTTATGTCTATCAAAACTTTTTTTTTAAAGTATATACTCTATGACCTAGCAATTCCACTTCTAGAGAAACACTAGTACTTAGGCTCAAGAACACATTATAAAGAAATTTCAATGTTGCAATGTTTGTAATAGTGAAAATTGCAAAGAACATAACAGCTCATCAATACAAGAATGATTAAGTCAGCTTTTTAAAACTGTGGTCTGAGGACCCCTAAAGACCCCCAAGAGCTTTCGGAGGGTGAGGGCCTTCCTGTTCCAAATACCGATCTGTGCAAGGATGGATTTTCTTAATATGCTTCAGTTTAAACAAGGTAGCGCACCAGACTGAAGGGCAAAGCAAATATAAGACTTTAGCCGTCTCCTATAAAGCCAGACATTAAAGTGATCTACAAAAAATGTAAAACAATGCCATCTTTCTCACTAAATTTTTTTAAATAATAGTTACTTTAAACAATATAATTTAATTCAATATATAATGGGTTATTGTTAAATGAATAAGTAAAAATTTTTTAATTTTCTGAGTTTTAATTTCTAAAATGGTATATATATACTGCATTAGAAAACAAAAACTCTTCTAGTCCTCGATAATTTTTAAGTGTATAAAGGGATCCTGAGACCCACTGGATTAAATAAACTGTGATACCATCATATTATGTAATATTATAACTGGGGATGATAATTAAAAGGGAATTTATTTTTATCTGTAATGTAACTGTTTCAAAAGACACTTTGCTCATGTATGTTGTGTAATCAAAAATCATAGTCATGTCTGTGAAGCTTTTTAAAAACATGGGGAAATGCTTAAAATATAATTTTAAGCAAGAAAAGCAGGCAATCCAACTGTATATAAAATCTCATTATTTCAATTAAGAAAATGCCACCGGAAAAAAAAAGACTCAGGTGAAAAGTCAAAATTAACTATTGTTGATTACCTTTAAATGTGGAATTAAAGTTGATTATTTTTCCTTATTCTTTATTATATCTAATTTTTTTTACACTAAACATGCGGTTTAATATCCAGAGGAGAATAAAGGGAAGAAATTAGGTGAAAAATTATATACAGTTCTACTAGATCAAACCACTGAACTTGTGCCAATTCAAAAGACAAGCTCAAAATAATAAATTAAGGAACCTAATTCGATCAACAAACTGCCTATTTTATTAAAGGAAAAATATTAAGTTATCAAATGTATGGACTGGTTTCCACACGAGTCAAACTAACAAGAACTCCCTTAGTCTGGTATATAATATCATGCAGTCACGGTAGTACAAATAAGTTTATAGTTTAAAAGTTAGATCATCTTTTATCAGTTTTCAAAGGTACTAAAGAAAAGGTAGACGAAGGGACACTAGCGCGTTTTTCTGGTCTAAAACGATGAGCAAATGCATCGGTGCGAGAATGGGCTTTGCTAGAGCACGGGCGGCGATGACAGATTCCTCTGCGGGGGCAGAGTCATTTCAGCGCAGAGGCTACCACTCACTCCTCAGGAGCGACAGCCCCTCCTGCAGGCTCAGCCCCTTCCCTGGAGGGACAGGCGGCCCTGGGGGCTCTTCTCCCTCCATCCGCCGCGGCCCGGGGGTTGCTCCCCCAGCAGCGCCCAGCACTCCGGGAGGCCCGGGTGGGTGGGACCCGGCAAACAGCGGCCGTGATTGCCATCCTGGCCTGGTCCGGCCCAACAGGCTTTACCGAGGAGCCTCGAGGTTTGAGAGTCCTTATTTCCCAGCCAGCTCAGGGGGACTCGGAAAAGGAATGGGTCGGGGGCTCAAGGCTCAGCCCCTGGAGGAACAGGAGGGCCAGACCCAGCGCCTAGGGCAGCGCGACCATTGGTCACCCCGCCCCCTCCCCGAGGGCAGCAGGGGTGAGGAGAGGCCAAGACGCCTGTTTCAGGGGGCTCTTACCTCTCCACACCCCTGCGGAGCTCTGTGAGGCTTGACGAGACGCTGCGTTAAGGAGTGAAGAGCGACCCCGGCCGGGAATCCAGGGTGTGCGCGATGTCGGCTCAAGGTTTGTTGCCCCCCCTACCCCCCGACCTAGGGAGCGCAGACAGCGCAGGCGCAGAGAAGGCTTTCTGTGCCTCACACGCCCCCTCCTTCTGCGTCCGCGGCCTCCCCGCTCACGAGGCGCCTGCGCGCTGCCATGCCCGTTCTAAGCCCCAGACGCCGGGCTTCTTACCGGAAAGGCCTGAGGAGGTTTTGGGGTGACTGGGGTGACTGGGGCTCCTGAAGATCGGCCGTAGGTCGGGACTCGGTTTCCCACTAGAAGCCTTGGAGCCGGGATCGGGAGGCGACTGCGTCCGGGTCCGGCTTCCTCTGCCCTTCGCTGACCTAGACGCAGCTTCCCCCGCCCCCAGCCTCCGGCGTCCTGCGGCCTGTACTGGACACACCCGCCTGCTGGGCAGCCAACGCGGCCTGCTCCCCCCAGCGCTGCTGTCTTCCCGGAAAAAAACTCACTTTTTTTGCTTTGGGCTGGTTTTGCAACCACCCGCAGCCCCCCTCCCCCTCACACCCTGGCAGCAACCAAAATGCTCCTACCCGCCTAACAAGCCTTAAGCCCTCCAGCCGACTGGCCATTCCCGAGGGCTCTGTCTTTGCCTCTCCTTGCTTTAGTTCTGCTTTTCTGACAGTGGCCGCGAGAACAGCTGCCTCCCCTGTCTGAAAACAAAAGCTAACTCATCCGGAGAAGTAAATGTCAATCATGTGATGTATATTTGTGCTTGTTTGAGCTTTACTGTGTTCACCACAAGTTTCCTATAAACTTAAATGAGGGAAGAAGAGACATCTGTGTGAGGTCAGGGTATTACAGACTGGGGAAAAGAATCCGTCGGTTGCCAAAAGGTTTTACTGGTTCAGAATTCATACTGCTCTTTCAAAAAGTTCAAGAGTTTTAGTATCTCAGGAATATGTAAGTCTGATGTAATTTGCGGTGAAAGATTTGAGAATCAGCGTTCAAATCCCAAATATGCAAATTGGACAAGCATGGTTACTGATCTTTCAAACATACTTCATCTTGATTTCCCCAAATTCTGAAATGAAATGGTGTGGCTTTAGTTCAACGGTGAAACTTGTATTGATTGCTTAAAATAATTTATTGAGCATCTGCTATGTGACAGACACTGTGTTAAATGCTTTGGTTAGGTCATCTCATTTAATCCTAAGAATAATCCTACGAAAAACAGTATGCATTTTCTCTACTATGTGTCCGGTGTTGCTCACAGATAAATAAAATGGGGTCACTACCCTTATAGAAACACAGTCTTACAGCAAAGATGCATGTATACCAGTACATATTTGAGATAGAAGTATTTATATTGCACAGTGTGAGGACAAAGACTAGAAATAGGAAACACTAAGACCTTAAACAGGTAAATGGGAAAAGTATATACATGAACAGTCAATTCACAAAATAAGGAATTTAAATGCCTACTGCATATTTTACTAATGTTCAAACTCATTAATAATGAAAAGAAGACAAAAGAGGTATTATTTCCCATGGATCTAATTAGTTTGTTTACACTGTGAATAGACTCCACTGGTGAGGGTAGAATGAAATGAGCACTCATACCCTGTTGGGGATATAAATTAAGACAAAGATTTTGGAAAGTTACTTGTCAAATCATATCAAGAAATGTTCACATGACCTAATTCCGTAACTTCTGTTTTGGAAATTATAAGGAGATATTTCAGAATACAAAGATTTAGATGAGTAACAATAAGGAAAATAAACGAGGTACCGAAACCCAATTACCTTTCACATATAAATTGTCCTTTGTATCACATTTATTTGTTTATGGGTCTTTCCTCTATACAGTGCATTATGCTAGGAGTCGTAAGGACTGTAACGATGGATAATTTATGATTTTTGCCCTGAAGAAGTTCAGAATCCACTGTGTCATTCTTTTATTTATTAACGTAAATAGCTGAGAGATTGCTGCAGTATAGTAAAATTACAAGAGCTTTGTATAGATTCTTGGTCAAATTTTCTGTGATTTCCTTTGTTGGTTGAAATAAAGAAGAAAGCTACACATCAAATGCAATGTCAGATAAAATATTAAGGAAAAAGAGTCCTTGGCAAAAGTTGAGTAATATTACCGAAATATTCAATGTATCATCTTTTACCTAAAGATCCTCTTTATAACTAAATGTTTTCTGGACTTGGGGAAAGTCATCATCCTAGTTATAGCATACTTGGTCAATTTATTCCTTAGACTAACTAGTCATCACTTGGATCATCAGCAGTTTTTATTATTTTGAAAGGTAAGCAGGATCCTGATGATTTTAAGAGGCTTAAATTCCATTGTAATATGAACTTCCAAAGCTGTTCCCTTTTCATAAGTAAACTGGGTGGAGAAAATACCAGAAGCAAATGAAAATAACTATTACAATTATTCATTTGTTTCATGGCTGGTCTGAGACTAACAAGCAGTTTTAGAACTAGGGATTCATTGCTCCAAAATACAGAATGTGACATGCAACTGTTAGTTACCCATCTGCATTTAAGTGATATATAACCATGCTAAAACACCCATGTTACCAGGAAAAGAGCTGAAACAGCTTTGTAAAAAAATTGTCTGCTGGTCTAGGGCCAATTGGATCAGCTATTTGGAACAAAGTCACCAATGAAGAAATGGTTATAGTTTTGGTGACCGTGTGAACTAGTTTTTAAAAATGCATAGGAACAGTTTGGAAGGAATTCCACTAAAATATTAACTCTATTTTTGGAAGGTGGAATTATGAGTGATTTCTCCCTCTTCTTTCGAGTGTTCCATATTTTCCAAGTTTTTTTGTAATGAGAACATATTACTTTAATAATCCAAGAGGAAAAATGGAATGATTCCTTTTTAAAAGTATTGCTGAATTCGTAATTGACCCAACCAATTACCTTATATTCATTATGCAATCTCTGCATACAATATATTGCATGACTGTGAGTCATCAGAGAGAAATATACCCGAAAGGATTGATGAGCACTTGTGTCTGGATACTGTCTTAGAGGTGGTGCAAGGTACAGTGATTCCCAGGGCAGATGTTTTGTTTTGTTTTGTTTTTAATACATTTATTTATTTATGTATTTTTGGCTGCGCCGGCTTTCTCTAGTTGTGGCGAACGGGGGCTACTCTTCGTTGCGGTGTGCGGGCTTCTCATTGCGGTGGCTTCTCTTGTTGTGGAACACGGGCTCTAGGCGCACGGGCTTCAGTAGTTGTGCCACGCAGGCTCAGTAGTTGTAGCGCACGGGCTTAGTTGTTCCGCAGCATGAGGGATCTTCCCGGACCAGGACTCGAACCCGTGTCCCCTGCATTGGCAGGTGGATTCTTAACCACTACGCCACCAGGGAAGTCCCCGGGGCTCAGGTTTGATACAGCTTCAACATCATGACATGGGTTCTCTTGTTGAGGGGGGTCAGATTTCTTTGCCAAATATTTCTAGTTCTTCTCTCTTCTGGGCATGTGATGGCAGGGTATCTTCTGGCCCCCTTGTGGTTGAATAGGGCCAAGTGACTGATTGAGGCAAATGAACTGTGAGAAGTAACACGTGTCTTTCTAGACTGGATATTTTACTTACCAATGTGAGGCACTCCAGAGCCTCCTTTCCCTCTGGCACAGCAATAGACCAGACTTGATACTGTGGCCACTCCATTAGTGTGAGTTCTTGAGGGATTCCAGAGCACTTCTAGAACAAGAAATAAACCTTGTTGTTATATGCCACTGAGATTTGGGGGTAATTTGTTACTGCAACATAGTTTACTTAGCCTGTCACGGCAGATAAACTTTGTTTTATGTCTCTGAGATTTGGGCGTGCTATTCTGAGCCATATACCAGGGTGGTGTCTCAATGACGCTATTTACGTCAGCATCGTTTCCCAATGTGTTTTGCCTTCACAAATAAATTATTCTGTACTTACAATTATTATGATTTACCAGGTAAATACATTTTGTTGTAAACACATGTTTAACCTCTACTACTACTAAGAATGATAGTGAATTTTTTTTACTTTTTTTTAATGAAAAACATCAATCACATAAAAGTACAGAGACTAGTGCAATAGAACTCTCAGATTCAAAATCAACTCATGGTCACAGATCTTATTTTACCTATAAACTCACCCACTCTATCCCTCCCCCCACAACTGAATTATTTTGAGGAGAATCTCATTTATCTTATCTTTTTTTTTAACATCTTTATTGGAGTATAATTGCTTTACAATGGTGTGTTAGTTTCTGCTGTATAACAAAGTGAATCAGCTATACATATACATATATCCCTATATCTCCTCCCTCTTGTGTCTCCCTCCCATCCTCCCTATCCCACCCCTCTAGGTGGTCACAAAGCACCAAGCTGATCTCCCTGTGCTATGCGTCTGCTTCCCACTAGCTATCTATTTTACATTTGGTAGTGTATATAAGTCCAGGCCACTCTCTCACTTCGTCCCAGCTTACACTTCCCCCCTCCCTGTGTCCTCAAGTCCATTCTCTACATCTGTGTCTTTATTCCTGTCCTGCCCCTAGGTTCTTCAGAACACTTTTTTTTTTTTTTTAGATTCCATATATATGTGTTAGAGTACAGTATTTCTTTATCTCTTTCTGACTTACTTCACTCTGTATGACAGACTCTAGGTCCATCCACCTCACTACAAATAACTCAATTTCGTTTCTTTTTATGGCTGAGTAATATTCCATTGTATATATGTGCCACATCTTCTTTATCCATTCATCTCTCGATGGACACTTAGGTTGCTTCCATGTCCTATCTATTTAAATAGAGCTGCAATGAACATTGTGGTACATGACTCTTTTTCAATTATGGTTTTCTCAGGGTATATGGCCAGTAGTGGGATTGCTAGGTGTTATGGTAGTTCTATTTTTAGTTTTTTAAGGAACCTCCATACTGTTGTCCATCGTGGCTGTATCAATTTACATTCCCACCAACAGTGCAAGTGGGTTGCCTTTTTCCACACCCTCTCCAGCATTTATTGTTTGTAGATTTTTTGATGATGGCCATGCTGACCGGTGTGAGGTGATAACATCATTGTAGTTTTGATTTGCATATCTCTAATGATTAGTGATGTTGAGCATCCTTTCATGTGTTTGTTGACAATCTGTATATCTTCTTTGGAGAAATGTCTATTTAGATCTTCTGCCCATTTTTGGATTGGGTTGTTTGTTTTTTTGATATTGAGCTGCATGAGCTGCTTGTAAATTTTGGAGATTAATCCTTTGTCGGTTGCTTCATTTGAAAATATTTTCTCCCATTCTGAGGGTTGTCTTTTCATCTTGTTTAGGTTTCCTTTGCTGTGCAAAAGCTTTTAAGTTTCATCAGGTCCCATTTGTTTATTTTTTGTTTTATTTCCATTTCTCTAGGAGGTGGGTCAAAAAGGATCTTGCTGTGATTTATGTCATAGAGTGTTCTGCCTGTGTTTTCGTCTAAGAGTTTTATAGTGTCTGGCCTTACATTTAGGTCTTTAATCCATTTAGGGAGTGTTCTAATTTCATTCTTTTACATGTGGCTATCCAGCTTTCCCAACACCACTTATTGAAGAGGCTGTCTTTTCTCCATTGTATATTCTTGCCTCCTTTATCAAAAATAAGGTGACCATATGTGCGTGGGTTTATCTCTGGGCTTTTTATCCTGTTCCATTGATCTATATTTCTGTCTTTGTGCCAGTACCATACTGTCTTGTTTACTGTAGCTTTGTAGTATAGTCTGAGGTCCCAGAGCCTGATTCCTCCAGCTCCGTTTTTCTTTCTCAAGATTGCTTTGGCTATTTGGGGTCTTCTGTGTTGCCATACAAATTGTGAAATTTTTTGTTCTAGTTCTGTGAAAAATGCCATTGGTAGTTTGATAGGGATTGCATTGAATCTGTAGATTGCTTTGCGTAGTAGAGTCATTTTCACAATGTTGATTCTTCCAATGCAAGAGCATGGTATATCTCTCCATCTGTTGGTATCATCTTTAATTTCTTTCATCAGTGTCTTATAGTTTTCTGAATACCAGTCTTTTGTCTCCGTAGGTGGGTTTATTCCTAGATATTTTATTCTTTTTGTTGCAATGGTAAATGGGAGTGCTTCCTTAATTTCTCTTTCAGATTTTTCATCATTAGTGTATAGGAATGCCAGAGATTTCTGTGCATTAATTTTGTACCCTGCTACTTTACCAAATTCATTGATTAGCTCTAGTAGTTTTCTGGTAGCATCTTTAGGATTCTCCACATATAGTATCATGTCATCTGCAAATAAAGTAAAATTGCAGTGACAGTTTTACTTCTTCTTTTCTGATTTGGATTCCTTTTATTTCTTTTTCTTCTGTGATTGCCATGGCTAAAAATTCCAAAACTATATTGGATAATAGTGGTGAGAGTGGGCAGCCTTGTCTTGTTCCTGAGCTTAGAGGAAATGGTTTCAGTTTTTCACCATTGAGAACGATGTTGGCTGTGGGTTTGTCATATATGGCCTTTATTATGAGGTAGGTTGAGGTAGGTTCCCTGTATGCTGACTTTCTGGAGAGTTTTTATCATAAATGGGTGTTGAACTTTGTTGAAAGCTTTTTCTGCATCTCTTGAGATGATTATATGGTTTTTCTCCTTCAATTTGTTAATCAGGTTTATCACATTGATTGATTTGTGTATACTGAAGCATCTTTGCATTCCTGGGATAAACCCCACTTGATCATGGTGTATGATCCTTTTAATGTGCTGTTGGATTCTGTTTGCTAGTATTTTGTTGAGGATTTTTGCATCTATGTTTGTCAGTGATATTGGCCCGTAGTTTTCTTTTTTTGTGACATCTTTGTCTGGTTTGGGTATCAGGGTGATGGTGGCCTCATAGAATAGAATGTGTTTGGGAGTGTTCCTCCCTCTGCTATATTTATCATATCTTTTCATCTCTAAATTTTTTCTACACGTATATTTAAAAGATAAGCACTTTACAAAGTAGAAATAATAATGCAATGAAATCCTTTTCTATCCAATATTAGTATCTTACTTCAATATGAATAACTTTGTTTTATCTGTAGCTTTACCCAACCTTATTATTTTGAAGAAAATCTCACGTCATATCATTTCATTCATAAATATTTCAGTATGTATTTCTAAAATAAAATAGCTCTTCACAAAAATATATTAATAATACCATTATTACACCTGAAAAATTTAACAGTAATTCTTCAATAATGTCAAATATTTAAGCATTGCTGTCTATATTTCCAATTGTTTCATAAATGTCATCATTTTTAAATAGCTTGTGTGAATCAAAATCCAAATAAGGTCAACAAACTGAGATTGATTGATGTCTACTAAAGTTCCCTCTTTCTTTTTTATTCTTGGCAATTTGGTTTTTTTAAAAAGCCATGTCTTTTATCCTATAACATTTTCAATATCTGGACTTTTCTGCACCTCCCTCCACGTAGTATCTTTTAACACGTGTCTCTTGCCTCTGTGTTTCCTGTAAACTTGTAAACCTGTAAACTGTAGCTAGATCTAGAGGCTTGGTTTGATACAGTCCAGTTTCTTTGGCAAGGCTACTTCATAGATGGTGTGTACTTCCATCAGGAGACACATAATACCTTGTTGGCTCTCTTTCAGTGATGTTAACAACCATTGATAATCACTACTTGGATTCATCCTTTGATTTGGAGTTTGCAAAATGGTGACACTCTAATCTATCATTTCTTTTTTATTTATTGGCTGGAATTTTTCTAGGGAAAGAAAAATGTCCCTCAATAACAATTTAGTTTTCCTGAAATAAAGTTCATACAGGAAAGAGAAGTTAAATATTCAACCTTTTACTTTACTGACCATTTTCTGAAGAATGAGTTGGTTCCCTTGTACCCTCTAAAGGAGACTAATGGTGTGTGTGTGTGGGGTGGGTAATATATGTAAGTTAAATGTATGTATGTATATGATACTATGTATCATATGCTACATATATATGATACTAAACCAGTTCTCTAGCTTTTAATAAACACATTTCAGCATTTTCACCATTGTACATCCCAATGTTTAATACTATAATAAATACATCATACCCATTGCCAAAATCATGATACTAAAAATATTATTAAAATGGTCCAAGGAATTATAATTAAATTTAAATCAGATTAGGATATACTTATAATTCTAATGTTAGATTTCTACTTTTTTCTGTAAAGTCATAAAACAAGTCAATAAGAAAAGGTTATCAAAACTATTAGGTGCTTTTATACTATATCTAAGGATAGTCACAATTGAATTCATCTACAAAAATTTCAAAGATATAGGTATATCATATTAGTACACAGTTATACTAATTTTATGTTTAGGAAGCTGGCATAAGGAAGTTCACCAAAGCTCAAATATGTTAAGATGCAATTGACAATATCCGGCAATATAGAGAGAGAAGAAACAACTGTTAGTGATCTAATTCCACTGCCAGTTAGCATGTAAACTGGAGCCAGAAAGAGAACTGAAATTCAAATCAGAGAAGTGAAATTAATTATTCTACTTTTTAGTCACTTAAATAATTATATTTTTGTGAGAACAAGCTCAAAACAAAAGTTGACATACTTTCTGAGTTACATAAGTTTAACATTGTGTATAATTAGGTGAAAAAATGAACTGGGGTTACCAGCTCCTTTCATTATATATATTCAAGAAAAGGGATCACATTTCCAAACACTGGGAGAGTATTAACTTTCTACAGCTGGAGAGAAGACCAGGAACCCACCACTGGGTGGCAGAGACCAAGCCTTGTAGGCATGCAGTGACCTCAGGAAGTTGGCAGTGAGAGGCACAGTCTGAAGTCAGTGGAAAGATCCCTTGTAAGATGTATCTCTGGGCCTGCCTGATCTTCAGTGCCCAAGAGGCAGCTCCAGTGCTGTATAGCAGCATCCTGCAGTCAACAGAGCAACAGCAAATATGGCAACCACACAGAGCAAAGGACAGCTAACCTCCTGATTTTGACATTACTAGGATTGTTGCGGGACCCCATCAAGAAAGAGAAGGGAATCCCAAAAATGATTGGTTGAATTTTCCCTCCAACCTCAGAACAGATTACATTTGATTTAGGAAATAAGGAAATGTGATATATCTTGTATCCTGGCATTGTGGAATAAAATTCATGCCCACTATATGTAGTTTTATAATGGTGATCTCTCAATAAAAATAGAATGGAAATCCTGTCCTCTATTATGAGAGATGATGATGTTTTTATTAGCTTTTTTTGGTAACAGATTTGATAATCAGTTCAAAAGTGAATTTTCTCATTTAAAATATTTTTGAGTTACTCCTTCAGATCAAGAAAGAGAGATAACCAGAAGAAACTTTTCTGCACAATTTACAATTTTCCTTAATGTTAAAAAGAAACCAATAGACTCATATGGACTCTGAGACTTTTACAACTCATATTAAACTATATATGTGTATATATACACGCACATATATTTATACATCTGAGATAGAAAGATAGATACACAGTTAAGCAGGTTAAACAAATTAAAATATATATACAGTTAAACAGGTTAAAAGAAAGTATGAAAGTATATACTAAACAGCAAAAGGGAATCATCATCTACCTCACTTTTTCTCTTGAAGTAAGACTTTGCAAGAATGTCTGCTGTGATTGACCAGTGATATACAAGGAGACTGGATAATATGGGACCACATTTCCTCATGTGACATTTTCTTCCTATTATGGTCATTTTACTGCCTATTTCCTTTTTTTTTTTTTTTTTTTAAGTTTATCCCTTCCCCTTTCTCCTTTGGTAACCATAAGTTTGTTTTCCATGTCTGTGAGTGTATTTATATTTTTTAATAAGTTCATTTGTATCATTTTTTTTAGATTCCACATATAAGTGATATCTTGTGATGTTTGACTTTCTCTGTCTGACTTACTTCACTTAGTATGAAAATCTCTAGGTCCATCCATGTTGCTGCAAATGGCAATATTTCATTCTTTTTAATGGCTGAGTAATTTTTTTTTTTTTTTTTTTTTTTTTTTGCGGTACGCGGGCCTCTCACTCTTGTGGCCTCACCCGTTGCGGAGCACAGGCTCCGGACGTGCAGGCTCAGCGGCCATGGCTCACGGGCCTAGCCGCTCCGCGGCATGTGGGATCTTCCCGGACCGGGGCATGAACCTGTGTCCCCTGCATCGGCAGGCGGACTCTCAACCACTGCGCCACCAGGGAAGCCCTGAGTAATATTCTTTATCCATTCATCTGTTGACGGGCATTTAGGTTGCTTTCATGTCTTGGCTATTGTAAGTAGTTCTGCTACAAACTTCAGGGTGTATGTATCCTTTTGAATTAGAGTTTTTGTCTTTTCTGGATATATGCCCAGGAATGGGATTGCTGGATCATATGGTAACTCTACTTTTAGTTTTTTAAGGAACCTCCATACTGTTCTCCATAGTGGCTTCATCAATTTACATTCCCACCAACAGTCTAGGAGGGTTCCCTTTTCTCCACACCCTCTCCAGCATTTGTTATTTGTAGACTTTTTAATGATGGCCATTCTGACTGGTATGAAGTGGTACCTCATTGTAGTTTTGATTTGCATTTCTCTAATAATTTTGTGATGTTGAGCATCTTTTCATGTGCCTATTGGCCATCTGTATATCTTCTCTGGAGAAATGTCTATTTAGGTCTTCTGCCCATTTTTGGTTGCATTTTTTGTTTTCTGGATATTGAGCTATATGAACTGTTTGAATATTTTGGAAATTAATCCCTTGCCAGTTGCATTGTTTGCAAATATTTTCTCCCATTCCATAGGTTGTCCTTTTGTTTTGCTTATGGTTTCCTTTGTGGAGCAAAAGCTTTTAAGTTTAATTAGGTCCCATTTGTTTATTTTTGCTTTTATTTCCATTACTCTAGGAGAGAGATGCAAAATAATATTGCTGTAATTTATGTCAAAGAGTGTTCTGCCTACGTTTTCCTCTAGGAGTTTTATAGTATCTGGTCTTACATTTAGATCTTTAATCCATTTTGAGTTTATTTTTGTATATGGCTTTTTAAATTTTTTTAAATTTATTTTATTAAAATTTTTTTCGTATGATTTTATTGTTTTTAGAAAAAATTAAGTTACACTCCATTTACAGTTATTTCAAAATATTGGCTATAATCCCCATGTTGTACAATACATCCTTGTAGCCTATCTTACACCCAACAGTTTGTGCCTTTCACTCCCCCACCCTTATGTTGCCCCCTCCTCTCCTCCCCACTGGTAACCACTAGTTCTCTATATCTGTATCTGCTTCTTTCTTGTTATATTCACTAGTTTGTTGTATATTTTAGATTCCACATAAAGGTGATATCATACAGTATTTGTCTTTCTCTGTCTGACTTATTTCACTTAGCATAATGACCTCCAAGTTCATCCATGTTGCTGCAAATGGCAAAATTTCATTCTCCATTTCCTTCTTGACATCGACTCCTGGACAATATCCATGGTCTTAAATTAACACTATTATTTTTCCTAAATAGAATTTTCTCCAATGACTTTTTTTTTTTTTTTTGCGGTACGCGGACCTCTCACTGTTGTGGCTTCTCCTGTTGTGGAGCACAGGCTCCGGACGTGCAGGCTCAGTGTCCATGGCTCATGGGGCCAGCCGCTCCGTGGCATGTGCGATCCTCCCGGACCGGGGCATGAACCTGTGTCCCCTGCATCGGCAGGCAGACTCTCAACCACTGCACCACCAGGGAAGCTCCAATGACTTTTTTAAAAAATAAATTTATTTATTTATTTATTTATTTTTGGCTATGTTGGGTCTTTGTTGCTGTTCGCAATCTTTCTTTAGTTTTGGCAAGTGGGGCTACTCCTCATTTGGTGCACGGGCTTCTCAATGCGGTGGCTTCTTTTGTTGTGGAGCATGGGCTGTAGGTGCATGGGCTTCAGTAGTTGTAGCACGCGGGCTTCACTAGTTGTGGCACGCGGGCTTAGTTGCTCTGCGGCATGTGGGATCTTCCTGGACCAGGGCTCAAACCTGTGTCCCGTGCATTGGCAGACAGATTCTTAACCACTGCGCAACCAAGGAAGTCCCTCTTCAATGACTTTTAATCTGTTTTCATTTCAATGATGACCTGTCAATTTTATTACAGTCTGCACTTTTCTTGCTGTCCTTCTATATATTAGTTAGATTTAGATTTGACTAAGGGTGTTAATAGCCTCCAAAATATCAGAGGCTTAAACTAGATGCTTATTTTCCTTTTGCCTTAACATCCAGATACAGATGGTCTAGGGCTTCCATAGAACTCTGTTCTATGAAGTCAACACATACTTTGGATTCTTCTAGGTTATTACTCTATCAACTGTGGGCTCTATTCTCAAGGTCACCTCATGGTCCAAGATGGCTCTTCAGCTCCATCTATCATGTCCATATTTCAACTAGCTAGGAAGAGGAAGGTGACATAGTGGGTCAAAGGGTTCATGTAAGCTGTTCCTTAAGGAAGGTTCTCTGAAGCTGCTGCAGGATACTCTTGCTTATCTGCATTGTTTAGGACTTATTCCCCTGGCCATATATAATTACAAGGAAGACTGGGGAATTGTTTACTTTGGGAAGCCCTGTGTGTCTTTATTTTGGAGGGCCCTGTGCCTCACTGAAAATTCTAATGGGAGAATGGATATTGGGAAGAAATAGCAATTTCTGCCATACTCTAACTGAACCATGGTACCATTGGGAGCTCGCTTGTTGCAAGAACACAGATTCATCAAATAGCATGGATCTGAACAGGCTCTGCATGATACTTGCAACTCCAGAATAAAGGCTGACCTCTCAATCACACTGGGACACACTATTAATGATTGCATTGTCAACGCAATCAAAAACAAAACTGTCCCTCCAACCCTCACTGTCTTTCTTCCCCTCGTCACATTTTTAGAAGGAGTGTTTGCTCTCACTGACTCACTTCCCCACCTCCTTTATTTATCTCCAACCTTCTCTAGAATGGACTGTCCCTGAATACTCTACTGTTCTTGCAAACACTAACAGTGACCCTATGAAACTAAATTAATCGGGTGTTTTTCTGTTGTCTTCCTTGGCTTCTCAGCATCTGGCAAAGCTGACACTTCCTCTTTCTTGAAACCCTCTCTTCTGTTGGATTCTATGACACAACACTCTTCCAGAAGCTCCATGTAAGTCTCCTTTGTGAGCTTCTCCTCTATCAGAACACAAAATAGTGGATCTCCTAAGAGCTCAGTTCTAAGTCCTTCTTTCCACCACTACACATAGATGAACTCATCTACTGCAGGCTTCAATTATCACATGTGCTGAGGATCCCCAAAACTACATCTGTAATTTGATCTTTATTCTGCTTTGCAGTATCTTCCTTTTCTTTCAGTGTCTGAGCAAACAACTAACTTGTCTTTGATTAGCCAAAGCTGGTTCTTTATTACCCATCTGAATGCACAGAAATTTTAAAAAACACGTGAGCTTGTCAGCAAACCATAGACTGTATGCCATATTAAGAGAAAATATTATTATAGCTTATCATCATAGTATTTAGTCTTTCATTCCTTAAACTGTCAACCAATATAAATAATTACATATCTGCTCTTTCTCAGACACACTCCCTACATATTATTGAGGATTTAAGAATAGAAACTAAAGACAATGTCTCTTTTATAGAGAATTTTTAAATATAGTTGAGAACAAATATATGCATTATATGTATCAGTATACACATTCAATATTGGCTAAATAGATATATTCAATTGCGGGTTTTATCAATATTATCAATATTATTTCTTTCTGGGGAGTTCTCTTTAAATCATCTACATCTTTCGTTAATTTTTTTTCCACTAAATCTGGTATTGTTTACATGAGACAATAGAGTATAAAGCAGTAATTCTGCTGTTAATTTGAAAAGATGATTTCATTATTACAATAGGTCATTGGCAGCTCTAACCTCCAATGACCTCCTTTGTTATTCTGTTCAAAAATACTGCATGGTTAAATGGGATCACAAGTGTAAGTGAAACATAATTATAGCATTGCTTACACTGAGCATGACTGAAATAAATGTATTTATGTTTAACAATAAAAATATAAAGATTATACTTGGTCATTGTTATTAGAATAATATTTTAACATTCCTTTTAAGGTGCCTCTAATTTATCTTTTCTGGTTTTCTTCCAGTACCTTTCATCCATTTGTGCCAATTTTAGTGCCTGGTTCTTTTTCTTGATCAATTGTTGGTCAAAGGCAGTTTGGAGAACATCTGCCATTATACAATAGTAACTCCTCTTTTCTTCAGAAGTTCCAAGTATTTTCTTTTTCCCAACTTTTTTTTTTAAACATCTTAGCCATTTTAAAGTGAACTGTTCAGTGGTATTAAATATATTCACATTGTTGTGCAACCATCACTACCACCCATCCCCACAACACTTTTCATCTTGTGAAACTGAAACTCTATACCCATTAAATTCTAATTCCCATTCTCCCTTTCCCCCAACTGCTGGCAATCACCATTATACTTTCTGTCTTTATGATTCTGACTAGTCTAAGTACGTTGTTTAAATGGAATCATACAATATTTGTCTTTTGTTACTGGTTTATTTCACTTAACATAATGTCCTCAAGGTTCATCCATAATGTCCTCAAGGTTCATCCATATTGTAGCATATGTCAACATTTCCTTCCTTTTTAAGCCTGAATAATATTCCATTGCATGTTTGTACCACATTTTGCTTATCCATTCACCCACTGATGGACACTGGGTTGCTTCCATGTTTTAGCCATTGTGAATAACACTGCTATGAACAGGCATGTATTCAATGTTTTTGAAAGAATGTTTACCAGATGTCAGAGACAAACCCAGAATAACTCTTGCCTGAATTCTGAGACTGATAAGCAGGTGTGGTCTCCTGATCTTGAGTCTCTCACAGGGCCTAACATTGTGCCTAGGGTAAGTCTGCTGACCTTTGACTGTCCATTGGTGTATGTGTTGAATTAACAACATGATGGAAGTGTGCATGGTCAGAACTTGGGGATTTATAAGGAATTACCTTGGAGTCACTGTGGATTCAGATATTCCTGTGGGAAATCCTTAATTACTGGTATCTACAGGGATTTTCTCTTGAGCTAACCAATTACCCCAAAGAGTAATATACCAATCTCTTGGGGTTGAGGGAAGAGTTGGGGAACAGGGTGTGGGTAAACCTTGTCTGCCAGCTTTCTCAGAATCAAAGAAGATAGAAGGATGAGGTTACACTATTAGATGTATAGACTTCCACTTAATAATCTCCCTGGTTTCAGTACTGAGCCTCCTGCATTATGTTAAAAAAAATCACAAAAAGGGCAGTTTTTAAAAGAAACTTTTGAAAACAAAAGGTTCTAAAATTCAGCATATCAAAAGTCAAACGCTTGCTATCCTCCCCAAACCTTCTCTTCTCAGTTTGCTCACCTTGATAAACGGCAGTTTTATCCTCCTGGCTCAGAATAAACTTGGCCATCGTCCTTCACTCCTCTTTCTTTCCCCTCCCTTCACACTTATATTTATCAATCAATAATCCTCTTGGCTCCGCCCCCAAAATATATCCATTTCTCACCATCTGGGGTGAGCTACCATGATCTTTAGTCTATTGCAGATTGTTCTACTAACATTGACTTTTGATTTGTTGCCAACAATGAATCTAGTTTATCTGCTTGGACTAATAAACCCTACTTGCCTTTGTTTTTTCTTGCCATAGCCTTCTGCTCTGGGTATGACCCCAACTACTCTGACTTGTGGTACCTGTGAGCCTCCTTCTGGTCTAATAACAGTTTTGGATTTCACTACCTTAGACCTGCCCTACACCAAATCCAGGGAGGGAGGGTACTGATGGCAAGGAAAGGAAAAATGCAAAAGCAGTAGACTATCTGCCTTGCAATTCTGTCCCAGGCCATGCAAACAATTCTTCAGAAAATAACTGTGAATGTCCCTGTGCTGGCTATCTGTTTATTTGTCCTCAGATCTATTCCCTGCCCTCCCCCTGTTTTGCTCTGTATTGCAGGACCCTCACTGCTGCAAACTGCATTTTGCAAGCTCTTTGACAACTGATTTCTATTAGGAGGGACCACTGAGGAGACAATGAATGGAGGTTGAAGGGTGAGAAGTAGGAAAACCAAGGTACTTCTCTTTTCTCTCTCTGCTTTGTGTAACATGTCAGGCAGGTTCTATCTCTCTCTAGGCTTCCTCAGCTCTGGTCCCACCACCTCCTCCCTCTGTCCCTCTGGCTGTGGGAGCAATAGCTGTTTCCTGCCATTGGTAACTTCGTGTTACCTCACTGACCTCTGATTGCCTTCTCAGCTCTCCCACCACTTTTGTGACTAGTTTTCCACATTAAATTTTCTCTATTAAAATATCTCAGTTCTGTTTTTCTGCCTAGAACCTGACAGATGCTGCCACCTTTCAAAGTCCTGCCAGACGCTTCTAATACCTGCTCTAGTTTTATGCTTATAACCAGACTTTCCCCCTGCATTGCTAGTATTTGTTTGTTTTCATATATACTCTGAAAGTTTAAAGGAAAATTTTTCACCTTCTATAAAAGTGAAATATTTTTAGAATCATAGTCTAAATGATTTATTTCTCAAGACCAGAGATAGCAGCTTCCAGTTTAGTGAATCCCTATCAAGTGTTGGATACTGAGCTAGCTAGACACTTTGAAAATATTTTCTCGAATCCTTACAGTAATGTGCAAGGTAGTTACTACTCCCTACTTATCAGAGGAGAAAACTGAGGAACAGAGAAATGAAGTAACTTGACCAAGATTACATAGCTCATAGGTGGTGAGGTTTGGCTTCACACGTGTCTGTCTGATATGACCATTTTCCACTGCCCCACTCCACCTTTCTAACATGCCTACCTTCACGTTAATCATTGTTTGCTCATCCTTGTGATTTTAATAAGCACTAATAGGTTTTATTATATACTTTCATAGTAATTTTAGGGCCACATGAAAGATACATGAATTTAGGAAGTATTAAGTACCAACATAGGGAACCAATTGTGTCTTGATTAGATCAACATTTGTACATGGCTTCAACTGTCATTCCAACTACTATTTGTACACTTGAACGATGGAAACAAAATCTAATTAATGAGTTGATTCTATCATGTAAAACCAATCATGTGTTTCAATATCCGTTGAGTTCCACAATGAAGTTAACCCAAAACAGATACTTCCATTTATTCTACAAAAAATGGAGAAGCAAAACCAAAGTAGCTGTTTTACCTAATTACTGAACCTCTGTTCTGAATGCAGGAAGCTACTTCCTAAGAGAAGCTGCCATTTTTAGCAAAGAAACAGAGCCTATAATAGAGGCAGTTCTCAAGCACTGCAAGATTTCAATCCAAAAAGTACCCTATTTGCTCACAAAGATGAGAATGTGCACACACAAGTTTGTATATTATTTTTCAAGCACCGTGTCCACAAAAACTAGAAAGTATGAACCAAAGAAGTGTTGAGGCCAGGATCTCAAGTGGGAATTAACAAAAAATGAGGAAAGGATAGATTTCACTTGAAATAGAAAGTGAAACATGATCCTAACTTTCCCCTTTTGGCTGTTAAATCCCTGAACCCCAGCATTTGCCTTCAATAGTTACAAATCCTCAGAAGGAATATGGTCTAATTTCACAGATGACACTCGGGTATATCCACAAGTAGATTTGTACTTTGTGGATTTTCCTGTGACAAATTGGCATTCCATACTGGTTTCTCACTGATGCCTGGCATTCACTGTTGCCAATTCCTTCCAATATTGGCTGCTATATGTTAAAAAATGACAAATAGAATGGACTTGAGGATATGGGGAGGGGGAAGGGTAAGCTATGACAAAGTGAGAGAGTGGCATGGACATATATACACTACCAAACATAAAATAGATAGCTAGTGGGAAGCAGCTGCATAGCACAGGGAGATCAGCTCGGTGCATTGTGACCACCTAGAGGGGTGGAATAGGGAGGGTGGGAGGGAGAGAGACGCAAGAGGGAGGAGATATGGGAACATATGTATATGTATAACTGATTCACTTTGTTATAAAGCAGAAACTAACACACCATTGTAAAGCAATTATACTGCAATAAAGATGTAAAAAAAAAAGACAAATGGCTTATACTATATAGCTGAGTAAAACAGAAGTATCCTATAATCCCATTCACCTGAAAAACAAACAAACAAACAAACAAAACCACTTCACAATGCACAATCTCATTATACATTTTTAAGACAAATGGAATGCCTGTGCCCCTGATCCCTTATATTAGCACAGATGATCAGAAGTTAATTCTATATCATTCTTTATCCCAATGCAAGGTAAAGGTACATAGAGTTTAGTTCTGATTAACTCACCAAAGATGTGATAAAAATAAAAAAATCTACATTTGATACTGATTTTGAAAACAAAAAATAAATTTTTATTTTTCAAAAAAATCTGATTTCTACCATTTAATGGGGACATTCTGTTTACTGTTTTAGGCCAGACATTTCAAAAGCTTTCATGTGGAACTTATTATAAAATTGTTTTCTAGACGTCCACTGACTATAAACTATGTTCATTACTGTCGACTTAAAAAAACTGTGCAATGTGAGAGCTGTGAGTTAAGTTTTATTTGGGGCAAAATAAGGACTATAGCCTGGGAGACAGCATTTCAGATAGCTCTGAGAAACTGCTTCAAAGAGGTAGGGGGGAAGGTCAGTATATGTGTAATTTTGGTGAAGGGGGAGTACATAAAATCAAGTACATATATATATTTTTTAAACATCTTTATTGGAGTATAATTACTTTACAATGGTGTGGTAGTTTCTGCTTTATAACAAAGTGAATCAGTTATACGTATACATATGTCCCCATATATCTTCCCTCTTGCATCTCCCTCCCTCGCACCCTCCCTATCCCACCCCTCTAGATGGTCACAAAGCACCGAGCTGATCTCCCTGTGCTATGCGGCTGCTTCCCACTAGCTGTCTATTTTATGTTTGGTAGTGTATATATGTCCATGCCACTCTCTCACTTTGTCCCAGCTTACCCTTCCCCCTCCCCATATCCTCAAGTCCATTCTCAAGTAGGTCTGTGTCTTTATTCCCGTCTTGCCCCTAGGTTCTTCATGACCTTTTTTTTTTTTTTTTTTAAGATTCCATATATATGTGTTAGCATACAGTATTTGTTTTTCTCTTTCTGACTTACTTCACTCTGTATGACAGACTCTAGGTCCATCCACCTCACTACAAATAACTCAATTTCGTTTCTTTTTATGGCTGAGTAATATTCCATTGTATATATGTGCCACATCATCTTTATCCATTCATCTGCTGATGGACGCCTAGGTTGCTTCCATGTCCTGGCTATTGTAAATAGAGCTGCAATGAACATTTTGGTACATGACTCCTTTTCAATTATGGTTTTCTCAGGGTATATGCCCAGTAGTGGGATTGCTAGGTCATATGGTAGTTCTATTTTTAGTTTTTTAAGGAACCTCCATACTGTTCTCCATCGTGGCTGTATCAATTTACATTCCCACCAACAGTGCAGGAGGGTTCCCTTTTCTCCACACCCTCTCCATCATTTATTGTTTGTAGATTTTTTGATGATGGCCATTCTGACTGGTGTGATATGATATCTCATTGTAGTTTTGATTTGCATTTCTCTAATGATTAGTGATGTTGAGCATTCTTTCATGTGTCTGTTGGCAGTCTATATATCTTCTTTGGAGAAATGTCTGTTTAGGTCTTCTGCCCATTTTTGGATTTTGTTGTTTGTTTTTTTTGATATTGAGCTGTATGAGCTGCTTGTAAATTTTGGAGATTAAGCCTTTGTCAGTTGCTTCATTTGCAAATGTTTTCTCCCATTCTAAGGGTTGTCTTTCCATCTTATTTATGGTTTCCTTTGCTGGACAAAAGCTGTTAAGTTTCATTAGGTCTCATTTGTTTATATTTGGTTTTATTTCCATTTCTCTAGGAGGTGGGTCAAAAAGGATCTTGCTGTGATTTATGTCATAGAGTGTTCTGCCTATGTTTTCCTCTAAGAGTTTGATAGTGTCTGGCCTTACATTTAAGTCTTTAATCCATTTTGAGTTTATTTTTGTGTATGGTGTTAGGGAGTGTTCTAATCTCATTCTTTTACATGTAGCTGTCCAGTTTTCCCAGCACCACTTATTGAAGAGGCTGTCTGTTCTCCACTGTGTATTCTAACCTCCTTTATCAAAGATAAGGTGACCATATGTGTGTGGGCTTATCTCTGGGCTTTCTATCGTGTTCCATTGATGTATATTTCTGTTTTTGAAGCACCATATTTTTTTGTAGAAGGTTTCTGCTAGTCACAATGAGCAGACGTCACCATGAAAGATTTTAGTGCTTTTACAGATATGAGAAGATACAAGAATTAGGGTCATAAAATCAGCTCCTGAAAATATCTAACTATCTGAAGACCTGTTCCACCAGTTTTTCCCAGAGCACAGAGTGCCTCATTTCTGCTCTCCACTCTAAGCTCCTTTCAGGGGTGTGTTGAAAGTCAGCAGCTGCAGCACATGATTTAATCCTTGTAGAGGTAGATGGCAAGTGCCAATGGCAGGTGCCAATTTGTAGTTGACATTACAAAACATATGGGCGTATTTTATAATCTTATTTTTAGAGACTTCTAGGGAAGACTTTTTCATAACCTCTCATAATTGAGTGCTGCCTCTAAGAGAACAGCTAATCCTGTTCGATTTACCCCAGGACCCTTTTTGCTGAGATTTACTTTCTTTTCAAAAACATCATAGTGCTAAGGCATTTAGCATTCCAGGCAGGAGTTAACAATGCATCCTTTAAAGATCTAGCATTTAGTCAGCAGTCAGCAGATCTGGTTTAAGACCTGTCTCTACCACTAACTAAGCTATGTCATCTTGGGAAAGTGCTTTAACTTCTCTAAGTTTCCACATCTGTACAATGGGATGATAACTACAGCTACATGTCATTCACAGGGTTCATGTGAAATAATGAAATGTATTTAGGGAATCTACCCATTCTTTAAAGCTTGAGAACTTTATGCATGGCTGACATGGTGTCAGCAAAGTGGGAAGTACTCACCTATACTCTCAGTCCCAAATTTCTAAGGTTTTCTACACTTCAACAATTTGACAAAAAAGTCAAAAGAGGAAGAAAAAGAAAATTTTTAAAAAAATTTATAGTTAACTCAGATACTTCAAGATCTGTTACCTGTGCAAAGGCAATCTTACAAACATCTAAATGTCTCCTAAATATTCTTCTCCCCCCACTTCCTCCTCCTGCTCCTTCTTCTTTTTTAAATCAAATGATGCAAGGAACTCCAAATGCTCTTGATTCAAAACAGAAAGTGAAAGATTAGAAAGAATTAGTTAAGAAGTTCTAACTGGTGTTACATATGCTAGTTGCTCCAACAAAGAATAATAATTTCTTATAAGCAATGTGTACAACATTCGTCATCAACAAGATCTGGCATCCCAGAATTCCATCTTAAAAGTTGCATCGGGCTTCCCTGGTGGCGCAGCGGTTGAGAGTCCGCCTGCCGATGCAGGGGACACGGGTTCGTGTCCCGTTCCGGGAAGATCCCACATGCCGCGGAGCGGCTAGGCCCGTGAGCCATGGCCACTGAGCCTGCGTGTCTGGAGCCTGTGCTCCACAACGGGAGAGGCCACAACAGTGAGAGGCCTGCATACCACAAAAAAAAAAAAAAAAAAAGTTGCATCAAGTGAAATAAAAAAGTAAATAAATGAAATGCTATAATTTGACATTATAAATTAAATTTATACTATAAAACAGCTCATTATAAGATTTTGGATGGGACAAATGCAAATGGTCCCATGGCTAAAAGTGAATGGAGAATGCTTCTCTTAGATGAACTGTAGAAATGTGTTTAAGATGGTAAACACAGGGAAGTCCATTCTATAGGTAGAAATTTTTCATTGAGAAAAAAAGGATGAAAATGAGTACTAACAGGAAAACATGAGTTGATAAAATGGAGAAAAATAAGAAATTAATAAAATTTACAGTTAGATGATGTAGGACAAATGTCTACAGGTACAACTGACTGACTGTGTGTGTGTGTATGAAATAGACTTACAAATAGAAAATGTGAAATGATAACATCAAATCTGTCTTTTATGGGGTTCAAGGCTCCTGTTTTTATTTTTTTATTTTTATTTTTAAAAATTTATTTATTTAT